>NC_081559.1:106526810-106625181 GCF_022355385.1 Mustela nigripes
CGTGGGTAGAAGAAGAATAAATGAAACAAGATGGGATTGGGAGGGAGACAAACCATAAGTGACTCTTAATCTCACAAAACAAACTGAGGGTTGCTGGGGGGAGGGGGCTTGGGAGAAGGGGGGTGGGGTTATGGACATTGGGGAGGGTATGTGCTTTGGTGAGTGCTGCGAAGAGTGTAAACCTGGTGATTCACAGACCTGTACCCCTGAGGATAAAAATATATGTTTATAAAAAATAAAGAATTAAAAAAAAAAGAAATAAAGATTTGAGTGTATGGACTTTAGGTGCCTATTTGCAGGAAGTTGTTGAAAAGCAAATGGGTGCAAAAGGTCAAGAAAGCAGTTGGTGGCATCAGCATATACACAGAGTGTATTTTTACCTTGTTTTTATTCTGAAATATACTTACATGAAAGGACATAAAATCAATATGCAAACTTAAACAGATATCAGTAAAGCAAATACCCATTTGCCACCCTTCAGATAAAGAAATGGAGCCAAATTGTCAGAACCCTAGAACTCTCCCACTCTTTTTTTTTTTTTAAGATTTTATTTATTTATTTGACAGACAGAGATCACAAGTAGGCAGAGAGGCAGGTAGAGAGAGAGGGGGAAGTAGGTTTCCCGCCGAGCCGAGAGCCTGATGCAGAATTCCCCCATTCTTGACTCCCTTACCTAACTTAACCTCTCTCTCACCCCAACCAGAGGAAACCAATTCCTGAATTATCAACTCATTCCTAAACAACATAAGTCAATTTTGTTTGATTTTGAAATTTACATGAATGGACTAATATTGTAAATATGCAATTTTATTTTCTTTCTTTTGCTCAGTATTAGTCTAGCCAAGACACTTAGGTGATAGAAGGCATCCAAATGGGAAAAGACAAAATAAAATTATCTTTTTGTAAATAGCACAGTCTCATAGATAGAAATCATTAGACTCCCTTTCTTGGTCTCTCTCTCTCTCTCTTTTCCCTTTGATCATTTGTTTTGTTTCTTAAATTCCACATATGAGTGAAATCATATATTTGTCTTTTTCTGACTGACTTATTTTGCTTAACAAAATACAATCTAGTTTCATCCATGTCATTGTACATTACAAGATTTCATTCTTTTTTATGGTTGAGTAATATTCCATTGAGTAATATTCCATTATGGTTGAGTAATAGTCCTTTCCATACATACACTACTTCTTTATCCATTCATCCATCCATGGACACAGGCTGTTTCCATAATTTGGCTCTTGTAGGTAATGCTTCTATAAACATCAGGGTGCATGTATTCCTTTAAATTAATATTTTTTGTATTCTTTGGGTAAATACCTAGCAGTGTAATTACTGGATCATAGGGTGTTTTTTTTTTTTTAACTTTTTGAGGAATGTCTATATGTTTTCCAGAGTGGCTGTACCAGTTTGCATTCCCACCAACAGTGCAAGACAGTTCTTCTTTCTCTACATCCTTGCCAATACTTGTTGTTCCTTGTGTTGTTGATTTTAGCCATTTTGACAAGTGTAAAGTGGTATCTCATTGTAGTTTTGATTTGCATTTCCTTGACTATGAGTGATGTTGTACATCTTCATATGTCTATTGACAATCTGGATGTCTTCTTTGGAGAACTATCTATTCATGTCGTCTGCCCATATCGTAATTGGATTATCTGCTTTTTGGGTGTTGGGTTTTATAAGGTCTTTATTATTTAGAATTTCATCTATATTTTCAAGTCAAGTTCAAAATATTCATAACACAGTTGTCTTAATTTGCAAATTCTTTTGTCAGTATCCTGTTTTTTTCATTCCTGCTTTAGTTCTTCCTTATAGAACAACCTGGAAATTTAATATGCCTTTAAAATATATCTACTTTTGGGGACGCCTGGGTGGCTCAGTGGGTTAAGCCGCTGCTTTCGGCTCAGGTCATGATCTCAGGGTACTGGGATCGAGTCCCACATCAGGCTCTCTGCTCAGCAGGGAGCCTGCTTCCTCCTCTCTCTCTGCCTGCTTCTCTGCCTGCCTCTCTGCCTACTTGTAATCTCTCTCTGTCAAATAAATAAATAAAATCTTAAAAAAATAATAAAATATATCTACTTTTGGCTTTGTTGATCCAATCCATTGTAATTGTTTTCCATGCCATTAATTTATTTTTTTTAACTTTATTGATCTCTTATGTATAATTTGTGTTTGTACTGCAGTTCTTTTTAAAACTTTTAGAAATGGATATTTAGCTCATTAATTTCAATACTATTTTTCAAATAAATACATATAAGCCTAATTATTTCCTCTAATTACTTTTAGTTTTATCATGTAAGTTCTTTTCACAATATTTTTGTCATTCACTTAAACATGTTTCCAAAATTTATCTTTGACACATCATTTATTTAGAATTTTAAAATGTCTAAATATATGGCTTCTTCCTAGTTATTTTTTAGTTTATTTCTATGTTAATTGCATCATGATCAGATATATTCTGTATGATTTAATGTAGTTGAAATTTATCAAGACATGCCTGTGACCAGTGCAGCAGTTTTTGTAAATGTTTAATATGTGCTTGAAAATAATGTGTTTTCTACATATTTTTTGATAAGCAAGAGCAAGAGGAAACAGGAGCAAACAGGAACACAGCACCCACTATACCTCTTTTGGGCAATAAGTATACTTAGAGAAGCAAGAGATAGCAAATATGCATATTGACCACTAGGTTCAAGAGGCAGTTCACAGAGATCTACCAAGGCCATATGTCAGATTACAGGAAAGGAAATTTATATTATATTTATATTTATTATTATATTTAATTATGTAGGGGTTTTAGGCTGCATCACTGATAAATAATCAAGACATGGGCCCCAGTTGATAGACCTTCAGTATAAGACAGCTAACCTTGGCTCCAAGTTCTGTGTTGCCACTTAAGCATTCATGGTTATGTGATCCCTGACATGATGAGGAACCTGGAGTTTATAAATCTGACATGAGGTTTGATCCCAAGACCCTGAGATCATGACCTGAGCCAAAGTCAGAGGCTTAACCAAGTGAAACACCCAGGAGCCCCCTGAAAGGAATTAAATGAACTCCTCCTCTATGGTAGTAGATTTGTCTATTTTCCATTGCAGTTTTGTTAAGTATTGGACTAAATTTTTCTGATTGTATGATTAAGTGCATAGAAAATAATTTTTAAAATTTTTGTATTAACTAAATTTTTATTAAAAAGGAATACTTTTATGTTTAGTGTTACTTTTTCACCTTAAAGTCTATTCTATTTGAGTTAATAAAGTTGTATAGGTTTCTCCTGGATCGTATTTGCACAATTTTCCTTTTCTCAACATTTTTCTTTCAAACCCTTAGTATATTGTTTTAGATATATTTCTCTTAGGGAGCACATGGATGACATTTGAAAAATCTAATCTTTTTTATTTACTACATAATTTTCATTTACAGTTGATCCTAAAACAATATGGGATTGAATCTCATGGGTCGACTTATATGTGGATTTTTTATAGTACAATACTATAAATATATCGTCTCTTTCCTATGATTTTCTTAATAGTGTTTTCTTCTAGATTGCTTTATTGTAAGACTATAGTATATAACACATAAAAATACATATGTGTTAACAGATTATGTTCTTGGTAGTGATTCAAATCAATAGTAGGCTATGGGTAGTTAAGTTTCGGAGGATTAAAAAATTATTCACAGACTTTTGACTGTACACGGTCTTATTGTACCTAACCCCTGCATGATTCAATGTCAACTGCAATGTCACTATTGATTAATACAAACAGTAAACATAATAGTTTATAACATTTGTTCTATTTGTTTCAGATTTTCCATGTTTTCTGTTTTCTTTGTTGACTTCTTTTTGTATTAAATGTTTTACCACTCTTCTTCCCCCTCTACTAATTTGGAGATTGTATACCGTGTATTTTCAGTGGTTGTCTTAGAATATTCAACACACATACTTAAATTATCTGTGTCAGGTTTAGCCAATACTTTAAACATATTCCAGACAGATCAGGAATTTTAAACAATTTATTTTTCTCACTCCTAGCATTATGTTATTATCCCCATGGTATTTTGATTACTTTATTTAACTCTTTTGAAACACTCCATGTGACATTATATTTACTGTTTTATCCACTCAACCTTTATTAAGATTTAATCATAAGTCTACTTTTCCCCCAAATTGTTATTTATTTTTACCTCATGCATTTTGCATTGGGAATCACAATCTTTCTGCCTAAAGAATCTTATTGAGAATCTCCTTTAATGATCTGATGTTCTCAAACTCCTTAATTTCATTGGTTGAAAAAAATGTCTTTTTAAAAATTTTTTTTAAAGATTCTATTCATTTATTTGATGGATAGAAATCACAAGTAGGCAGAGAGTCAGGCAGAGAGGGAGAGAAGGAAGAAGGCTCCCTGTTGAGCAGAGAGCTGCATGTGGGGCTCCATCCCAGTGGTAAAAAGGCCACACCTCAATGGTAGTTAGGAAAATAACTTTTGGGGCAGTAACAAGGAGTCTCTGGGCTTCCAAGCCAGGATGCAGGCACAGTGAGATGCCTGAACCCCTGCTCTTCATAAACAATAGTAAGGAAACCACTTCCTGATGTCAAAGGAAACTAATTGTAGAATCTGGAAATTCACCACTCCTCTGGAAACAATGAGATAGAAGCTCCCCTAAACATATTTGAATGTTGACAGAAGACTCTTCCTAAAACATAATATTTTAAAAGATTCAACCTTAAACAATAATCCCACTAATGTCCAAGCTTCAATAAAATATCACATATTATACCAAAAACCAGGAAGTTCTTAAACTGAATGAGAAAAGAGAAATTTAAAATTCTGTCATTGAGATGACATATACACTAGGTTTACCTGACAGTATTTTAAGTAGCTATCATCAAATGTTGTAGTGAGATGTTCCAAACATGTTTGAAACAAATGAAAATGTTTAAAGTGCCAGCAAATAAATAGAAGGCTTCAGGAAATTCATATAAGATATATAACTGGAAGTTTTAGGATTAAAAGTTAAAATAACCACAATAAAAAAGCTAAATTGGTTTGACAGCAAATTGGAAAACACAGAGGAAAGACTCAGTGAGCTTGAAGATAGAACAATGGAAATTACACATTCTGAAATACGGAGAGAAAATATACTGGAACAAATTAGCAAAACCTCAGGGACCTATGAAACTATAAGAGAAGAGACTTACTCAGAGTTCTAGAAGTAAAAAAGAAAGGGGGAAAGTTTATACAAGAACCTAAAGAAATCATGGCTGAAAACTTCCTCCATATAGCAAAAAGCAGAAACATTTGGATACAAGGAGTTGCTGAAATTCTAAAACATAATAAGCCAAAAGAAATATATATATCATGGCATTTCCTAGTCACATTTACAAAAACTGAAGGCAAAAATAAAGTTTGAAAACAGTCTGATAAATAACACATTAGTATAGGAGAATTTATTTGAATGGCAGCAGATTTTTAAAAAGAAACTGTGGTATGTCTCCCTCCCAATCCCATCTTGTTTCATTGATTCTTCTCCTACCCACTTAAGCCCCCATGTTGCACCACCACTTCCTCATATCAGGGAGATCATATGACAGTTGTCTTTCTCTGCTTGACTTATTTCGCTGAGCATGATACGCTCTAGTTCCATCCCTGTTGTCGCAAATGGCAAGATTCCATTTCTTTTGATGGCTGCATAGTATTCCATAAGCGACTCTTAATCTCACAAAACAAGCTGAGGGTTGCTGGGGGGAGGGGGCTTGGGAGAAGGGGGTTGGGGTTATGTACATTGGGGAGGGTATGTGCTTTGGTGAGTGCTGTGAAGTATGTAAGCCTGGCGATTCACAGACCTGTACCCCTAGGGATTAAAATATATATTTATAAAAAAATAAAAAATTATTAAAAAAAAAGAAACTGTGGTAGTTGGGGGGTGAAGTGGAACATTCTTCAACTGATGAGAGAAAAAAAGTATCAATGCCAAATTCTATATTCAGTGAAAACACCCTCAAATGTCAAGACATCTAACAAAGCCATTGTAAGGTGAAAGAGGCTTTCTCCCCAACATGGATATGCCCTAATCCTTCAATCTTTATTTAACTGTTAACCTGTCAATCTGTCAATCTTACCTTCTCTGGAAGAAGCATGTTTCCAGATGTGATAAATGAATGGATTGTAAGAATTAAAGATTAACCTGGATTATGTTATTTGGGTGGTTGATAAATGCCACCACAGGTGTCTATTGAGACAGGCACAGACAGCATAGACACAATGTAACTGGGACAGTGTAACTACAGAAAGAGAGAGTAGAGTAACACAACTATAGGTCCAAGAGTGTTGGCAGCCACCAGAATGTAGAACAGGCAAGTAATGGATTCTCCTCTAAAGGCATACAGACATATAGAAAAATGGTATGTATTTAAGTGTTCATACAAATGTGCTAAGACCATTTAGTGAAGAAAAGCAGTCTATTCAACAAGTGGTGCTGGGACAATTGAATATCCATATGCACAAGAATGAAGTTGGAACTTCTCTCATACCATATAGAAACAAACAACTCAGCATGCATCAACAACCTCAATACAAGAGCTAAATCTAGGAAACTGTTAGAAGAAAGTATAAGAATGCATCTTCATGACCTCATATTTGGAAATGGAATTTTAGACCTGACCAAAAGCATGAATAATAAAAGAAAAAAAAACAAAAGATAAATTAGGCTTCATAAAATATAAAAACTTATGTGCATCAAAGGACTTTTCAAGGAAGTGAAAAGGCAGCTTAAAAAGTTGGAGAAGATAATTTGCAAATCATGTATTTGACAAACATCTTACTCTGGACCGAGTGTTGTGTTCCAGTGCCAATTACATGGTATTTGCAGGTCCAGCTTTTAGGAGATGTTTAGGTTTAAATGAGCCCATGAAGATGGGTGGAATCCTGTGACAGGATTAGTGTCCTTATCAAAAGAGGAAGAGACCAGAACCATCTTTCTTCTTCATGTGAAAATACAGAAAGGCAGCCATCTGCAAACCAGAAAAAGGGTCCTTACCAGAACAGAACCTATTGGTGCCTTAGATTTGGACATCTCAGTCTCTAGAATTGTGAAAAATAAATGCATGTTGTTTAAGTCACCCAGTCTGTAGCATTTTGTGATCATAGCCCAAACTGACTAAGACACTCTAGTACCTAGAATACAGAGAGAAATTTTATAGCCCAACAAGAAAAAAGAAAATTAAGAAATTGAACGATTTTCACAGGACTTAAATAAGACATTTCTCCAAAGAAGATATAAAAATGGCCAACAAGCCCATGAAAAGAAGTGCAGCATTATTAGTACAGAGATTCAAGCCAAATCACAATATGTTAACACTTCATGCCCACCAGAGTAATTATAATAATATTAAAAAAATAAATACAGAAAGTAAAAAAAAAATTTTGGTTAGAACCTGGAGAAATTGGATTGGAACCCTGTGCACTGCTGATAGGGTTATTAGTTAATTCAGCTGCTCTGGTAAATAGTTTGGTGGTTCCTCAGAAAATTAGACACAGAATTAATATGGCCTAGCAATTCCATCCCTAAGTATGTAACCAAAGGAATTCAAAACATTTATGCAAGTAAGTATAGGTACACATGTGTTCATAGCAGTACTATTCATAATAGCTAAAAAGTGAAAATGGCCCAAATGAACATAAATTTTATTAATGTATCAACCAATCATACTGTATTCATACAATGAGATATTATTCAGCCATGGAAAGTAATAAAGTATTGATTCATGCAACAACATGATTGAATTTTAAAAACACGCTAAGTGAATGAACTCAGACACAAAAGGTCACATATAACATAATTCCATTTTTATGAAATATTCAGAATAAGTAAATATGTAGAGATATAATATACATTGGTAGTTGCCAGATGCTGGGGAGAGGGCAGAATGGTGAGCATGTGCTTACTGACTGTGGTGTTTCCTTTCAGTGTAATAAAATATCTAATAATAAATACAGCTGATGGTTACACAACATTGTAAATGTACACAAGGCTACTGAATGGCTCACTTTACAATGCTTAATTTTATGTTGTATATATTTCAAATTAATAATTTTTAAAAGTTTTAAATGGAACCAGCCATGAAAATATATTGCTAGTACTGTTTAATTATTTGAGGAGAGAGAGCCTCTGAATAGATTGTATAAATAAATAAATAAATAAATAAATAAATAAATATAAGAAACCTGCAAATCAATCTAACTTGTGAATACTAATACAATAAAAATAAATCCAGAACTACCCTACAGAGTCCAGCTGTATATTAAAAACACATTAGTCTATTACTAAATGAGATAACTTTGAGAAATTTCTGAAAATATAGGAAAACTCTTAAAAATAATCAGTTTAATTCACACCAAAATACAATATACTTAATCATAAGAAGTAAAAAAATAATTTTATTAATGATTTAGAATGAGAATATATTTTCTCCATCAACACGATAAGATAAGACAACAAAATGAAAGTTTATTTACAGAACAGGAAAACAAGAACAACAATCTTATTTCTTTTCTGGTAATGTAATAATGTAGAAAAAGCTAAGTAAACCGGCTGAAAATTATTATAAGAAATAAGATATATTATTAAAAGACAAGATTCATTGGGATGTCCATATTTTATGCAATGATTTTCTTTACATTAAGTACTGAAAGAAGAAGATATACCTTATCTGTGGGAAGGATTTAATTCTAAATCTAGTAGTTGTTAATTTTTGGCCACATGATTGTTAACATTTTTCCTACATTATAACATACAAAATTGAGATTTAAAAATATTATGCAAAGTTTATAAATCTGTAATGTGTCAAAACCAGTATTTATATCATCTTTCTGAAACCACCATGGGATATAATTACTAATCTAACCTTTAGTAAGAAAGAGGACTTAAAAAATAGGTATTCACTCCTGTGTACCTAAGTAATTTTAGGAGAAAATAAACCTTTGGAACCCCACAGGAAAAAAAACCAAAATCACATTACTGGTGGTGTTTAGTCACCAAAGGCATCCTTCCTTCCCCTCCTTCCCTCCCGCCATCTCTCCCACCTTCTTTTCCTTTCATCCTCCCATTTCCTTTCTCCTCTCTTCCCTGCCCTCTCTCTTTTTCTCTCACTCTGTTATCTTTAGCTCTCTGTCTCTCTTCCTTTGTTTTTGGTGAGGGAGGAGTTTTTCAGAAGAACTGTTCTTGTCTAGGCTGATAAATACTAGTACTACAATGTCACACAGAGCCTAAACTTGTGCAAAATATACAGAGGTTACCAAGAAAGAATGATAGGAATTTGGGCAAATGTAAAGAAAAATGACAGTGGATTGTTTATTAAAACCAAAAAAAAAAAAAAAAAAAAAAAACCCGAAAATTCAAAGCACAAGCACTTTTTGAGCCTGAAGAAATGACAAGAATGTGATCCTAGAGTGTGTTAAATGGCTTAAAAGTCCAAGAGCCAAGTTTAATGGTGCAGGCAAGTCGTGCCTTTAAGGATCATACTTTTCTTTACAGTTGCTGTGTTATGAGACTATACTTCAGTGAGACCAGGTGTAAAAAAACTTGTGAAATTAAAGCAATTTATCAAAATATGGAAAAGAGCCACTAAAAAAGTGTAATTACCTAAACACTTGAAGTGGTATCATCTTTGCTACATCAGTATTGTTCAAGGAGATGAAAATGGCCTTAAGTAAGTTCTACAAAATCTGTGACAAAGAGAAAATTCAGGCTATAATGCATTTTATTGTAATAAACTTAACTCATCAAAATTAAATTAAATAAACCAATAAAAGAAGCATTTTTGCTATGTCACTTAGCAGAACTGAATTCTAAAAGAAGATAATTGGACATTTCTGCCAAATATATAGCCAAAGTATTATTTTTTTAATTAAAATAGATATGTTTTTGTGATGAAGAGATTTTGCATTTATCTTTCTACATATAAGAAAGAAGCGGAACAGGAGTGGTTTACTTGCCATCATGAAAGATAAAGACATTAACATATTAGCATTCCTCGTTCCCTGTCCACCCCCCCACACCTGTTGGTTTCATGAGCATCCAATGGGATTATTTTTCCCCAAAGGATTAATTTTTTAAATTATTTTTATGGCATACGGCTCTTATTTTAAGAATGATAATGTGCATTACATACTATAATGTATATATTATAACATATCATATATATAAGCTCAATTTCATTTTTAAATGTACAATATATTCTCTGTAAGTAATTTCACATGCAAATTTCTGTTTCCTCTGAGTAGTTTTCATGACCAAGCTTAAACTGCTTGTTTTTACTGTTTTTTTTTTTTTCATTTTTCTCCATTAAAAACCAATGGTAATAAAGAGGAGAGGAAAGAGGGTGGAAGAATAAGGTCTCCACATTTTATCTGGTCCCTTGAATTCAGCTAATTTTCTATCAAATCATTCTGAACACCCATGAATTCAAACTGAGTTCTAAAAAAAAAAAAAAAAAATTGTTACAGTTCTACAAATAGAAAATTAAGGGGGCACCTGGGTGGCTCAGTGGGTTAAGCTGCTGCGTTTGGCTCAGGTCAAGATCTCAGGGTCCTGGAATTGAGTCCCGCATCGGGCTCTCTGCTCAGCAGGGAGCCTGCTTCTCTCTCTCTCTCTCTCTCCCTACCTCTCCATCTACTTGTGATCTCTCTCTGTCAAATAAATAAATAAAATCTTAAAAAAAATATAGAAAATTAAGGGGTGCCTGGGTGACTCAGTCATTAAGTAAGCATCTGTCTTTGGCTCAAGTCATGATCCCAATGTTCTGGCATCAAGCCCTACATCAGACTCCCTGTTCAGTGGGAAACCTGTTTCTCCTTCTCCCACTTCCCCTACTTGTGTTCCATCTTCTGCTATGTCTCTCTCTGTCAAATAAATAAATAAAATCTTAAGAAAAGAAAACAAAATCAACAATCTTTTTGGGAAGCACAAAAAGCCTTCATGGAATAAAAGCCACGTAGAGCAACCTGAAGCAGCTTACACTGAGCTTGACCCCATGGCAAATCATAGTGTAACTCCAGTCAGGCATAAACACCTGAAAATCAGTGCAACATGCACCTCCACCAGAACACCAGTAGGAACGTCAAGGAAATACCAAGTTTATGGATCATTCAGAACTGAAAAACTCCTGTGCTAGGGGAAAATAGGTTATAGAATTTGAGGGGGGTTTTTTTGGTTTATGTTTTGTTGTAGTTTTTTTTTCCCCCTCATGGTTCTTTAGTCTTTCTGTTTAAAATTTTCTTTTTCTTTTTTTTCCTTTTCAACAAGTTTCTTATTTTAGCAATTCTTTGTTTTTTAAATCTTTTAAAAAGATTTTCACTGTCACATTTACATTATGTGGCTATATTCATTTTTGGCTTCTTTTCAAGTATTCAATTTTATTTTTGTATAGATAAATGTTTTTCATTCTTTGCAATTTTGGGATTTAGTGTCTTCTGATAAGCAGACCAAAATACATCCAATACCAACTGAATCACACTGTCTTGTCCACCTGTGAGATTATACTCTCCTCCCTTCATTTTTTCTTTTCTTTTTTTGGTTTCTGACCTTTTTGGACTTGTCTAGTATGTATTTTGCTGGGGTTGTTGAGATTTTTTATTTTGCTCTCTCATTTATCTTTTCTTCTCTGAAAAAAAAATGACTAGAATTAGAAATTAACAACAAAAGAAAAAAGCAGGGATAATGCTCTCTCATAGATATAATCAATGTGTATATAAATAAAAGATAAGAGCTAGAATTCAGAAAAATGGTTACAAAGTTACTAGTTACTAGTTACAAAGTTACTAGTTACAAAGCATAAGACACAAGAGAATCTCTTACTGCAGAAATAAAATCTAATCAGTCCAAAATTAAAAATGCTTTAACTGAGATACAGTCTAAAATGAATGCTCTAACAGCACATTAAATGCGACAAAAGAGAATCAGTCGCACAGAAGACAAAATGATGGAAAGGAAAGAAGCTGAGAAAAAGAAAGACAAACAAAAAATGGACCATGAGGAGGGATTTTGAGAAGTCACAATACCATAGAGCAAAACAATAGTAGAATTATTGGGGTCCCAAAGGAAGAAGAAAGAGAGGGATAGAATGTATATTTGAACAAAACATAGGTGATAACTACCCTAACCTGGTGAAGGAAACAGGCATTCAAGTTCAGGAGGTACAAAGATACCCCCTCAAAATGAATAAAAATAGATTGACACCTGGACATGTAATAGGGAAGCTTGCAAATTTCAAAAATAAAGAAAAAATCCTGAAAGCACCTCAAGGCAAGAGGTCTTTAACATAAAAGGCTAGGAACATTAGACTGGCAGAAGACCTATCCACAGAGACTTGGCAAGACAGAAAGTGCTGGCATGATATATTCAGGGCACTAAATGAGAAAAACATGCAGCCAAGAATACTTTATCCAGCAAGGCTGTCATTCAGAATAGAAGGAGAGATAAAGAACTTCCAGGACAAAGAGAAACTAACTAACTAAATAAATAAATAAGATACCTACGAATAAACCTAACCAAGAAGGCAAGTGATTTGTACTCCACAAACAAATTCATAAAGTTCATGAAAGAAATTGTGTAGAAGAATGAAACTGAACCATTTTCTTACATAATATACTCAAAATAGATGAAAGACTTAAATGTGAGATAGGAATCCATCAGAATCCTAGAGAAGCAAACAGTCAGCAACCTCTGTGACCTTGGCAACAGCAACTTCTTGCTAAACGTATCTCCAAAGGCAAGGGAAACAAAATAAAAAGTGAACTACTGGAACTTCATCAAGATAAAAAGCTTTTGCACAGCAAAGGAAACAGTCAAAAAAACTAAAAGACAACCTTCAGAATGGGACAAAATATTTGCAAATGTCATGTCAGATAAAGGGTTAGTATCTAAGATCTATAAAGAACTTTTGAAACTCAACATCTAAAAACCAAACAATCCACCAAGAAATGGGCAGAAGACATGACCAGACATTTCTCCAAAGAAGACATACAAATGGCCAACAGACACGTGACAAAGTGCTCAACATCACATGGCATCAGAGAAATACAAATGAAAACTACAACCTCACATTAGTCAGAATGACTAAATTTAATAAGTCAGGAAACAACAAATGCTGACAAGGGTGTGGAGAAGGGGGAATTCTCTTATATTGTTGGTAGAACTGCAAGCCGGTGTAGCCACTCTGGAAAACAGCATGGAGGTTCTTCAAGAAGCTAAAAATAGAGCTTCCCTATGACCCAGCAATTATGCTACTAGGTACTTAACCCAAAGATACAAATGTAGTGATGTGAATAGGTACCTTCACCCCAATATTTATAGCAGCAATGTCCACAACAGCCAAACTGTGGAAAGAGCTGGGATGACCATTAACAGATGAATAGATAAGAAGACATGAGATTATAAATATATATATAACTATATATATTATTGTATTATAATATATATATGTGTATATACACACATACACACACACATACATACACACACAAACACATATTACTCAGCCATCAGAAAGGATGAATACTTACAATTTACATTGATGTGAGAGGAACTGGAGCATGATATTTTGAGCATTATAAGTCAGTCTGAGAAGGACAATTATCATATGGTTTCTCTCATATATGAAATATAAGAAATGTCAAAGGATCATAAGGGAAGGGAGAGAAAACTAATGGAAGTCATCAGAGAGGGAGAAAAAGCATGAAAGACTCTTAATTACAGAAAACAAACTGAAGGTTGCTGGAGGGGTGGTGGGTGGGGGGATGCGGTAACTGGGTGATGGGCATTAAGGAGGGCACATGATAGGATGAGTACTGGGTGTGATATGCAACTGATGATTTATTGAACACTACATCTGAAACTAATGAGATACTATACATGTTAGCTAATTGAATTTAAATTTATTTATTTTTTTAAAGATTTCATTTATTTATTTGACAGACAGAGATCACAAGTAGGCAGAGAAGAATTCAGAGAGAGAGGAGGAATCAGGCTCCCTGCCGAGCATAGAGCCCAATGTGGGGCTCGATCCCAGGACCCTGGGATTATGACCCAAGCCAAAGGCAGAGACCTCAACCCACTGAGCCACCCAGGAACACCTGAATTTAAATTTAAAAAATGGTAATAAAACTATTGGATCTGTGTATATTTGAGATTGTCTTTGCTTGGGATTCCCATGTGTACACCAACTTAAATGTCTGTAGGAATCTCAGTTCAACACAGATATCTCTTCAAAGTTGTACATTCTATTCTAGTTAATTCTGGAATATGAATATGATGTAATTGAATAAATTGTAACTTCATACATGCTACTCTTACTTATCCTGGAGAATTAGTAGACAGTGTTTATAAACAAATTGTTAGCACATGAACTTTTTCTCCTATTTATTTTGAATAATAGCTCTGTGTATTATTATGTACTCTGTTGGAGACTCTCAAACTTCATAAATTTAACTTTTTTTAACTTTTTTATTTTTTTAAAGATTTTATTTATTTATATGACAGGCAGAGATCACAAGTAGGCAGAGAGGCAGGCAGAGAGAGAGAGGAAGCAGGCTCCCTGCTGAGCAGAGAGCCCGGTGAGGGGCTTGATCCCAGGACCCTGGGATCATGACCTGAGCCGAAGGCACAGGCTTTAACACACTGAGACACTCAGGTGCCCCTAAATTTAACTTCTATTGCTTGTTTTCTTTGAGATACTTTCCTTGAGATCACTAGTGCTGATACCATATTAAATTCTGTGATCATATTATATGAATATGTGAATTGTTTTATTTGCTCACATAGATTTTTTTTTAGATTTGTTTATTTATTTATTTTAGAGAGGGTGAGACCACACACAAAGTGGGGGAGGGACAGAGGAAGAAAATCTTCAAGCAGACTCCTGGGACAACACTGAGCCAGATGGGCTCAATCCCATGACCCCAAGATCATGATCTGAGCTGAACCCAAGTATCAGATACTTAATCAACTAATCCACCCAAGTGATCCTCAAATAGATACATTTTCAGTCTACATTCTTAACATCGTAACTTTTCTCTATTATTTCACAGTGTTAACACTTTCATTATTTTCCTTTAGAGAATAACATTCTTTCTGCCTGAAGTTATGTTCTTTTCTAGAACTAAATTGTCCCAAACTCTGTATGGTTCTCTGGAAAAATACATATTAAAAAAAAATCTTATTTGAGGTGATTTTTACAGCCCCTGTGGATTATTTATATTGTTTGTTCATCTCTGAGTAGAAACATATCTAACCAAGTCTATTTTATCTTTGAAAAGATTTTCCTTGACAACTTTGTTTACCATCATATCACTTCAGTCACCTGTTGGGAATAAAGATAAAGGACAAATGCCTCAGGTTTCTGTTATATAGGGCAACTCTATCACTTGTACTGCCAGTAGCCCAGCATTTCTGTAGCTTGCCATAACAGAAGTTTGTTTCCTGACCACAGAGCAAGCCAGTGTTGGTGTTCCTAGTCTGAGGTAATTAAGGAATCTTGGCCTCTTCTATCTTGCAGCCATAGGATTCTCTAGGGTCCAGCTTTTTTGTTTGCAACCAGCTAGCAGCAGAAGGGGATGTGGAGAAAATGCCCTGGTGGAGAGTAACCCTCTTTGCATTTGCTAGCATCTAATTGGCTAACCTACCCCATTAGTCACACTTAGAAATAGAGAAAAGGGGCTGTAAATGTGATATCTTTCTGGGCAGCTTCTTTATATGTCTATATACCAATATAATGGAAGGGAGGAGTACACATGTTGATGGACGGCTTCTACCTCTGTGTATGCCATCCCTCTGACCATTACCAGTGAACACCTTTCTTACATGTGGTACATATTCATACCTCTCCAAGGAAGACAAGCCAAAGCCTGGTCCAGTCACAAAAGCCAGCTCAGAGTTCAGGCTCTCTGGATGATATGCTGTCTTCCCATTCAGTTCTGGGTGTGGCTTGACATGTCATTTTATCCCTCACTATCAAGGTAGGAAGGAGACAAGATGAACTACAATAAAACCCCCCATTCAAAGAAGGGAAGAATGTGTTCACAGTGAGATAAATTACATGCTGGGCAGGTGTTATGAAGACCCCTGCCTGGCAATGGGGACAGTTGCTTGTTTGGATGGTGCTTCCCTTCCTGGAAATAACTATTTTTCCCAGGTTTCTCCAAATCCCCTTGGCACTGCCTTCTGGGTTGACATTTCTTGTCTTTCCTGTAGCATTTTCCAAGGTGGTCACTGGGGAGTATGCATTCTTGGAGAACATATAGCCTCCTCCTTGTGACAGTTATTATGCAACTGTTTTCAGCTCCAAACATGCCCTTCTACCTTCTGCATTGTGATACTGATGCTGGCAATATGCAAGCTAGAGTTCTGCTTTGCCAGCTGGCTCCGTGTTCATTTCTGCCAATAGGGGCACTGAAGGAAAGCTGTGAGGGAGAAGTAGCGAGAAGAAACATGTTCTTTCTTATCTGTACCCTAGGAGTGTTTCTTCACATCTGTAGCAGTTCCTTTTTCTAGCTGAATCCCTACAGTTTGGCATTTGTCTAACACTTGCAGATATAGCTAGGTCACATTCCTCAGAGACACAAACATCAGCCCAGCAGTTCCTCGACCTCACAAGTATGGAACCCCTCCTTGAAATATCTAAGAGTTAATGATTTCAAGCCCTTTACTTTGTTCCTCCAACTCTAGGGATAATAGCTACCTCCTGAAGTGACTGCCTCTAAAAATATCTTAGTCTTGTCTCTTTTTAGCCTTTTTTGTTAACCAGTTAATTTTATATCTGATGAGCAACTCTTTATATTACATTATCTTTGTTAAGATAGCCCTCATGATTTCAGCCTGTTGACTGGACAGTAGCTGATGTAGACATGAGTACCAGAACAGGTACTAAGAAGCAGAGACCTGAAGATAGGTTTGGGGCATATTAGTTATGCTGTATCCTTGGGTTTGAGCATAGCATTGGCTCCTTGCCAATGGGTAATAGGATTTTCACTAATCCATGGAACCAGGATTAACCAAAATTTCACCCATAGTTATTATGATAAATGAGAACTAAAGAAATTACTTTGGGTGACCAAAGGGTTTCTGTTATTTCCCCATGGCATTTATGTTGATTACAATACTATGGTATGGGACAAATTTTTATGATTATTGTGGAGCATCCATAGAGAGATTACAAACTAAGGTCATTAGACTCAAGTCACAGAGAATGACAGTGCTTCTAAGGAAATCTTAAATTCTCTTTTTTCTTATAGCCACAAAAATGGTATTCCTGAGAATAAAACCAAAATTTAATTGTGTGGATTATAGAATTACAATGTAATCTGAATTCACAGCCTCACCAATCTTTAATGTAGAAATTATAGCATGTCTGGAACTTAGAACAGGGACTTCTGGTTCCATTCAGATGAAGTTAAGAATTTTGGAAGTCTAAGTTGCTTTGTGTTTCCATTGACACAGAAGCACCTTTCCCTACCAAGTCTGAGAAAAATAATCTTTTTTCTTTAAAACCTTATAGTAAATTGGAGAGGAGTCAAGATGGTGGAGAAGTATCAGGCTGAGACTACTTCAGCTAGCCGGAGATCAGCTAGATAGCTTATCTAAAGATTGCAAACACCTGAAAATCCATCGGCAGATTGAAGAGAAGAAGAACAGCAATTCTGGAAACAGAAAAACAACCACTTTCTGAAAGGTAGGACCAGCGGAGAAGTGAATCCAAAGCGACAGGAAGATAGACCCTGGGGGGACGGGCTGACTACCAGCAAGCGGCGGAGCAACGGAGCACAAAATCAGGACTTTTAAAAGTCTGTTCTGCTGAGGGACATTGCTCCAGAGGCTACCCGGGGCAAAGCCCACACGGGGTCAGCGTGGCCTCAGGTCCCGCAGGGTCACAGAAGGATCGGGGGTGTCTGAGTGTCGCAAAGCTTGCGGGTAATGGAACGGGAAAGCCGGCTACAGAGACAGCCGACAGTAAGCTCGCAGCTCGGGGTGACCTTGAACCGGTCGAAGGCTCGGTGAGCTCGGAGCGTGGCCGGAACTCAGGCAGACAGGGATAACTGGGCGCTGTTCTCTGAGGGCGCACTGAGGAGTGGGGCCCTGGGCTCTAGGCTCCTCCAGCCGGGAACCAGGAGGCTGCCATCAGTATTCCCGACCTCCGGAACTCTACGGAAAGCACTCAGGGAACAAAAGCTCCTGAAAGCAAACCCGAGCGGATTACTCACCCCGGCCCCAGCCCCGGCCCCGGGTAAGGGCGGTGTAATTCCGCCTGGGGCAAAGACACTTGAGAATCACTACAACAGGCCCCTCCCCCAGAAGATCAACAAGAAATCCAGCCAAGACCAAGTACACCTACCAAGGAGTGCGGTTTCAATACCAAGGAGAGCAGCAGAATTCCAGAGGAAGAGAAAGCCAAGCACAGAACTCAAGGCTTTTTCCCTGTGATTTTTTTTAGTCTTGCAGTTAATTTAATTTTTTTCTTTTTCATTTTTTCTTTTTTTTACTCGCCTTCAGGTAAAATTTTTTTTAACTGTTACCTTTTTCTTTTTTAACGATTTGTTACTAGTTTATCTAATATATATATTTTTTCTTTTTTACATTTTTCTTAGGTGTGTTCTTTTTTTTTTAATTCTTTTCTTTTTTTTTCTTTTTTGTTTTTTTTTTTCTTTCTTCCTTTTTGAACCTCCTTTAATCCCCTTTCTCCCCACTCACGATTTTGGATCTCTTCTAATTTGGTTAAAGCATATTTTCCTGGGGTTGTTGCCACCCTTTTAGTATTTTACTTGCCCCTTCATATACTCTTATCTGGACAAAATGACAAGACGTAAAAATTCAACACAAAAAAAAGAACAAGAGGCAGTACCGAAGGCTAGGGACATAAGCAAGACAGACATTGGTAATATGTCAGATCTAGAGTTCAGAATGACAATTCTCAAGGTTCTAGCTGGGCTCGAAAAAGGCATGGAAGATATTAGAGAAACCCTCTCAAGAGATATAAAAGCCTTTTCTGGAGAAATAAAAGAACTAAAATCTAACCAAGTTGAAATCAAAAAAGGTATTAATGAGGTGCAATCAAAAATGGAGGCTCTCACTGCTAGGATAAATGAGGCAGAAGAAAGAATTAGTGATATAGAAGAACAAATGACAGAGAATAAAGAAGCTGAGCAAAAGAGGGACAAACAGCTACTAAACCACGAGGGGAGAATTTGAGAGATAAGTGTAACCATAAGACGAAACAACATTAGAATAATTGGGATTCCAGAAGAAGAAGAATGAGAGAGGGGAGCAGAAGGTATACTGGAGAGAATTATTGGGGAGAATTTCCCCAATATGGCAAAGGGAATGAGCATCAAAATTCAGGAGGTTCAGAGAACGCCCCTCAAAATCAATAAGAATAGGCCCACACCCCGTCACCTAATAGTAAAATTTACAAGTCTCAGTGACAAAGAGAAAATCCTGAAAGCAGCCTGGGAAAAGAAGTCTGTAACATACAATGGTAAAAATATTAGATTGGCAGCTGACTTATCCACAGAGACCTGGCAGGCCAGAAAGAGCTGGCATGATATTTTCAGAGCACTAAATGAGAAAAACATGCAGCCAAGAATACTATATCCAGCTAGGCTATCATTGAAAATAGAAGGAGAAATTAAAAGCTTCCAGGACAAACAGAAACTGAAAGGATTTGCAAACACCAAACCAGCTCTACAGGAAATATTGAAAGGGGTCCTCTAAGCAAAGAGAGAGCCTACAAGTGGTAGATCAGAATGGAACAGAGACCATATACAGTAACAGTCACCTTATAGGCAATACAATGGCACTAAATTCATATCTCTCAATAGTTACCCTGAATGTTAATGGGCTAAATGCCCCTGTCAAAAGACACAGGGTATCAGAATGGATAAAAAACCAGAAACCATCTATATGTTGCCTCCAAGAAACTCATTTTAAGCCCGAAGACACCTGCAGATTTAAAGTGAGGGGGTGGAAAAGAATTTACCATGCTAATGGACATCAGAAGAAAGCAGGAGTGGCAATCCTTATATCAGATCAATTAGATTTTAAGCCAAAGACTATACTAAGAGATGAGGAAGGACATATATCATACTCAAAGGGTCTGTGCAACAAGAAGATTTAATTTTAAGTACCTATGCCCCCAACGTGGGAGCAGCTAACTATATAAACCAATTAAGAACAAAATCAAAGAAATACATCAACAATAATACAATAATAGTAGGGGACTTTAACACTCCCCTCACTGAAATGGACAGATCATCCAAGCAAATGATCAGCAAGGAAATAAAGGCCTTAAACGACACACTGGACCAGATGGACATCACAGATATATTCAGAACAATTCATCCCAAAGCAGCAGAATACACATTCTTCTCTAGTGCACATGGAACATTCTCCAGAATAGATCACATCCGGTCCTAAATCAGGACTCAACCTGTATCAAAAGATTGGGATCATTCCCTGCATATTTTCAGACCACAATGCTCTGAAGCTAGAACTCAACCACAAAAGGAAGTTTGGAAAGAACCCAAATACATGGAGAGTAAAGAGCATCCTTCTGAAGAATGAATGGGTCTACCGGGATATTAAGGAAGAATTGAAAAAAATCATGGAAACAAATGATAATGAAAATAAAACGGTTCATAATCTGTGGGACAAAACAAAGGCAGTCCTGAGAGGAAAATATATATCGGTACAAGCCTTTCTCAAGAAACAAGAAAGGTCTCAGGTACACAACTTAACCCTACACCTAAAGGAGCTGGAGAAAGAACAAGAAAGAAACCCTAAGCCCAGCAGGAGAAGAGAAATCATAAAGATCAGAAGAGAAATCAATGAAATAGAAACCAAAAAAACAATAGAACAAATCAACGAAACTAGGAGCTGGTTCTTTGAAAGAATTAATAAAATTGATAAACCCCTGGCCCGACTTATCAAAAAGAAAAGAGAAAGGAACCAAATAAATAAAATCATGAATGAAAGAAGAGAGATCACAACTAACACCAAAGAAATACAAACTATTATAAGAACATACTATGAGCAACTCTACGCCAACAAATTTGACAATCTGGAAGAAATGGATGCATTCCTAGAAACATATAAACTACCACAACTGAACCAGGAAGAAATAGAAAGCCTGAACAGACCCATAACCAGTAAGGAGATTGAAACAGTCATTAAAAATCTCCAAACAAACAAAAGCCCAGGGCCAGACGGCTTCCCGGGGGAATTCTACCAAACATTTAAAGAAGAACTAATTCCTATTCTCCTGAAACTGTTCCAAAAAATAGAAATGGAAGGAAAACTTCCAAACTCATTTTATGAGGCCAGCATCACCTTGATCCCAAAACCAGACAAGGATCCCACCAAAAAAGAGAGCTATAGACCAATATCCCTGATGAACACAGATGCGAAAATACTCAACAAAATACTAGCCAATAGGATTCAACAGTACATTAAAAGGATTATTCACCACGACCAAGTGGGATGTATTCCAGGGCTGCAAGCTTGGTTCAACATCCGAAAATCAGTCAATGTGATCCAACACATCAATAAAAGAAAGAACAAGAACCATATGATACTCTCAATAGATGCTGAAAAAGCATTTGACAAAGTACAGCATCCCTTCCTGATCAAAACTCTTCAAAGTATAGGGATAGAGGGCACATACCTCAATATCATCAAAGCCTCTATGAAAAACCCACTGCAAATATCATTCTTAATGGAGAAAAACTGAAAGCTTTTCCGCTAAGGTCAGGAACACGGCAGGGATGTCCATTATCACCACTGCTATTCCTAGCCTCAGCAATCAGACAACAAAAGGAAATTAAAGGCATCCAAATCGGTAAAGAAGAAGTCAAATTATCACTCTTCACAGATGATATGATACTACATGTGGAAAACCCAAAAGACTCCACTCCAAAACTGCTAGAACTTATACAGGAATTCAGTAAAGTGTCAGGATATAAAATCAATGCACAGAAATCAGTTGCATTTCTCTACACCAACAGCAAGACAGAAGAAAGAGATATTAAGGAGTCAATCCCATTTACAATTGCATCCAAAACCATAAGATACCTAGGAATAAACCTAACCAAAGAGACACAGAATCTATACTCAGAAAACTATAAAGTACTCATGAAAGAAATTGAGGAAGACACAAAGAAATGGAAAAATGTTCCATGCTCCTGGATTGGAAGAATAAATATTGTGAAAATGTCTATGCTACCTAAAGCAATCTACACATTTAATGCAATTCCTATCAAAGTACCATCCATCTTTTTCAAAGAAATGGAACAAATAATTCTAAAATTTATATGGAACCAGAAAAGACCTCGAATAGCCAAAGGGATATTGAAAAAGAAAGCCAACGTTGGTGGCATCACAATTCCGGACTTCAGGCTCTATTACAAAGCTGTCATCATCAAGACAGCATGGTACTGGCACAAAAACAGACACATAGATCAATGGAACAGAATAGAGAGCCCAGAAATAGACCCTCAACTCTATGGTCAACTAATCTTCGACAAAGCAGGAAAGAATGTCCAATGGAAAAAAGACAGCCTCTTCAATAAATGGTGCTGGGAAAATTGGACAGCCACATGCAGAAAAATGAAATTGGACCATTTCCTTACACCACACACAAAAATAGACTCAAAATGGATGAAGGACCTCAATGTACGAAAGGAATCCATCAAAATCCTTGAGGAGAACACGGGCAGCAACCTCTTCGACCTCTGCCGCAGCAACATCTTCCTAGGAACAACGCAAAAGGCAAGGGAAGCAAGGGAAAAAATGAACTACTGGGATTTCATCAAGATCAAAAGCTTTTGCACAGCAAAGGAAACAGTTAACAAAATCAAAAGACAACTGACAGAATGGGAGAAGATATTTGCAAACGACATATCAGATAAAGGACTAGTGTCCAGAATCTATAAAGAACTTAGCAAACTCAACACCCAAAGAACAAATAATCCAATCAAGAAATGGGCAGAAGACATGAACAGACATTTCTGCAAAGAAGACATCCAGATGGCCAACAGACACATGAAAAAGTGCTCCATATCACTCGGCATCAGGGAAATACAAATCAAAACCACAATGAGATATCACCTCACACCAGTCAGAATGGCTAAAATCAACAAGTCAGGAAATGACAGATGCTGGCGAGGATGCGGAGAAAGGGGAACCCTCCTACACTGTTGGTGGGAATGCAAGCTGGTGCAGCCACTCTGAAAACAGCATGGAGGTTCCTCAAAATGTTGAAAATAGAACTGCCCTATGACCCAGCAATTGCACAATTGCGTATTTACCCTAAAGATACAAACGTAGTGATCCAAACTGGCACGTGCACCCGAATGTTTATAGCAGCAATGTCCACAATAGCCAAAGTATGGAAAGAACCTAGATGTCCATCAACAGATGAATGGATCAAGAAGAGGTGGTATATATATACAATGGAATACTATGCAGCCATCAAAAGAAATGAAATCTTGCCATTTGT
Organism: Mustela nigripes; assembly: GCF_022355385.1. Taxonomy (NCBI): domain Eukaryota; kingdom Metazoa; phylum Chordata; class Mammalia; order Carnivora; family Mustelidae; genus Mustela; species Mustela nigripes. The sequence continues at coordinate 106,550,353 of NC_081559.1, forward strand.
GACAACATGGATGGAACTAGAGTGTATCATGCTTAGCGAAATAAGTCAAGCAGGGAAAGACAACTATCATATGATCTCCCTGATATGAGGAAGGTGATGCAGCATGGAGGCTTAAGTGGGTAGAAGAAGAATCAATGAAACAGGATGGGATTGGGAGGGAGACAAACCATAAGTGACTCTTAATCTCACATAACAAACTGAGGGTTGCTGGGGGGAGGGGTTTTGGGAGAAGGGGGTGGGATTATGGACATTGGGGAGGGTATGTGCTTTGGTGAGTGCTGTGAAGTGTGTAAACCTGGTGATTCACAGACCTGTACCCCTGGGGATAAAAATATATGTTTATAAAAAACAAAAAATTACAAAAAAAAAAACCTCATAGTAAATTTACCTAGGGCAGATGCTTCATATAGAGATACCAATTATCCCCAATAGTACGCCCCAACCAATCTTTGCTGCCATTGGCCCCATGACTATAGCACTATATTGGAATGTTCCAGAAGTCAATCACAAATCTGATCCAGTAAGGAGTAATTTATAGCTCCAATGTATTGGGTGATTTTATTGATTTAATTGAGCAGAAACTTAAAGAATATTCATTGTCATTCAAAAATGTGAGAACAAGGGTTAGAGAATAAAACACTGGATAAAATGTTTTGTTGTTTTTTATTTGTTTTGGATTTAGTTTGGGATTTTTATATGTGTACACTTGCTAGAGATTCTATGTGTCCTCCATTTCATTTGGCTAATTGACTAAACTCAGCTTAGCAATGACTGTTATTCAATGAGGTTAACATGCCAGAATTTCCTTTGGAAATATTAAAGAAGATATCTTTCAGCTTATGGAGATAGAAATGTCAAGAGAACTTATCATATGCATTCCCTTACCTCACTTCCCAAAAGAGCTCAGAGACCACTCTCCTTAGTAAGGCATTGAAAATTCTACTAATTAGGGGAAAGCTCTATGGTATTCTCCTGTCTTGGCCAGGAATAATGATGGCAAAGACCACCATTACACTGCCTGAATTCAATGGGAATTATAAAATCGCAGAGTAGCAGAAGCCAAATGATAATGCTTGATTATTAAATATGAGGCAGGTACATTTATCTGAATGGTCAGCAGGTACCAAGTAGTTATCCAAACGTTTAACTGAATAATATCCCTCAGTAGCTCACTTATAACAGTGTTCCTAAAAATGAAATAGATGGGTGTTTCCTTCTGTAACCGGAAAAAAATTCCATTTGGTGGCCAGAAACATGAACTGATCACCACAATGAAGAGTCATCCTTTTTATCCTATTTTCAAATCTAACCCAGTTTTCAGTTTTCATGATTGAAAGAGAGGTTGATTTCCCTTGAGTAAAACCTCTGGAGTTCTGTCACTGTAAATCATCCTCTAAGCCTTCTTCTGAGAAATTATAACTAATTACTCGAGTAACTGTTTCTTGGGAAAAGGTATATGTAGATTTTTCAGAGATTATTAGATACTAGACTTGTGTCACTAATCCCTGGGTGGTGAATCCTAGCCCCTGTGGTTTAAAATGTTTGTTTTATGGTGGAGTTTTGACCACATTCAAGTGAGAGTGTGCCATATACCTAGTTAGTCTACATATCCCTCCTGTGGTTATTTTCCTACTTATTGAATATATACTTGGAATGGCCATTCTTAGAAGATGGTAGAATGCTCTCATTAAATCACAGGATTTTCTTCCAGGCTCCTGTTCTTTTTGGTAAACTAACTCTTTCAGGAAAAATATAGGCTTCTGATATGCATCCTATCTGTGCAAAATCCCAGGAACCACATTGAAAATTGTCACTTAGACCTAAACAAACGTTTTTGTGCTTCCTAGCCTTATTTATGTCAGTGAAACAAGTTAAGACATGCTATCATAGGATCATCTAAAAGACATAGACTATAATGAGAAGGCAATACCCTCAATCTAAACTGGCCTTCCAAGTTATAGTGGAAAATATTTTACCAAATATTTTGCCCATTTATTATCAGAGGCTTCTAACTTTAACATCACAGGTTATTTTTTTTTCTTCTACCTGAGGAAAGGATATGAAGAGCAGGGACTGTGGGGCATAGACCTCCATTATTTAGGGTTCCTGGATATGCTGCCATTTCCTGGGTTAGGAGCTAGAAGAAGGTGTGTAGTGTCTAAAATCCAAAGAAAGCTGGGGTGCCTGAGTGGCTCAATTGGTTAAGCAACTTCTTACAGCTCATGTTCCTAGGGTCCTGGGATCAAGTCCTGCACCAATGCAGGCTCTGGCTCCCTACTCAGCGGGAGTCTGCTTCTCTCATTCCCACTCTTCCTGAATTATATACTCCCTCTTAAGAAGAGAATTATATTCCTAATAAAGTTTTGGTCCTATTTTTCTTATGTTTGGTCACATATTCAAATTCTTGGGGGTTTGTTGTTTTAAAAGTCAGTTTAATTATTGCATTATCACTAGGAATTATTTACTTATTTTCAATTAAGTTAATTTAATGAAAAGCTAATCGTGGGACAGACGTGTTAATTGTTGTTAAATTCGTGTAAAGAAGAAAAATAATCCTCAATGATCTTATAATACAGAAGGATCTACTATTAATTTTAGGGGCATGTCTTTATAAGTTCTTTTTCTGTACAATTTAATATATTTTAATTCATGCTAAAATAAAGTTTATCCTTTTAAAAGTGGGATATAATATTAAATCCTTGTAAACATAGACTGTAATGTTTGCATAGAACTTATTAATATTAATATGCCATGTTTGAAGTAGTCACTCAACTATATTTAGAATTTGTATTGGATCTGATATTTCTCTATTATGCCTAACATTGTGATAAGCAGGTTTACAAATAAAGCAAAATCAAAGAATGCTTCCCCTAAATTTAAATTATCTAAAAACATATTTACAAAGGTAAAATTTCAAAATTAAGATTACAAAATGTTTAGGTCTTGATATATACTGGCAATTACTGACAATTATTTTCTAAAATAATTTTTCAACTTGAGGTGCCTAGGTGGGTCAGTTGGTTAAACATCCAGTTCTTGATTTTGGCTAAGGTCATGATATCAGGGTCATTGGATAAAGCTCTACATAGGGCTCTGTACTTAGCAGGGAGGCTGCTTGAAATTCTTTCACTTTCCCTCAGCCCCTTCTGCCCCTCCCCCATGCTCTCTCTCTCTCCCAAATAAACATATAAATACTTAAAAAATGCTAATGATAATTTTTCATCTTAACAAGAATTGTGACATCATTTTAAAGAAATCATCACCAACACCAACACACGTTTTAAATGTCCACCTACTTGAACTGATATTGTCAACTTTGTAATACATTTTGCACCCAATATCATCCCAAACATTTGCTGTTAGAAATTTCTATCATGTGACATTGCAATTATCTGTCTCTGGAAGTCCCCATCTGTCCCCATTTCTTTTGGAGATTATCTCATATATTTTATTTAATATTGATTTTTTTAAATTTTTTTCCTGAGAAGTAACTAGGAAAATAAAACTAGTAATTTTGACATTAGGTGTACTTGATTTTATCTTATGTAAAGAGTATTCTGATAGTCTTAATATTTATAGATGACTATACTTCCTATATGAAATCCTATGTAAGAATAAAAGAATTAGCTGTGTCCTGAAAAAAATATATATGTGTGTGTGTGTGTGTGTGTGTGTGTGTGTGTGTGTATATATATATATATATATATGACTCATGGTAATGACATTGGGTTTGGTGGGCAACCATGTGTCAAATACTTGGTAGAAATTACCATATTCAAGTTTTAAGGTAACTTTGACATAACGTTAACTTGGGTACCACATATGCTGTTTTCTCACAGATACCAACATTCAGTGAACTCAGCATAGTGTAGTAGTCATCAGCTTCCTAGCCAACATCCACAGTTGGCTCACATGCCTGCCAGTGACTCACTGTGAATTAACTCTTTTAACCCTCAGTGACTCTCAGCTAGGGAATGATGCCACCTTTTTAAGGAAATAATTTCTGCTGAATCATGTCATGCCACCTACACAAAATAAACAAAACAAAACAAAAACAAACCCTTATGATTCTATCAGCTGGCTAGATGGATCTTCTGTAGGTTCTTCCTGATTTACTCTGCCCCTACTGGAGGGTCAGTTTGGAAAGATGACTTCATTCACATATCCAAAAATTGCCACTGGCTGGCCAGAGAGTCTTGGTTTCTCCTTCATATGGCCTCCCATACTCAATAGGTTAGACTGACTTTTGTCTATGAAGGTCTTAAGACAGCATTTCAAGAAATTGAGAAGAGAAGATGCAAGGCCAGTTAAGGTCTGTTCTCAGAAACTAACTTCGCTTTTGTTAAATTGTGTTGGTGAGTCAAGGTAAATCACAAAGCCAGCCCAAAATCCAATCCTCCACCTAAGGATTGGAGAAGGGGCAAAGTCACATTGAAATGGCCAAGCGTATCTGATTGGAAAGAATTTGTGGCCATATTTTACAATCCATCTTAGACCTTCTCTGACCACAATTATTTACATTTCTCTTTCATTAAATCTTCACTCACAGGATACATAAGTTTCATCCAATTATGGTATAGGGTTCAAAAATCCAGTATTTCATGATCTGAATCTGGCTCATAGACAGATGAGGCTTCTTGGGTATAGCTCCACTTTATCCAGAAACCTGTAAACTAAGAACAAAAGTTATCTACCTCACCTCCTTCCAAACACACAGTGATGGTATAGGGCAGGATAGACATTCATATTCAAAAAAGAAGAGTAGGTGAACCTAGTAATCTCCAACTTATAGCAATTTGGAAATTCATTCAGACACATATTGCCAGTTCTTTACTCTGAGAGCTTGGTATGATTTCTGATAAAGATTTTTTTTTCCCCCTCTAAAAGTACTTTTCTAGTGCATTTTTCCAAATATCTCTTGCCTCTTCCCTCTTGAGTCATCAAAGAGAGGTTTTTTTTTTTACATGAATATTATTTAAATTTTTTACTGCATTATTCTCTCAGCTTACTTTCTGATCATGCAAATTTGGTGAAAAAGTTCTCCTTTTATTTTGAAATATCTCTATTTATTTTAACATAAACTGACACTGTTTTCCATGATACAACTCCATTTTGAAGTATGTGGGTTTCCTAGAAATCTGATTGTCATTTCCTAATGCCTCAACAGACACATCAATAATTGTTTTGAAAACAATCATTCTACTTTGGGTCATGTGTGATGTTGCTGTGGGGTTACACACTATGTTCCTATTTTTATATACACTTTTTTAGCTGTAAAGATTGGATATGCATTTCTTAAATTTTTCAGAGTGCTTAGTAAAGAGTTTTCTTCTTTCTTTTCAATTTTTTATTTTTGCCTCAGGGTTAATTCTTATTTTGGGATTCTCTTCTGGGCTGACATGAGATGAGAAACAGCTTTATTTCCAATTCAAACATATGCTGGATCTTCTCAATTTTTTTTCTATATTCTGCTCAAGAACTAAACATTTCTTTCATACGTTCATTTCTGTTTCACATTCCTTATAATAGCAATCCAAAAATATTCAGCTGCCACTTTTAGTAGTGTGCCTGGAAATTTCAATAGCCAGTTTCAGAGATCTGCTAATTACATGTCCGGTATTCTACAGTATCATAGAAGACAATTCACCGATTGTTCTGCCACTACTGAACAGCAGTTTTCCTTCTTCCAGTCTCAGAAAACAAGTTTCTCACCACTTTTCCAGCATTGATGCACTTTCTCTTCCCACAGCCAATGCCATATTTGAAGTTTCTGTTCAGGCAGCACTACTTTTCCTGATACCAACTATGGTAACATATATAAAAACACTTCAAAACTCAGTGACTTAAAAACCACAACTACCATTTATGTCTTCATAATTTTCCATTTGGTCTTGGGCTTAGCTGGGTGCCTTATCTCCGTTCCATTTGGCTCAGTCATGCATTCCTAGTGATTGGTTGGAGCACAAATCTGCTATCACAGCTGGCATGACTGGCATGCTAGGATCTGGTTGTTCCTTTCTCTATTCTTGGGTCCTTCTATTCCACAGGGCTTCTCTTTCCATGTGGCTTTTCTTCTTCAAGGAGATTCCTTTAAATGGCATCTCAGAGCAGTAAGAGAGCAAAAGCAGTAGCTGCAAATCCTCTTAAGGCTCAGAATTGGAATTTTCACAATGACATTGTAACACTCTACTATGGAAACAAGTCAAGAATCAGGCCAGCTTCATCAGGCCAGCAGTACACAAGGGGGTAAATTTAGCAAGATGTGATTCATTGATGATAATTTTATAACTGTCCATCACATTGCCCTGGAACAAGGGACATTTTATAGCTCTTTAGGAGATACACAAATCTATTTAGATCCTATATGTATAGTTTTAAATATCCTTCTAGATGATTGCATAAATAGAGACAATTCCATTATAACCAAGTCCCAAAATGGTTAAGGATATTAACCAAGTAATCAAATATGTGTGGAGAAGCATAGCATAGTGGTTAAAGTCAAGCTAGAAATAGAATACTCAGCATCCAGGGTTGGTTACTTATTGTTACATGCTTATGCATATTGCTCTTTGAGTCTCAATTTTTTTATCTGCACAATGGGATGGGGAAGCTAGTAACTATAACTTTTCTTATAGATGAGATAAAAAAAAGTTTGTAGAATAGTTTCTGGCATAATGGAATCTTCATCAGCTATACATTGTACAAGCATATGAATAAAACTAGAGGTAGATGAGAGGAAGCAAAAGCAAAATGATAGCTGAGGGTTTAAATATTTTGATAAATGCATTTTCAAGATCCTAGGGAAGCTCAGAAGTGGGGCATGCACAGAAGATTGGGGGCACCACTCTAAAATATGAGTGGAATAAATGGAAGGAGAAGTGGTGCTATAGAACCCCGGGAGAAAAACGAGGTTGTGGAAATGCAGGGCAGGGAACTGAGTTGGACAAAGTCATGGTTCAGCACCAGGAGAGGATCAGGGACGAAGACAAGGGTCAAAAGGGTCCTATGGCCTTGATAGGGTATTTCCCTCCCTACTTATATATATATAAGGAGCTATGGACATATCTTATGTAGAGTGATTTCATGCATAGATTTGTATTTTAGAAAACCCTGTCAGCAAAGTGATAAAAGTTTAAAAGTCCCTTGGAGAGAGAATCTCTACAACCTGGTACCTGGCTGGATAGTGATGTTTGCAAGTAAGAAAGAGTTGACTTTTTAATGTATAAGAAAATATTTTTATATACATACTATTTTTTGATAACACAGCTGCTGCATAAAATGAGGTATATATGTACACTTACAACTGTGAAAGAGTTTTCCAAAAAATAATAAAAGCCTACAGCCATTTATATAAAATCCTGAAATCGATTAGGCTCAAAAACAAACTAACAAACAAACAAACAAACAAACAAAAAACTTTCTTTTGGCCACAGAAGCTCACTCTACTTGATATTTGTGGTAAAATTGACTGTGACTGATATGTAGTATTTATTATTAAGTTTTCCCACTTAAGTAATATTTATATTTCTGTGACTTATTTTTTAATACAGGGTATATATATTACAAAATATATATACACTGCATTATCATTCTTAAACACAACATATATATTCATATATATACGTATATATATGAATACTGAACTATTTCTGGTCCCAGGAGTTTTAGAAAAAAGATTATGTCTCTATGTCATATAATTATATTAACTTAATAGCATTATTATCCAAGTCAGAGCAAGAAAAGTAGTCAAAATATCTAATTAAATGCATTTCAGATGAAGAAAAGGAATTATTTCTATACACCTTACATCATCTAGAGCCAGATATTGTTACCTTCCAATCTGGTTGACAATACCAAATTCTGCCTAACCTTGTTACATTTAATCATGATTCCAGTGAAGCAGTTTGAATAAACAAGTTTGTTATGACTGTCATATCTTGTTAAAAAGGAGATAAAAACATAGAACTGGGGGAGACCACTGCATATGGTCAGGAGATTGTAAAAGCAAGTACTAACTGGAAACCAGAAGAAGAGCCCACAGCGTTGTTCTCAAACCATCTGCTTACAAACCGGCACTCCAAAGCTTGCAAGATAATTATTTTATAAATTTAGAAAAATTCCTATGTATTTTCACATCATTTAAAAAGGATGAGTTGTCATTAATATAGGAAAGCATTTGCAATGATTGTATGTAGCCTCTAATGCTTCTGAAATTTATGTATTTATTTAAGGATTTTATTGATTTGAGAAAGAGAGAGCGTAAGTGGGGAACGGGCAGAGGAGAAGCAGACTTCCCACTGAGTGCAGAGCCAGACATGGGGCTCAATCCCAGGACCCTGAGATCCTGACATGAGCTGAAGGCAGACATTTAACCAAATGAGCTTCCCAGGAGCCCCTGACTCTTCTGAAATTTAAAAGATCTTGGGAGAATGGACCTGAATTGACTTCAACCTGTTTTATATTTTTCATGGCACCTAGTACCATAACTTGCATAACTTGCAGGTTTGGCATCAGTAAACCCTTATTGTTTGCCCTCATTTTTGGCTTTCTTCTAGACTTTCCAGGGATCAATAAAGTCACAAATAGGCTATTAACTATTAATAATACATAATGTTCACCATATTCATATTGGTCACTTGTGACCATATGAGCACACTGTCCACTTTTTCTAAGTGTACGTGAAATTTATGATGTCCATGATCCCTCTCTTGATATACCAAAACATTTCTAATTTCCCTATTAAGGTAGCAAATATTGAATCCTATAACATACTATAATTTAATTTGATCCCATAAAATTTTCCTTTGGTGGGGCACCTGGGTGTTTCAGTCAATTAAGCATCCAGCTCTTGGTTTCCGTTCAGGTCATGATCTCAGGGTCCTGAGACTGAGCCCTGCATCTGGCTCCACACTCAGTGAGGGGTCTGCTTGAGATTCTCTCTCCCTTTGCCCCTCACCTACATTAAAATAAATGAATAAATCTTTAAAAAATTTCCTTGGCTATCTAGAATTAATTGAACATATCTTTCAAAGACAAGCAAAAACATGGGATGGCAGATGCATACAGATCTGAGAATCTCCCTACTTTCTCATATGAATGACAACTTGGCTGGATAGATAGAACATATTTGAGACACCATTTTGCTCTCAAAATTGACAAATGGATTCATTACTTTGCTGGAAATAATGCTGTGAGAAGTCTAACATCACAGTGATGTTTTCTCTCTGACCTGTTTGTGCCTTATACTCTAGAACTCATAGAACTCATTACTTAACCTTGAAGTTCATTACTTTCACCAGGATATATATGTTTTCACATTTGCTGATATGTGCAATGAAACAATATTCCCAGAAAATACATTTGGAAAAAAAGCTTTCATGATTTTATAATTTGATAAGTGGATTATATTGTATCATCCTTCCTGAAGAACTATGGTACACACTAACATGTCAAGCTATAAGAAGTCCTGTGGTCAGGAAACCTGGTGAATCCAGGCTCTATCTGATGTTCTTCAAACTCTTATAAATATTCAAACACTTGCTTCCTATCAATGTTAGCCACATCCATGAACCAATCATTCTTTTAATAAATGCTTTTTTAAGTATTAGTACCTTTAAATAATTTTTTCATACCTTGTGACATTTTTAAATAAATCCCCATATCATGTGTCAATGGAAAGCTTTGTTATACTGCACTATCAATTATTGCTTCTATTTTGGTTTTTCTTACCCCTTCATCAATATTTGCCATCCTTTTCCTCTCCTATATTTCCAACATTATTTCCTCCTTGTGTATTTCCACAGCTTCCTGAAGTTCACCCCCAAAATCGTATGGATCAGTCAAAGGTCTTGGTTTTAGACAAAAGAAATGAACTTTTCACAAAATTCAGCAGAAAGGGTATTTGTAGAAAGCATATTCAAATGTTGAAATTGTTCCCTATAGCAGTGAGTGGGTTGTAGAATTAGAAGCAAAGAGTTTGCAAGAGCAGTTGGTGGCAAAGCACAGATGAAAGCATCACCAGAAACCATCTGATGTAGACACTGTATGACCACCATGGTCTCTGGACACTCACCTAGGTCACTGTTGCCAATGCTCCTCCACATTCACAAGTGACATCTGGGGCTCTGCTCTCCAGGACATTTGCTGCCACATTGCTGAATCCTGGATCTACCATAAATCTCTCAAAAAATTTCATAACTTTTCTGTGGAGCAGTATCCCATTCAAATTCCTGAGCTGTGCTATCAACTTGGCTAATTTTGGCCACGTGAACTCACTACGTGGCAAAGAAACAAGGGGGAATATGGACCCTTACTTAAAGGGATCTGGGCTTTGCCCTTTTCTCATTTTGAGTCACCCCCAACTTAAGAGGTGTTTTTGATGAGGCAACCAAAGACACACACAACAATGTCCATTAAATCACTAATTTGCTTTTTGAATTATCCCTTTTAAGGATTTGTGTAATGTGAATTCTTTACAATTTTGTTGAAGCATATTTGATTTTATAGCATTCTTTATATTATCTTGTTTATTTGTTTTAAATTTCTGCTTGCCTTTCAATTAACTTTTCACCTCACACTGTTATCCTATCTTATCTCTCATTTTGTAGAATCCATGCTCCATAAATTTGACTAAGATAATAGCAGATGCTGTTTAAAGTTTACTCCTCTTCCCTACAGTGAAGCTCTTGAAAAATATGTACTTCTGCCTTTTATTGTTATGTTTTGTCTCTTTGACATAATAGAAGATTTCCTTTGGTTTAATATTATTTTTTTCCATCTTTATTCATCCTTTTAAAATGAGATAACTGTTAAGATTTAGAGTCTGCTCCTAAAACAAAGTAAGGATAATTGTATTTGATATGTCGCATTTACATTTAGATGTTTCCTCTTGTATCTGTGGTGGGGAGAGCTGATTCAGCAGCCCAAGATATGTACAAAGGGCCAGAGTCACAGGGAATGGAGCAGGGGAAATTCATGACCCCTCCCAGGCACCAAATCTCATGAGGCTTACAAGTTTTCTTGTTACTATAATATTCAGTATCACGGAATAGCATATAGTCTTTCTGAAGAAACTCCTGTCATTTCTCCAACCTCCCATGAGGTTTTTTTGGTGGCTTCCTCCCTGTGTCAACACCTATCTCAAAAGAAAAGAACACTGTCATGTCTCCAAAAATGCCACAGGGAGCCATTCTATTGTTCATGGATTCATGACTTACTGAATCCGAGGCTTACCAAATTATTTTCCAGCCCCATTCTTGAAATTGCCCACAGTTACCATTTAAAGGACAAGGACATCCCCTTTTTCTCCCTCAAGAGCCATAGCTGATATGCCATAGCTGATACGCTCTTTTTAAGTGGAACCCATTCCTTGGATCTCCAAGGTACAATCCCTCTCAATTCTACCATTGGTCCAAGAGTCACTGTCTGTTCACCAAGGCAGCACATTTCTAATCTGTGGAAAGTCATTTCCTTGGCTGCACAATCAACTCCATGGTTTTTATTCACTGGATCCAAGCGGCACGTTCTCCAGATATCTTGGCCTCCTTTCCCCTTTCCAAATTCTAGAGAACTCATAGAATCCAGAATTTTGTTTTCATTTAATTCCTGCCTTCATACAAAAAGAAATTTCAGTCCTGTCCTTCCTCAGATGTAGTGGTATATGAATATCTCCTGTCCTTAGTTTTCAATAGAGAGTAGGGTTATTTTCACATTCTTATTTTTTATTGCTGCACATCTACTTCCCTCAAGCTTTATCTATGTCTAGATCTGCATGAACTTCTCAGCATTCTCATTGGATGACATACCTTTCCTTCCTTGTAAATAAATTGCAATGTTTAGGTCTTTGGTACTTGACTTTACTAGAATACACACACACACACAATATTTATTTAGTAATATAATATATAATTATATATATACAATATATAATATATACTTAATATATGATATATGATATAATAAAATACAAAATATATTTTTAAAAGTATGATTCATATTTATTTACATTATTTCTATATTTCATATATTTTATACATGATTCACATATATATTATATTAATTTACATGTGATTCACATATATATATGATTCACATTTATTTATACTTCAATTTTTATGCTAATTCAGAAAATTACCTTTTTACTGTTTGACTTAATTATAAATCATTGGGTTGACTTAACTCAGTCTTACAGACCATTGTGACATTTTCTACACTTTATTTTCATTGTTCTGATAATTTTTTAAACAACCTCTTCCTTTGTGTTTGCATTTCAGCCATTTTATACATCCTTCTAGCTTCTTGATGGAAGTACTAAATATAAAACTGACAATGACAAACATGCAAGCCACATCTTAAGAGCCTTTCTTTCATGTGCTACATTTCTACTTACCATCATTACCACCTTTCTTCACCTTATTTCAAAGAGTGGTTGTGATATGATAGGCTTTGGTTATTAATAATTTTGGTTAAAGTATGATGGAATTTTCCAAAAAATCTCCCTAATGTGAATTGAAGTATCTCATCACAAAGGAAAAAAAAAATTAATGACTATGATTTTCCTTAATGAGTTTAACTTTCTTTTACTACTGTGTATAAAAAGCAATATCAATAATTTGTCTAGATCTCTATTGTTTCTACATTCTAATTTGTACCATGTATTCCTATACATCTGATTTTATCATGATTTTTGAAAAATATTTTATTTATTTATTTGACAGAGACACAGCAAGAGAGGGAACACAAGAAGGGGGAGTGGGAGAGGGAGAAGCAGGGAGCCCGGTGTGGGGCCCAATCCCAGGACGCTGGGATCATGACCTGAGCTGAAGGCAGATGCTTAATGACTGAGTCCAAGTGCCCCACCATAGTTTTTTATTGACATATAATTGATACACAATATTACATTAATTTCAGGTGTGCAATATATTGACTTAAGAACACTATACATTATGCTATGCTCAACGTAAATGCTTTTGTGATTTTTTAAAAGATCAAACCTATAACATTTTGCATGGAGCCCTGGGTGTGGTGCATAAACAATGAATTTTGGAACACTGAAAAAAAATAAAATTAAACTAAATTTAAAAAAAACTGTAATATTTTTATTGCTTTATTTAATGGAATCTACTACAGAGGCCCTTGGGTGGCTCAGTTCATTAAGCAACTGACACTTGATCTCACCTTAGGCTAATCTCAGGTTTAGGAGTTCAAGTCCCATATTGGGCTCCACACCGGGCATGGAGCCTACTTAAAATATATATATATATATATATTATATATATAATATATATATATATATTACTCTCCTTCTCTCTCTTTCTCTCTCTCTCTCTCTCTCTCTCTCGATATATATATATCGAGAGAGAGAGAAGGAGAGTAATCTTGTACAAAAACAGGTTCATATTTTGAAACTGTTGCAATATGATGTCTAGATTATATAAATGCCAGAGGTTGGTTGTTTTAATTGAACAAAATCATCTCTGAACAGAAATTAGCTCACCTAGAAATAAACATTTTTTCCTGATAAAATACAATGCTTCTGAAGAAACAAATTCAGTAGTTGTTTTTCATGACAAAATGGGGTAAATTCCAATGATTCCAAAATTTGACCTGATCGTTCTGAACATAATTGTATAATGAAAGATCAATTTAGAATCTTGACATTTTAGAAAATGTACAAGATGTTCTTATTCTAATAACCTTTTGTCCCTAAAACCTAAGGCCCCATTTCCACTTTGGCAGAAAGCTTCTTCCATGAATAGAGTCATTGTGAAGAATTAACCCTTTGAAAAATATCTGTGTTTAATTCTATGTCACATTGGGAAGAAGGAAGAGAAACAGGATGGCTGAAGAAGGCCAATTAGCCAAGGTATCATTTCTAAGACTTTAAGGAAAAATAGCTTTATCCATTACTTAGATGGTTAATTATCATTTTAAATGGACCAGTAAAGTAACATGAGGCATATTATAAACTACAAGCAAACTTCGCCACACTTTGTGGAGTGTGCTTTTTGGAAACCTGCTTTTTATTTTATTTTCAGTGAAAGCAAGCCCTAAAGTAGCTACACCTATGAGAGCCACAATACACAGGCTACTTAGCATTAAGCATTTCTGGTGCAATTTAAAGGCAGTTCATGCTTGGCCTGATCTCTACAAAGTTTCCAAACTAAGACTGGTGTGCTGAAGTGAGTGAGTGGGGAGTGAGGCTTATTTCACCCCGTCTTTCTTGTAGAAAAGCAAACATACTAAAATGTTTAGGAAATGTATGTACTCTCTTAGGGTTACTAGTTCCTTCTTTCAAAAAGGGAGTAATTAGGAATGTATGTTCTTGATCTTCCAAATTACATGAATTTATCACATAAGTAATAAAAATGTAAGAATCTAGATGAAATATTTAACATATCAAATGTTGAAAACAAGTATTAAATACAGAAAAATAAACATTAAAACCATTGCTAAAATACTGACTATTAAAAATCAAGGTTGAAATGTCTTTGGGGTCAAATATAACCACTAAGTTAGACACATCACTGGAAGCAGAGCTATGGGCTAGATGTGCAAAAAGGGCAAAATACCAGGAATTTCTATGTGGACCTGTCCTATAGGTGTGGAGAGAATGGCAGAAGCACCAAGGACATAATTTTGAAGGACGGGCGAGCCGCATTCTCATTTTCACTGGTTCCACCAATGAGAATATGCAACCTAAATTAACATATCCCAGTAAAGGGTGCTTTAATTATATTTTATTTTCACACATCTATATATACTAATTCATATCAATAAATATGTGGGGTTTTTTTGAAAATCCTGTGAGTATTGACAAGATTATTGGTAACAGTATAAAATTAAAGAGAATCTAAATGTCTAACAGTAAAAATATAGCGTATATACTGAGTGTACCATCAGACTGTTGATTCAAGTAATTATCAGATTTGATAATAATTACATGTGAAAATGATTATGATGTATAATCATAAAGTTAAAGCGGCTGTGTTTGGATATCAAATTATGACCCTTTTTGGTTTGAGGATACTTATCCAGTTATATTAACAAATATTTAATAAAGTGTATAGTAGCAATACAAACAATATAACAAATTGATTATATATTATTAAATAAAAGAAACCAGTCTGAACAAGTTACATGTTGTATGATTCCAACTATGTGACATTCTGTAAAAGGCTAAACTATGGAGACAGTAAGAAAATCAGTGGTTGTGTGGGTTTGGGGGCAAGGCTTAGGAAGGGAAGGATGAATAACCCAAGCACAGTGGATTTTCAGAGCACTGAAACTACTCTGCATTATATAATAACAATGGAGACATGTCATTATGTATTTGTCCAAACTCATGAAATGTATAACAGCAACAGTGAACTTCAATGTAAATTATGGACTTTGAGTAATTTTGATATGTCACTGTAAATCCATCAGTTGTAACAAATGTACTACTCCAGGGGGGAATGTAGATAATGAGGGAGGCTATGAATGCATGGAGGCAGGGTGTATATGAAAAAGCTTTGTATCATCCTTCTAATTTTGCTGTGAACCTAAAACTGCTCTAAAAAACCAAAGATTTAATTAAAAAATGTTAATATGGGTTTTGTTGAAGCACATTAGTTAAAGTAATAACTCCAGGTATTGTTCCAAATAAGCCCCAAGCCCTGGAGTTTAAAAGTAATATAACAGTGCAGTAATTTTAGACTATTTTTAGCAATAAATAATATATTTATAAGACAGGTAGCAACCAAGACCATCATGTATTTGGAGCCTAACATATTATAAGTACTCTACATATTCTATCTCCAATTTCAGCACCTCATGCTAATATAGATTACTATATATTATTTTTTTAAGATTTTATTTTATTTATTTTACAGACAGAGATGACTAGTAGGCAGAGAGGCAGATAGAGCAGGAAGCAGGCTCCCTGCTGAGCAGAGAACCTGATGCGGGCTTTGATCCCAGGATACTGGGATCATGACCTGAGCTAAAGGCAGAGGTATTAACCCACTGAGCCACCCAGGTGCCCCACGGTATTATATATTCTTTAAAAATAATCAAGGGTTGGAAAACCTAAGTAATTTGCCCTATGACTATTATTAATGACTATGATCATATTGCAGTTAAATAGAAAAGCCTGGATTCAAATCCATATCTGCATGGCTCCAAGTTCACTTCCTTTCCACATGAATGTTCATCCATTCAAAAACCAGTACTATCAAAGTGACAAGGAGGAAACTCAAGGTGACATTGCTCAAGACTGTTCATGATGCCTTTAGAAAGAAGACGATATATCTTCACTTTGTTGGATGTCGGGAATTGTTTTTCACAAAACTTCAAGCCCCCACTATGAGAAGGTCTCCATCTGATTAGCTATCACCATCCCCTGATTTACAATAGCCATTAGTTGGGGCAAGTCACTTTTACAGGCATCCATGTTCCAAAAAAGTGATTTGTCCATGGCTGTATATAATTATAGTCCAATTGGATCAGGCAGTGACCGTCCAACTGCTCAGGCATTCATTTTATTATCAGCCTTGATTTGAGCTTTAATTAAATAATAATTTATTCAGTACCTCCTTCAAAGCAGCCTGCTGCTACTAATACTCATACATCACTTCAAGTGTCTATATATACTGTGGAAACTCAATAAATGGTGCTGACTAACTTCATGCCTGGTGGAAAGAGAAATATTGTTGAGGCAGTTGAGGTGGAAACCCAGCTCTGTGATATGCAAAATTGAATCAGTTGATCTTTACATTAGTTAACACTGAGACACATCCAGGCATCAGAAGAGAGGCAGCAGTTTAAAGCCATGTAATATCAGAAACAGCTATATACTCTTAACTGCTGTGCCCACTGGCTTATTTCCCATGTCCTTAGAAAGATCAGCTATGGCATTTTCACAAACAGGCTGGCACTTGACATAGCTGGCTTCCCTGGGACTAGCTGCATGGTCACCCTGGGCTGAGGTGCCATCAGGCAATGCAAGATAGCTTTCCCCCTAAACACTGGGGTCTACACAGGAATGGCAAATGCATGCTGTTGACATATATAATAACACCATGCTGTTTATTTCTAGGGAAAGGAGTTAAGATAGGTCTATAGGGGAGGAAGTTCACTAGCTCCATGCATACTATCTGCATTCTACAGATAAGAATATAAAAACCCAATTATAAATAAAATGTAAATAAAACAAATGAAGGTAGTCATATCACTTACACACACCATACATACAAAGGCACAAGCATTAACCATTATAATTGAAAAGTATAAATGGCCAAGGGATTACTCTTCCTCCTCATTCTCCATTTCCAAGACCTCCCTTACACTCTCCTTCAGTCAAAGACAACTATGATTTCTTTTCCTGTGGACACATATCTCATGTTTCGCTCTCAGGTTAACTATCAGGTTTATTTAATCATAGAGTTTCAAGAGATTTCCACTAAGCAATGAGAACTAAGGGCTAATGAGAGCAACATTGGATTCCTTTCTTATGTGAGAATATTTATTTTTACTTTTTTTTTCTGCTTCAGAAATGGAGCCAGGTTCTTTTTCTAACTATACAGATTTATAAGCTCGTGAGGTTTATCCAAAATTGCAAAGCTATGGAGGCCAATGTAAACTATAGAGGCTAATCAGGATGTGTAACAGTGACCATGTCTTGCCAAGCTTCATGACAGAGGGAACTGTGACAACGAGGATATTTTAGAATACATAAGCACCAGTAGATAATATTTTATAAGTACAGGGGTGCTTCTAAAGTTCTCTGTTACTGGTATTCCCTATTTTGGTAAAGGAAAACATCAGCAGCTATTTCAAGCCAAAAACCTGGAATTATTTTTATTCATTTCCTTTACTCCTGTTTTGTATCAAAGCCATCAGCAAATACTGTGAGCTTTGCCTTCAGATTATGCTCCTGTCTGCCAACTACTCCCTAAGTTCACTGATACCAGTGTATTAAATGTTGAATTTTTTTTGAAAAACAGCAAAACTGTGACACCCCAAGCATTCCCATTTCTCCACATCCTTACTAACATTTGGCCTTTTCTATTTTGTTGATAACAGTCATCCTAACAGCGCCTGGATGGCACATTCAGATAAGCATCAGACTCTTGATTTCAGCTGAGGTTGTGATCTCAGGGTTGTGAGATGGAGACATTCCTGAGTTGGGGTCTATGGTCAGTGGGGAGTCTGCTTGGAACTCTCTTCCTCTGTGTCTCCCCATACCCATATTTACTCTCTCTCTAAAGTAAATGAATCGTCAAGAAAAAGATAAAGCATCCCAATAGGGATGATATGATAAATCATATTATGGTTTTTATTTTTATTTCCTTGATGACTAGTCATGTTGAATATCTTTTCATCAGCTTATGTATATGCATATCATACTTGGAGAAATAGCTGTTTAAATTCTTTGCCCATTTTTAATTTGGGTTCTTTGTTTTTGTTGTTGAGTTTGAGGAGTTTTAATATAGCTTGGGTAGTAGTGTTTATTATATATAAAATTGGAAATATTTTCTCCCACTCCTTTGTCCCCCCCCCCAAATTGACAATCTCTTTGATGTCCTTTGACACACAAACTTTAATTTCGATGTGGTCCACTTTATTTTTTCTTTTTGTTTTTCTTTTGTTGCCTGGGCTTTTGGTATCAAAGCCAAGAAATCATTGTCAAATTTAATTTTATGAACATTTCTCCCGTGTGTGTATGAGTTTTATGCTTTTAGTTTTTATTCTATGGTTTTTTCTGTTTTCATCTAGATTTTGTGTGTGCCATCATGCAAGAGTTCAAATGTATGCTTTTGCATGTGAATATCCAACGTTCTAAGCACTATTTGTTGAAGACTGTCCTTTTCTTATTGGATGATTTTGGCAACTTTGCTGAAAATCATTTGACCATATAAATGAGGTTTGTTTCTGGTTTCCCTATTCTATTTCTTTGGTATATGTGTTTTCTTATACAAGTACCATATTGAATTAACTACTGAAGTTCTCTAGTAAGTTTTGAAATTTAGAAAATGTAAGTCCTCCAAATATGTTCTTTATTTCAGATTTTTGTTGTTGTTGTTGTTACTCCAGATCCCCTGAGACTGAGTTTTAGGATTTTTTTTTCAATTTCTGCTAAAAAAAATTTGCCAATGAGATTTTGATAAAAGTTGAATTGAATCTGTAGATCTCTTAGGGCAGTAATTTCATTGTAACACTATTAAATCTTCTATTCTATGAGCATGAAATAGCTTCTCATTTATTTATGTCTTATTTAATTTTTTTCAGCAGTGGTTTATAGCTTTCAGTGTATTCCTTTCAATTTCTTTTTTTTTTTAAGATTTTATTTATTTGACAGAGAGAGATCACAAGTAGGTAGAGAGGCAGGCAGAGAGAGAGGAGGAAGCAGGCTCCCTGCTGAGCAGAGAGCCTGATGCGGGACTCGATCCCAGAACCCTGAGATCATGACCTGAGCCGAAGGCAGCGGCTTAACCCACTGAGCCACCCAGGCGCCCCTTCCTTTCAATTTCTTAAATTTATTCTTACGTTCCTTTTTTTTTTTTTTTTTTTTGGCTCTATGGTAAATGGTTGCTTTGCTTTCTTTATTTAGTTTTCCAGTTATTTGTTGTTAATGTTTAGAAACAGAACTGACTTTTCTGTTTATATTTTATATCCTGCAAACTTGCCTAATTTGTTTATTAAATCCTACATTTTTTTTTAATAGAATCTAGGATTTTCCACATATGAGAGCTGGTCCTCTGCAAACATCATTTGAATTACTTAATTCCAGTTTGGAAGTTTCTTTACTTTTCTTCTTTGCTTGTTTGTCTTTTTCTTTTCTCTTTTCTTTTTTCAGGAGAGTGCTCTAGCTAAAAATTACTCTGCTATGTTAAGCAGATATGGTGGAAGTGGACATCATTGTCTTACTCCTAAACTTGAGGATAGCTTTCATTCTTTCCCCACTGTGCATGACATTACCTGTCAATTTTTCATATATGATCTTTATCATAGGCAGTTTTCTTCTATTCCTGGGTTGCTGAAAAATTTTATTAAAAAAGATGTTGAATTTTTGTCAAAGGTCCTTTCTTCTTTTCTTTTTTAAAATTATGTTCAATTAGCCAACATATAGTACATTTTCAGTTTTTGAGGTAGTGTTCAACAATTCATTAGTTGTGTATAACACCCAGTGCTCATTACAAAAAAGGTATCAATTTATTTATTTATTTATTTGTTTGTTTGTTTGTTTTTAATTTAATTTATTTATTTGACAGAGAGAAATCATAAGTAGATAGAGAAGCAGGCAGAGAGAGCGAGAGAAGCAGTCTCCCTGCTGAGCAGAGAGCTGGATGCGGGACTCGATCCCAGGACCCCGAGATCATGACCTGAGCCGAAGGCAGCGGCTTAACCCACTGAGCCACCCAGGCGCCCCAAAAGGTATCAATTTAAAGTATAATGTGTGATTTTTATCTTTAATCCATTAATGTACTATATTACATTCCATATGTTGAACCATCCTTGTGTTATAGGAATAAATACAACTTGGTCATGATTATAATCCTTTTAACACACCACTGAATTAGTATGCTAACATTTTTTTAATCTTTAAGACACTATTCTTTTTTTAGTTGTTATGGAGAAAGAATGAGCAAATATGAACTAGGATAACAACTAGATTACCAAGTCTGAGCAACAAGAAGAAAAAAATAATAAAGAAGTGAAGATAGCCTAAGGGACTTGTGGAATTGCATAGTGCAGACCAAAATACACATTGTAGGAATTCCAGAAGACAAAGAGAGAGAAAAAGTGACAGAAGAATATTCAAAGAAATAATGTCTGAATATTTTCCAAATTATTTGAAAGACACAATTCTACAAATTCAATAAATCCAAAATTGAATAAACACAAAGACACCCATACCAAGACACATTACAACCTAAATATCAAACATCAAAAATAAAGAGAAAATCTTGAAAGTAGTAAGAGGTAAGTAACTCACATAAAAGGGTTTGCAAATAATGTTTTCAGTCATTTTCTCACCAGAAACCTTGGAGGAAGGAAGTCAGTGGAATAATGTAGTTAAAGTGCTGAAGGGGGAAAGCAAAACCAAAACCAAAACCAAAATAAACAAAAATCTGTCACTGAGAATCCTATATCCACCAAAGTTGTCCTTCAAAATTGAAAGATATATTAATGTAATCTCAGACATACAAAAGCGGTGTAAATTTATTACTGCTAAACCTACCTTATAAGAAGGCTGCAGAAATCTTTCAGCTTCAAATAAAAGTATGTTAGATATTAATTCAAACCCATATAAAGACAAAAAGATCTATGGTAAAAGTAAATACATAGGAAAATAAAAAGTGAATATTATTGCAATTTTGTTTTATAACTCCAATTTTTATGTACCATAGAATTTGCCATACAAATATGTAAAGTAATTATAAATCTGTCATTAGACACACAATGCATAAAAATATAATTTTGACACCAATAACACAAATGGGTAGGGGCCATAGTTGAACAGGATTACAATTCTGTATGCAATTAAAGTTAAATTGGCATCAATTTGAAATAGATTGATATGATTTCAGGATGTTATTTGTAATCCTCATAGTAGCAAGAAAGTAAATATGCATAGAATATCCACAGAATAAAATGATAAGGGGATCAAGATGTATCACTGTTCAAAATAAAAAAACAACTAAATATGAAAAGCAGTAATGGAGTTAATGAAGGACAAAAACCATAAAGCATACAGAACAAATAGCAAAATAACAGAATTAATTCCTTCCATCTCGGTAATTACTTGAAATGTAAAGTGTATTTTTTTGCAGTAAAAATGCAAAGACTGATGAATGGACAAATTGTCATGCTCCAACTCTCTGCTATCTATAAGAAACTGCTGTACATCTAAATAGATCAAAATGATCTAAATAGATAAGAGACATTGAAACTGAGAGGATGAAAAAGATGTTCTATACAAATATAACCAAAAGACAGCTGCAGTGACTATACTAATATCAGAAAAAATAGACCTTTTATCAAATATTTTTAAGAAAAAAAAGATATTTTATATATAAAAAGCTGTCAATTCACCAAGAAGGTATAATAATAAATATATATGCATCAGACACCGGAGGAGGGGGAACATAAGGCAAAAACAGAATTGAGAGGAGAATGATTTCTACAGTATACATAAAAAACTTCTATACACTACTTTCAAAAATGGACAGAATATCTAGTGAGAAGTTCAATAAGAAAATAGAGGACCAAAGAAGACTCCGTACAAAGTAGACCTATTAGGCATACATAAAACATTCAACCCAACAATACACTCCCCCCCACCCCAGGGCACAATAAACGTTCTCCAGGAAGAACCCCCCAAAAACAAAACAAAAACAAAACAAAAGACAAGTTAGGCCATGAAGACGGCTAACTCCTTTTAGCCTACAAAACATGTCTCAAAAAATTTAAGACATTGGGGCACCTGGTGGCTCAGTGGGTTAAAGCCTCTGCCTTCGGCTCAGGTCATGATCCCAGGGTGCTGGAATCAAGCCCCACATCAGGCTCTCCACTCCGTGGGAAGCCTGCTTTCTCCTCTCTCTCTCTGCCTGCCTCTCTGCCTACTTGTTATCTCTGTCTGTCAAGTAAATAAATACAATCTTTAAAGAAAAAATTTAAGACATTGAAATCTCGCATAGTATCTTTTCTGACTACAATGGAATGAAACTAAACTCAACAACAGAAAAAAAAAAACTGGACAATTTACAAATATGTGAAAACTAAATAACACACCTTAAACAATCATTTGGTCAAAGGTAAAGTCACAAGAAAAATTAGAGATAAATATAATCATTAGAAAAATTATGGAGACAATGTGAAAACACAACACAAAACATGCCAAAATTTATGCAATATAGTGAGTATATGGAAAAGAAGAAAACTTATACCTATAAATACATACATTAAATTTAAATTTACACCTTAATGAACTAGGAAAAAAAAGAGCCAACTAAAACCAAAGATTGCAGGAGAAAGGAAATAGTAAAGCTTGCACCAAAGATAATATAATTGAGATTAGAAAAACAATAGAGAGATATCAGTACTAACCAATATTGTCTTATTGAAGAGATCAACAATGTTTTCAAAAACCATTAGCTAGATTGACTAATAAAAAGGAGACAAGACTCAAATTTATAAAATCAGAAATAAAAGTGAATATTTCATTACTGAACTTATAGAATTAACAAACATTTTAAAGAATATATTATAAACAAATATACCCTCAGACACTGGATAACAAAGATGAATTGGACATGTTCTAGAAAAATACAAAGAATACAATGTACCAGAACTAAACTGTGAAGAAATACAAAATTTTAATAGATCTACAAATAGCAAAGGGATTAAATCAGTAATCAAAACCTCTCAATAAAGAAATTCTTTGGGCCGAATAGTCTCACTTCATTTAAAGACTTAACACCAATCCTCCTCAAACTCTTTCAAAGTATTGAATGAAATGGAACAATTTTCATAAGCAAAAAACTATATAGCAATGTCCCTCTCAAATGTTGATTTATTTTGATGAAGTCCCAATAGTTTATTTTTGCTTTTGCTTCCCTTGCCTCAGTAGACATATCTAGAAAGAAGTTGCTATGGCTGATGTCAAAGAGGTTACTACCTGTGGTCTCCTGTTGAATTTTTATGGTTCAGGTCTCACATTTAGGCCTTTAATCTATTTTGAATTTATTTTTATGTTTGGTGTAAGAAAGTGACCCAGTTTCATTCTTTTGCATGTTGCTGTCCAGTTTTCTCAGCACCATTTGTTCAAATGGCGGGTTTTAGAGGAGAGAGGGGTGGGAGTATGGGTGAGCCTGGTGGTGGGTATTAAGAAGGGCATGTATTGCATGGGGCTCTGGGTGTTATATGTAAACAATGAATCTTAGAACACTACATCAAACACTAAAGATGTATTGTATGGTGACTAACATAACACAATAATAAAAAAAAAAGCACAGGAAACATCAACAAAACTGAAAGTCAACTTACAATATGGGAGATATTTGCAAATGATGTATTTGATAAAAGGTTAGTATCCAAAAAATATAAATAATTTATAAAACTCAATGGCTCAAAAGGAATAATCCAATTTAAAAATGGGCAGGAGACATGAATAAACATTTTTTCGTAGAAGACATCCAGATGGACAACAGACACATGAAAAAATGTTTACCATCACTGATCATCAGATAAATACAAATCAAAACTACAATGACATATTATTGACCTCATACCTCACAACTGCCAGAGTGGCTAAAATCAACCACACAAAGAACAACAGGTGTTGGCATGAATATGGAGAAATGGGAACCCTCTTGTATTGTTGGTGGTAATGCAAACTGGTCCAGCCACTCTGGAAAACAGTATGGAGCTTCCTTAAAAAGTTAAAACCAGAACTACCTACAATCCAGCAATTGCACTGTGAAGTATTTACCCAAAGGGTACAAAAATGTTAATTCAAAGGATACATGCCCCCTGATGCTTAGAGTAACATTACCCACAATAGCCAAATTATGGAAGCAGCCCAAGTGTCCATTGACTGATGAATGGAAAAATATGTGACTATCCATCTATCTATAATCTCCACAATGGAATACTACTTAGTAATAAAATGAATGAAATCTTGCCATTTGCAAAGACATGGATGGAGCTAGAGAGTATTATTCTAAGCAAAATAAGGCAGTCAGAGAAAGACAAATATCTTATAATTTCACTCATATGTGGAATTTAAGAAACAAAACAAATGAGCAAAGGTAAAAAAAGAAAAAAAAGAGAGAGGCAAACTAAGAAACAGACTATTACTTCTAGAGAAAAAGCTGATGGTTACCAGAGGGGAGGCGCTTGGGGTGGTTGGGTGGGGGGATTGGTTAAATAGGTGTTAAGAGTTAAGGAATGCAGTTGCTGTGATGAGCACTGGGTGTTGTATGGGTGTTGAATTACTATATTGTACATCTGAAACTAATATTACACTGTACATTAGCTAACTGAAATTTAACTTTCGAATCCCTCTTGTATAATTTCCATTATAGTTATTTGACTTTTCTGTTCCACAATTACTTGTTGGCCTCTTTTAATAATTTTTATCCCTTTATTTATATTATAATTTTTTTCATATATTTTCCATCTTCATCCATGTTATCCTTTAGCTCTTTGAACACCTTTATGACAGCTGTTTTGAAGTCTTTGTCTAGTACTAGTAATTCCAGTTTCTTAGTTTTCTCAGGTGTATTTTCCATAGATTATTAGTTTCCTTTGAATGGGTTAAACTTTCTTGTTTCTTTGTATGCATTGTGATTTTATATTGAAAAGAGGACATTTGGATCAGATTCTTTCTATTCCCATGCATTTGCTATTTTAAAAGTCATTGTATGAATCAGCAAGAAATGGAAGATTCTTGGCTAAATATTCAGAAAAAATCAATCCCTACCTCATTTATAGTCAATACAAATAGTGGATGGATTAAAAATCTAATGTAAAATACATAATCATAAAGGCATTAAAAAATTTACTTAATCACCTTGATATTGTAAATGAATAAGATATTAGTAAGCAAGATGAAAACTCAGAGCTACAATTTGGCTATATATAAAACTAAGACTTGAACAGCAAAAGGTTAAATAAATAAATAAACAAACAAACAAAAGCTATATACTGGAAGAAAATACTTCTGATAGAGCTAACACATACTTGAATATATAAAATTAATGAGTTCTTCAAATAGAAAAGGCCATAACTAAACCAAAAGATAAATTGATAAATTGATAACTTTTTTTGTAAAAATTGATAATTTTACAAAATAAAACATAAATAAGGCCTGAATATGCGAAAAGTCACTATACTTTACTAGTAATTAAAGAAAAGCAAATTAAAATAGCAAAGTCTATCCAGATTGGTTAAATTTGTCAAAGTTTGATAATATTGAGGGTTTCATGGGGATGTGGAGATAGAATGGCTATTTTATAAACTGTAGATACAGAGTAAAAATTAGTTCAGCCACTTTGGATTTCTAATATGCATAGCCTTTGGCTTAAAAATTATATTTTTCAGAGTTCATCCAGAGAAATCTGTATGCAGGAAATATAGCAGTAATCCTGAGAGAACAATCTGAATGTAGTAAAATAAATAATAATAATGTAGCTTTTGTTAGGAATAATAAGGACTCATTACAAAGAATGTATAAAGTCTGTATATATTGAAATAGAAAGGCAAGATTTCTGTTAAAAGTGGAGTGATAATGCAATACAAATGCTGAGATTCATGTGTTCTTAGAACAAAAAAATTGGGGAAAATATAGTCCTATTAACAGTAGATATCTAAGGGCTCCTGGGTGGCTCAATGGGTTAAAACTCTGCCTTTGGCTTGGGTCATGATCTCAGGGTCCTGGGATTGAGCCTGGCATTAGATTTTCTGCTCAGCAGAGACCCTGCTTCCCACTCCCCCTCTGTCTGCCTCTGCCTATTTGTGATTTATCTCACTCTGGCAAAAATAAAGAAATAAGTAAATAAAATAAAAACAGTAGATATCTTTAAAATTAGTGTTTGAAGAGAGTAAATGGGTTTGGATAAATAGGAAGAGATGATGGGAAATTATTACTTTTGCTCCACATTTTTCTGTATCTATTTTTTTAAATATTTTATTTATTTATTTGACAGACAGAGATCACAAGCAGGCAGAGAGGCAGGCAGAGAGAGCGAGAGGGGAAGCAGGCTCCCCACAAAGCAGAGAGCCCAATGTGGGGTTCAATCCCAGAACCCTGGAATCATGACCTGAGCTGAAGGCAGAGACTTTACCCCACTGAACCACCCAGGCACCCTTTTCTGTATCATTCTTAACATAAGTACATATCCATCTGTAATGACAATGAAAAATCTCAATAATTATAAAACAATATTATCTAATGATAGGCATGTACTGCACATTAGGAAAGGACAGAGGCAATTTTAAAGTAGCAGAAAAGAAGTTCCTAGGAAAGTTGGTTTAAATAAAAAGAGCAAAGGGGTAACATTTTATGAAAAGTCTGTGCTCTACAAACAGACTTTAAATCACTTTTGATTACTATGATTATTAAATACTGTAGATGAGCATATCTATATGAGTATATGAGTATAATTACATGGATGAGTATATTCTAAGATCACACTTGCCTGTATCCTTGAATTTTATCAGAAATTTCCATGTGAAATGCAGAATTTGTCTATGAAAGTATAAATGTGTGCTTGTGTGCACATTCATGAATTTTAGATTAGAGACTTTAAAAAATAAATATATATATAGTCTCTAATCTTAAATTCTTAAATTCCTAAATTCTTAAATTCTCTAATCTTAAATTCTTAATTTTAATCTTAAAATCTTAAATTATACATATATATGTGTGTGTTTATATATATATGTATGTGTATATATATATATATATATATATATATATATATATATATCTTATTTATCACTTATTGTTTTAAGGTATTGATGAGGCAGAACTTCAAAGTATTTCCTCTTTAACCTGTGTCTCTACCTTACTATTTTCTTGAGGCCTCCTAATAATTTATTTCCAAATAAATGTGGATATAGAACAAGAAAGGAATGATGTTTCCCGTAGATAAGAAGCAATTGAAAAATAAGCTTTTGATCATTTTGGAAAAACTAAAATTCTTCTGTGTCCATTAAATGTGAATTCATTTTTTTTCTCTAAGGCCTTTTGTAGTGTAGTTGCAAGATTGACTACCAATAGCTTTCCCTAAGTGTATTTATTGAATTTAGTAGTTTCACTTTGTTGCCAGGATGTCATAATTGTGAAAAATAGCAAATGGTAATAAAATATAGATAGAACTAGCCTGATCTTATCATCTCTGGAAATGTTTTTTATAGGCCTTAAATTTAGATTTTGACTCTATTTCAGTCTGTTCAGTGTTGATGGAAAAATGAAATGCAGACCTTGCTAGCCAAGGAAAATACTACTCAAATCATCAGGTAGGTGTGTGGCAGCCATACAGTAATTTAGACTCAATAAATCTAAAAATCCATGCAAAGGGAGAGGCAGGGAGCCTCAGAACACCATTCTCGTGGACAGCATCTGTTCATTTTGCCCAATCATCAAAGGCAAGTTCAAAGCTCTACAGCTCTTGATAGAACAGAATCCACAAGATTTTTCATTTATTTCAATAGATCTAGTCTAGAAGTGCTATCTGTCTCTTAAACTCAGTTTCTGACCAAAACTGCTACTCTATGACTGGGAGAGTAACTGCTCACAGTAATTTTTTTTTTTTTTTAAGTTAAGTACTTTTCAAAGTTCTAACATATCAGAGCTATGCAGTATCTGCAAAGATCAATAAACTAGCAATAAATTGAAAAAGGGGAGGGAAGAAAGGAGCTAGAGAGAGAGAGACAGAGAAACAGAGAGAAAAAGAGAGAGACAGGGAGACAGAAATACAGAAGGAAAGAATGCTGTTTTTTTATTGCACTCATTTGGAATTTGTTCATGTAATAATAATTCAAATTATGTAAAGCACAGAAAATTTTGGAAACAACCATGTCCTGTATGAGGAGAATGGTGCAACCATATTAGACAAGAACTTACTAACAGGGAGTATTCAGGATTCTATTAACATCAGTCTATAAGGTTTATGGAGTATAGATTAAAGCAGTGCATTATTAAGGGGAAGTCAGTTCAGAGAGCTTCTACTGTAAATGACCAATAACCATATGTTGCCCTTTCAGCTCTAGCTTTCTGAAATTGTTCTGGAAATGAACTCAGTTGGGAGGCATTCCTCTAAGTGATTTAAAAGAATGAATTTAGAAGCTTCAAATGTATTCTGACTGTGAATAAACCTGTTCTAAATCCAGGATATTTTTCTCCTTTCAAGATGATACCTCAGTGTGGGAAACCCCATCTTCCAGCAGCCAGTCAGAATGATTTTAGCACACCATTAGAAACAACTAGGATTATAAGCTCTATGTGAGGCATTCTTTCATATAATATCTGTAAGATGTGAGCCAAGCTTTTTATAATGTTTTTCTCCAAGTTTAAGTCAAAGTAGCTGAGTCAGATGCAAGATAATTTGTCCAAAATAATTATTTTTGAATCATTGAACATTCTCGGTGATAGAAACACAAATTTGATAAAAATGAGCTCAAAGTTTCCAAAGAAACAGGTAAAAACCAATATTTTCCAGGATCTGATTATTGTATTCAAATATGCATGCATTTGAGTCCACACATGTGTGTGTGTGTGTTCAAGTGTACATTACCTGTGTCCATTTCTTTACAAAACCCCAATCTCCAGAAGTAGAAGCGAACAATAATTGGGCAAGTACTCATTTTATAAAAATTTTCATTAAATATTTGCTGAAATAAAAGCTTCATATGTATACTTGTTGTTCTACTGAAACATGCTTAGCTCTCTAGAAACACATTTGTGTAAATAATTTGAGATTTATTCCCACCATTAGTCTTGCCTTACCTTCCACAGGGAATATAATTGAAGGACAATAAAACTTAAGACACAACTCCACACAGGTATTTGTCCTAGACCCTTTTTACTTTGCTCATAATCTTCTTTCCTTCTCTGATCCAGTCCTATCCTGCATTTGAATGGGATTATTATTCAATTGTCAGTCACAGAGGGCCTACTATGTTCCTATTGAGTATTTGAATAATACATATGCCTTTTAATTTTTAAAACATTTTGATACATTTCTCATTTTCTAGATTAGGGGAAAAATAAACTTGACTAGTGTCACATACTACTATGACTGGAAACATCTACTAACTCCAAAATCCATAGTTTTCCAGGTTGATTTTTAGCTCTCCAGGGGACATGGGATTTCCACTCACTATTTTCTCTAATTTAATGCATATGAGTAACTTAGCTTAATGCTGGCATTTTGGCTAGCTTTACTTCTTTCTTGGTTTTGCAGAACTAGGTTAACAATATACAAAATACATATGCAATTATGATAAAAAAGGACACTATGTGCATTCTGAGATTTCCTTTTGTTTGCCATATAATAAGCACAGCTAAATTCCCTGATATATATATATATAAGGATTCTGCAGTAAAAGGCCACATCATAATGTTTTCAAATAAATTATTCAAAAAGACTGTGTTTAGGTTGATGTTCGTACCCCCATTTTGTCCTATAGATCTCTAAAATGGGAGTTCTAACTACAAAATAGTCAAAATACTTCACCGGAGGTGAAGAGATTAATGGCATGTCTTAGCTTCACACTAACTCCTACATTTAGCATTCAACAAATATATATAACTTCCTCCTAAATTGACAAAGCACCAAGTCCAGGGGCTGAGAATGGTTGCATTGTTTGTATGGAAGTTCCCCTAATTCTGGAAGCTGTGTTGGTTAAATTTAATTAATTAAAAATTTCACCATATTTTCCATTTTTTTAAGTAAACAACTCAGTAGTATTAAATAGATTAATGTTGTACAACTATCACCACCATCTGTTCCCATAACTCTTTTCAACTTGCAAAACTTAAACTCTATACCTATTGAACAATAATTGAACAGTATCTATCCATCCCCCAATACATTATTTTTTCAGATATTTACTAAATATCTGCTATGTGCTAGACATTGTGCTAGCTACTGAACATGCAGTGTACTTAAGAAACATAATCTTTGCTCTCATAGGCTTAAAGTCGAATAGAGGGCTTCAGCTCTGACAAGTAAAGGGCAAAAAACATCATTACTCATATCCTTGTAAGAAAAACTATAGAAATGGAAAACCTCTGACATTTCCTGTATCCACCAGAAAACTATAGCTGATGGGAAAACTTCCACCTCCAGAAAGGCACAGCTAAAAACTACTTGAGTGAAACAGAAGCTTTTGTGGAATCAACTAACAGGAGCATTTGATTGATAATTTTGATAAATTGTTGGAGCTAAGTGTAGGATTAGGATGAGAATGAGAAACTCCTGAGGCTAGAGTCTAAAGGGGACCCCTACACTTTCACATTCTTTCCCTCCAGACACCCCACCAAATTCTCACAGTGAGAATTTTAAAAAGATACCATCCTTTGTGTGGATATACACCATGAATATTTAGATAGAACATCAAAACATGATCCTCAAAACAAAATTGATAATTTGAAGTTTACTAAGTTTATACTTCCTGCTCTAAGAAAGAATACTATTAAGATAATGAAAGGACAAACCCCAGAATCAGATAAATTATTTTCAAATACATGTTTGATAAAGAGTTTGTTTCCAGGGGCACCTGGGTGGCTCAGGGTTTAAACCTTCTGCTCGGGTCATGATCCCAGTGTCCTGAGATCGAGCCCCACATCAGGCTCTCTGCTCAGCGGCGAGCCTGCTTCCCACCTTCTCTCTCTGCCAGACTCTCTGCCTACTTGTGATCTCTTTCTGTCAAATAAATAAAAATATAAATAAAAATAAAATCTTAAAAAATAGTTTGTTTCCAAAATATAGGAATATAGGAATAACTCTTAGAACTCACAATAAGAATATAAATAACTCAGTTACAAAATGGGCAAAAAATACTTCACTAAATGTGTTATATAGAGGGGAAATAAATACAAGAATAGATGTTCAATATCATCAGCCATTAAGTAATTGCAAATTAAAATAATAATGGGACACTACTACTCCCCTATTAGAATGGCTAAAACAAGCAAATAAACAAAAACTGGCAATATTAATAGCTAGCAAGAATGAGGGGCAACCGTAACTTTCACTCACTGCTGGTAGGAATGAAAATGAAAAATGATTCAACCATTTAGAAGATATTTTGATACTTTCCTATAAAGCTAAATGTAGACATACTATATGATACAGCAATTGGCTTCTATTGATTTGTCATCTGATTTGAAATCTTGTGCCCAAAAAGAAAAAAAAAATCTGCATTCAAATTTTTAGAGAGGCTTTTTTTATTATTGCCACAAAGTGGAGGCCACCAAGATGTCCTTCGGGATTTTGTTTTTTGATTCACTCTCCTTAGTAGATATGTGTACATCCAGGTATTCTATGTATTTATGATTTATTCTTGGTAGATTTTGTGATTCTAGAAATGTCCACTTCATCCAGGTTACCTGATTCATTGATAAATAATTACTCAGAGTTCTGTCCTTTTTTTTTATTTCTGTAAAATTGGTAGTTATATCCCAATTTCATTTCTAATTTTGGTAATTTGATTTTTCTCTCTTTTTATCTTAGTAAATCTAACAAGTTTGTCAATTTTGTTGATCTTTTCAAGGAAACAATTTTTATTTTCCTTTATTTTCTTTACTATTTTTCTATTCTTTATTTTATTTGTCTCTAATCTGTTATTTTCCTCATTCTGCTACTTTGGTTCTGGTTTTCTACTTCCTGAAGGTATAAATTTAGGTTTCTAAATTGAGGTATTTCTTAAACATTTCCTTCTTAGAACTACTTTCACTGGCTTCAGTATGTTGGTATTTCCACTTGTCTTAAGGTATTTTCTAATTCTTCATATAATTTTTCTGATTCATCTGATGTTTGAGTGTGTTATATAACTTCCACATATTTGTGAATTTTCTAGTATTATTACTTTGGGATTTCTCATTTTATGCCACTATGATATGGAAAGATAATTTGAAAAATATCAATCTTTTCAAGTGTATTAAGACTGATTTGTAGCATAACAAATGGTCTATTAAAAATAATCAATGTTGGGACGCCTGGGTGGCTCAGTTGGTTAAGCAGCTGCCTTCAGCTCAGGTCATGATCCCAGGGTCCTGGGATCGAGTCCCACATCGGGCTCCTTGCTTGGCAGGGAGCCTGCTTCTCCCTCTGCCTTTGCCTGAATCTTTGTCTGTGCTCGCTCGCTCTCTCTCCCTCTGTCTCTGACAAATAAATAAATAAAATCTTAAAAAAAAAAAAAAAGATTCACAGACCTGTACCCCTGGGGATAAAAATATATGTTTATAAAAAATAAAAAATTATATTAAAGAAAAAAAAATAATAATCAATGTATACATGAGAAAAATATGCATGCTGCTGTTGTCTGGTGAAATATTCTGTATGTGTCTATTAGACACACAGTGTGGTTCAAGTCTTCTATCTCCCTATTGATCTTCTATCTGGTAATTCTATCCATTATTGAAAGTGGGATATTCAATGGTTATGAAGAAATATCCATTTCTCCATTCAATTCTGCTCAGTTTTGCTTCATAGCTTTTTCTATTCTAATGTTGGTGTATATATTTTTATAATTCTTATATCTTATTGATTACTGTTGCTTTGATCAATATATAATGTCTTTCTTTGTCTCTTGCAATAATTTTTGACAAAATTTATTTTGTCTAATATTTATGTAGAGGCCCAGTTCTCCCGTGTTCTCTCTCTCTCTCTATTTACATGATATGTCTTTTTTCCGTTCTTTCAGTTTTAACCTACTTGTGTCTTCAGTTATAAAGTTAGTGCCATAATAGACTCAAATAAGTGAGCACCATAGAATTGGATTTGTTTTAACACATGTCATCAATTTAAGGCTTTTTAATGAGGGTTTTAATCCATTTACTTTTTCCCTTAGATTTTTATCTAAATTCCAATTAGCATACAGTGGAACATTAGTTTCAGGTGTACACTTTAGTGACTGAGCATTTCCATACATCACTCGGTGCTCCTCACAAGTGTCCTACTTAATCCCCATCACCTATTTCACTCATCCTCCCACTCATTTAACCTCTGGTACCATCAGTTTGTCCTTTATAGTTATTAAAACAAGTATTTTAAAATAAAAACACAGAAATTAAAATGAGTGTAAATTCTGTCACATGTTAAGATATTTACAGACTGCAAGGCAAAGTTTATAAAAAGATATGTATAGAATACATTTAATAAGCAAATAGGAATTTGGCAGTAGAAATATTCTAGGATATTAGAACATTTGTAATTTTTCTTATAACCAAGGACTCAAGAACACCTTAATTTACTGTCACTTGTATCTCTTCTTATGCTGTCTGGTGACTAGTTCCTTTTTTTTTTTTTTTAATAGTGTCATGTTGGCCACCATAGAGTACATCATTAGTTTTTGATGTGGTGTTCCATGATTCACTATTTGCATATAACACCCAATGCTCCATGCAATCCATGCCCTCCTCAATACCCATCTCCAGGGTCACATATCCCCCCTCCCTCCTCCCTTATAAAACTCTCCATTTTTTTTTTTCCTGGAGTCCATAGTCTTTCATGATTCATCTCCCACTCCAATTTCTCCCACTCTATTTACTTTTAAAATAATTATTAATGAAGAGAAGTTATGTTTGCATTTTATTATTTTTTCTTTGTCTTACATGTTTTTGCCCCTCATTTTTCCTATTATTGACTTCTTTTGTGTATAGTTTATTTATTTATTTATTATTATTATTATTATTTTTTTAAATTTTCCTAGTGACAAGGCTTTTATCTAGGAATGTCTTAAATTATCCATAATTTTTAAAGAAAGTTTCCCTGGACAGATAATTCTTTTTTTTTCCTCAATATTTTTTTTTAAAGATTTATTTATTTATTTATTTGACAGAGAGAGAGAGAGAGATCACAAGTAGGCAGAGAGGAAGGGAAGCAGGCTCCCTGCTGAGCAGAGCCCAATGTGGGACTCGATCCCAGGACCCTGAGATCATGACCTGAGCCAAAGGCAGCGGCTTAACCCACTGAGCCACCCAGGCGCCCCTTTTCCTCAACATTTTAAATGTCACAGCACACTACCCTCAGGCCTTCAAGATTTGCTAAGAAATCTATTGATGATCTTCTTGAAGATTCCCTTTTAAGTGACAAACCACTCTTTTCTTGCTGCCATCAAGATTCCCATTTTGTCTTTATCCTTCAAAAGCCAGGCTATAATGTATCTCAGTATGAATACCTTTAGATTTATCCGATGTGGATTTCATTGAGCATTTTGGATTTTTAGATCTATGTCTTTTCTTAATTTTAGGATGTTTTCTGCCATTATTTAGATAATCTGTCTTCCCTTCTCTCACTCATCTCCTTGGGAGACCTTCATAATGCCTATATTAGTCTGTTTTATAGTATCCCATAAGTCCCTTTGTTTTCTTTTCTTCACTTTTTTTCTCTGTCTTTAGCGTCAATAATTTTAATTTTCCTGTCCTCAAGTTTAGTAAGTCCTTTTTTTCTGACTACTCAAAATATTCAGTTATTATGCTATTTTAGCTAGATTTTCTGTTCAGTTCATTTTATCATTTCAATTTCTTTGTTGATGTTCCTATTTTGTTCATACATTGTATTCCTTGTTTTCTATGGTTCTTTTCTATGTTTCCCTTAGCTCTTTAAAGTTAAGACACTTATTTTAAAGTCTGTTCCTAGTAAGTTCAATGTCTATACTTCCTCAGAGATGATTTTTCCAAATTTATTTTGTCCCTTTGAATGAATCATGCTTTCCTGTTTCTTTGTAGTGTGTGTGTGTGTGTGTGTGTCCGTTTAGTGAAAGTTGTTGATCTAATATAACAATGGCCAAAATTCCCAGTTTTTTCAGACTGATTCCATGCCAAAGCAGTCCATCTGTGATTAGCTGGGCCTGCTCTAAGACTAGAGATAAACCCAAAATGAGAGTTTGAATCATTCCCAAGTATGTTTTGGACATATTTCTTGACTGCATCTGCATGTAGCTTTCTTAATTTCCCCATATATATGGCATATATGTATATAAATGTCAGATGTCTCAGCTTGGAATCTCACAGTATCAGATGGTCAGCTGTATTCCTCTAACCATTATCTGTTGATCTTTTGTTCCAGGTGTCTGCAGTGCTCCTACAACTTTCATGACCAGGCGTTGTCTGCTTTCCTCTGCCTGAGATTTGAATTAAGCATGCCAGAAACTTGTCTTTCAGGAAGCACCTAGACATCTTAAAACTTTGAAAATAAAGTCCAATCAGCTCACTACTGTTGAAAGGAACTGGGTTATCACCTTCTACAATATTCATATTGATATTTATACACATTCAGAAACCTCTTTTTATCTCCCCACATCCCCACACATAGCAGCAGCACTTAAATATGCTTTGAGAGTAGAGCTTTAGCCTTCCAAAGTTTTCTTTATTTTTTCTTCTCTCTTATTCTCTCTCTCTCTCTCGCCTCTTAAATTTCTACAAAAATTCCCAAACCCTTTCTTATCAAGATGAAATCTTAAGTAATAATAGGTTTTTTGTTATAAATTAAGGTTCAAAACGAATATCTAATTGCACCACACAACTATATTGTCACCCAATAAATTCCTCTTGAGTAGAAGTCCATGAGCCGGCATTTGTTTTACTGTGAACCTAAATGGATAATGCTAAGGGTATGAGATACAGAGCAGTATGCATTTTTGATTGGCAGACCAAACACACAATCAAGATATCAGCTGAGCAGGAGTACCAAAAGAAGTGAGAATTTTGTTATTAAAACTTTCAGGGAAAATTGCATTTTAAATCTGTTTTAGCCTTATTCCACTTATTTGGGTATTTCAGGGATGCATAGGGGAAATTTTAGAGTATGAATCTTTTTAGCACTTGTGGCCTCCAGAATTCTTCCATAGGCCTGATATGGCAATGATAATGGGGACAACAGACTTCAGTGATAATACAGAACGAACAAAACCTGTGTTTGGAAAAAGTGGTCCTGAAGAATAAAAAGAAAAATCACATTCCTTAGAACACAAATTAGAAGAAAGAGAAAAAATTCCTCCTAAAGGAAAAAAATATTAACCTAAAGCAACTGGCCCAAGCTGATATCCTCAAAAATATTATTCAAAATACTAAAAGCATGTATAAAAAATTAAACACATGCATGTCAGTTTGAGACATTCTGAACATAGTAATTATTTTTTCTATTTTATTTCTTATTAAAGATGCTTCTCAGAACTTATGGTATGCAAATAACAGTCCATGCGAATAGGCAAGTTGGGATATAGAATACAGCATTACCTCTGATAAAATTACTATTATCTTGATTTCCTGGGAGTATTCATTAGTACCCTTAAAAGTGGTATCTGCAATGCCAAATTTGAGAAAGTTTTGGACAGATAGTGTTTTTCTAGAAATGGAGAGCTAGTTTTACCCTTTCCGTCCTCTACAAGATGAGGATTCCTTTGGAAGAGACTCTTTCCTCAGAGTATTTAACCATTAACTTCTTCTTTCTCAAGCTTTGATGAGATATAATTAACAAATAACATTGTGAAAGTTTAAAGTGTCCAATTTGTTGATGTTGTGCATTTATATATTGCAAAATGATTAGCACAGTAGGGTTGGTTAACACCCTCATCACCTCCCATAATTGTCAATTTCTTTTTGTGGTGAGAACATTTAAGTTGCCGCTCTCTTAGCAACCTTCAAGTATATAAGACACTATTATTAACTATAATCACCCTACTATATATTAGGTATCTGGAACTAATTTCTCTTACAGCTGGAAATTTATAACATTTGACCAATATTAACATCTTAAGCTAGTTTTTCTAAAATTTGGTATTTATTAACTGAAACTTGCCTTATTTCTATCATTTAATGAAGTCTGATACTGTGTGTTTTATTGAGAACCCTAATTTTTTGATAAGTTACATGTTTCCTCTTGTTTGTACACATTTATAAATAAAATGAATGCAGGTAATAAAAATATACATTGTTAATGTTTAATAATGGTTTAAGATAGTCATGGTTAACAATTCCCAGTTCCATATGTAAATGAATTTTAGAATATTTTTGCAGAATTAGATTTCCTATTGCTGTTCCAGTATAATTGGTATCCTGTAAATATTTAGTTTAGTTTAGTTTAGTTTTAATTCTCTGGCATCAGTAAGTTCTTAGTTCCCTAAAATATAGGGAGAGGGGTATAATGGATCTGGAGTATTTTACCTGGCATTAGGAGGGCTGTCAAGAAAACAAACAAGAAACAAACAAACAAAAAATAAATAAACAAAAAACCACACCCTAAGACACACACACATACACACACACACACACCCCACCACCACCACCACCACCATCACCTACAACAACAACAACAACAACAACAACAAAAGAAGATTCGTCAAGAACCACTAATTCACACTTACCATATTATGGCTATGTTAGCAATGCTGGGATGTCTCCCTGTAATTCAAAGAGTCTTTCTCAACGGTCTTATCTATAAAGCTGTACCTGCCCCCTCATGTTTAATTTTAACCCTTTTTTCCCCCAAAATATATGTCAGTACTTGAAATTTACTTATTTTTTACATATTTAGTTTATAAATTAATTTTCACATCCCTTGAGAAAACTTTATATGGATGCCTTTGTCACATTTAACACTAAACTCCTAGTGTCTAGGAGACCTGCACAGAGTAGGAAATAATCATATATATATATATATATATATATATATATATATATATATCAGTAAAGATGAAAGAAAAAGAGGAAGAGAATTTTAAAAGGTGAAAGATGAGAAGGGAAATTGGAAACAGAAGGAAGGAAGGGGAAAAAGAGAAAACCAAAGAGAGAAGGGGACAGCCACAAGTAAAGGAGAGAGAGGAAGAAAGCAAAAATCATCAGGGTCTCATACATTTTTGTACACTGGTAATGCCCAACATAATATTTAGCACAGCATCTTTCTTATGTAGGCCAATAACCTGAAAATAACCTGAAAGCAAAACTTCAATATCTTGTCCATTGCATTTCTCCCTTGTATTCTGCTCTCAACATGTACCAACTCTTTAAGGCTCTTCAATGCTATGATGTCTTTCCCCTTTGCCCTCCAATCTTTTTGCTATCCTCCTTTTCTAGGTCTCTTTGTACCACATAAACCCTAGAGAGATGGCCTTTTAACAAGTATCCCTTCTTTCTCAAACTCCTGTCAGGTTATTTTTCCTAAAGCACAGATCAATTCATACCCATTCAAAAAAAAAAAAATTAAAAGTCCTTAATTCTATAGAGAATAGGACTCAGTCTCCTTATCCTCATATTCAATAGATTTTCTCATAAAACTATCCACCAGATTTTCTACTTGCTTTCTTACCAATAGTGGTAAAACATACGGGCTCTGGACACAGACAAAACAAAGAACAAAAAGCCTATTCTGAAGTCATGTGGTTTGTTTTCTGTGCTTCCAACTTTCACATAGAAATAAATGCATAAAAATATACTTATAAAGGAGTTGCATGGTCATGTGCTATATGTAAAGTACATGGCTCTCTGGGTTTAAATCCCAGCCACTCCATACTTACTGTATAATTTGGACCAGTTACTTAGCCTCAGTTTCTTAACTGTAACACTGGAATAATACCTACTTCATAGGCTTCTTCTAGCGATTAAATAAGTTTAAAATTTCAAAGTCTCCTAAAGCACACAATAATGTTCATATATGCTAATTCATAATATACTTGTTTTTATCCAAATTCTCCCTAAAAATAGTTTTCCCATCTTCATTTTTTTTTGTATTTTTTAAGTTAAATCCCCTCTGACAAACCTGCCAAAAAAATTATTTTCAGTCTTCAAGATTTCTTCCTGAAACATTCCCTGCTCCCTTATTGAAGTCCTGATCTACTTGCCAATGCTAGTTTCTTTCTTCTTTAAGAGTTCTCTGATACATGGCTTTCTCACACTATTGCTCTTGCTCTTCATTTGCTGACTTATTTTAAAAATAGTTCCTAATTAATTGAAATCCACCTTTTTCTCAGACACTATAATTTTGTTACATAGATACATAATTTTTTAAATTTTTTATTATGTTAAGTTAGCCAACATTCAGTACATCATTAGTTTTTGATTCAGTGTTCAACAATTCATTAGTTGCATATAACACCCAGAGCTCATCACAATGCCTGCCCTCCTTGATACCCATCACCTGGCTTAAAACTAACTACCATGAGACATCAGGAAGATGGAAGACTAATAAGCTCCAGTTCCTCAATCTCTGAAGGAAGCATAAAAACAAACAAACAAACAAAAATCAGCTAGAGGGCTAAATAGCTCAGTCAGTTAAGTGTCTGACTCATGATTTCAGCTCTAGTCATGAGCTCTGGGGCCTGAAATCAAGCTCTACATAGGGATCCATGCTCAGTGCAAGTCTGCTTAAGATTCTCTCTCTCCTTCTGCCCCTCCTCCTGCTTATGCATTTCCCTCTCTCTCGCTAAAAATAAATAAAATACTTTTTAAAGTATATACAAATTATAGGATAATTTGTGGCAATTTTATTCACCCTTACCACAGGATCTTCCTCTTGTGGAATAATGAAGAAAAACTCCAGTCCCTGGTTCCCTTTCTTAGACAAAAAGGAATAGAGCAGAATTTATTTGCAAATGTCTAAATTTTCCATGGTGTACCATAGGGACTACTTTGCTCTGCTTGACTGGGAGCTTAGATGAAGTAAGGCAGCATAGCTCAGATTTCAGGTTGGGAAATGGCACAGAAAGAAGAGGTTGACCCCACCATTTGTGACAGTTTCAGGAGGACTAAACACCTAAAGAAACTTAGAACAAGAGACTGTGGCTAGAGAAATACAATCAAACCCCTAAGGCCCTCAGAAAGAACTGAAGTTAGTCTTTGGGAAATTAAGATCTTTAAAAGTCACTGTGTATAGGAGGGATTCCTTTTTAACGCACATGCACAGTTACACACAAGACCCGTCTGGAAAAGAGACATGAAACAATCTTAAGCGTTCACACAGAACTGATCCCAAGGTCATAATATGCCCTATTAGTTATTGAAGTTCTTTCCTGGAAATCTGCTAAGGATCTGAGGGTTGGCTGTCTTCCCAACTTTGAAACAGAACTTCTTCAGGAATACAAATAAGCAAGAAAATAGAAAGCATTAAAAAAAAAAGAGAGAGACTCCAGAAACCATCTCCAAAGAAACACAGGTATCATACTACTAGACAAATAAAGGAAAGCATTGACAAGGAACTAAAAAAAATCATAAAAATGACATATGAAGAAAATGCAAATATGAATAAGAAGGTAAATACATTTTTAAAAAGGAGCTAGATAGAAATTCACATTTTTAAAAAGGAGCTAGATAGAAATTCTGGAACTGAAAAATACAATAATTAAATTTAAAAATTCATGAGGGAGGAATCAAATAGGCTGAAGAAAGAATTAGCAAAACTGGATATAGGACAATTCAATTACTGAGTCTTGGAACAGAAAAAAAGAAAAAGTACAGTAATAGGGGCCTAAATGATTGTGATATACGACCAAACCAATCAATATATACATTATGTAGCAGGAGAAAAGAGACAGAAAGGGCCAGAGACTATATGAAGAAGTAATAACTACAAACATCCCAAATTTGACAGAAAACATGTATCTGCAAATCCAAGAAACTCAATGAAATTCAAGTAGGATAAACCCAAGGAGATACACAGAGAAACACCTTAAAATCAAACATTTTGAAAGACAAAATAAAGAATCTTGAAAACAGTACAAGGATAGTAACTTGTCACTTTAAAAAGTGATCTTAAAGTAGCTTACTACCAGATTTTTCAGCAAAATCCTTGGAGGCCAGAAGACAGTGAGATAATCTATGTTAAGTGATTTAAAGAAAATAAACTATAAACCTAGAATTTGGTATCTGACAAAACTATCCTTCAAACATGAGAGGGAAATTAAGCCATTACAAAATAAACAAAAAGTGAGGGTTTTCATTAACATTACACCTGCACTACTAGAAGTGCTAAATGTAGTCCTTCAAGTTGAAATGAAATGTAAGTAGACTGTTAGTCACATTAAAATATGAGTTTTCTGTTAAGGATATACATACACGGACAAATATAAAAACCAATATAATCATAATTTGATTTGTAACTCCACTTTTTATTTATACAGAATTTTAAATAAAAATACATATAAAAACTGTAAAATCTACATTAATGGGTACATATGTATAATGATGTAATTTGTGACATCAATATCATAAAGTACAGGAGAGGTTGAACTGTGAGTAGAGATTTTATATGCAATTAAATTAATTTTGTATAAATTTAAAATAGAGATTAAAGACTTTAGGATGTTATATGAAATCTCTATGCTAATCTTTATGATATAAAGAATGTATCTATAGACTATATGCAAAAGGAATAAAAAGGAAATCAAAATAGCTTACTACAAAAAATATTTAAACAAATAGGAAAGCAGTAATAGAGGAAATGTAGGCAAGAAGCAGAAAGACACCCACAGAGCAAAATAACAAATATCAAAAGTAACTCACTCCCTAGCGGTAATTACTTTAAATGTAAATGGATTGAATTCTCTAATCAAAAGATGTAACTGAATAAAAAATTAGGATCAAATTACAAGCTATATCCAAGAGTTTAACTATATATCTAAGGACATACATAAGTTGAATTGAAAAAAGTGACAAAAATTCCATCCAAATATTAATTAAAAGAGCAGGGATGGCTATACTAACATCAGAAAAAAGAGACTTTTAGTCAAATATTCTACTAAGAGACAGAAAAAGACATTATAAAAATGTAAATTAATCAAAACATGATAAAATACATGAGAAAACTATAAATTAACCAAGAAGATATAGCAATTAAAATCATACTTATACTATATATTAGAGTTCCAAAATATATTAAGTAAACCCTGACAGAATTGAAGAGATACATAGACAGCTCTAGAAAAAGATTTCAATACCCTACTTTCAATAATGGACAGACCAAATTTTGAGTTCCATTTGATACAGTATTAGAAATTCTAGCCAAATTATTTAGGCAAAAAAT
This sequence comes from Mustela nigripes, assembly GCF_022355385.1. Classification (NCBI taxonomy): domain Eukaryota; kingdom Metazoa; phylum Chordata; class Mammalia; order Carnivora; family Mustelidae; genus Mustela; species Mustela nigripes. The sequence goes on from NC_081559.1 coordinate 106,593,084, forward strand.
AATAATAATAATAATAAATTCAAATTGGAAAGGAAGAAATAAAATTATTTACTTTTAATTTATGTAATCTATTTATTTATATTTAATTTATTTAGTATTATTATTTAGTATTTTATTATTTTATTTATTTTTATTTCAATTTATTTTATTTATTTATTGAATTAAAATTCAATAAAATTATCTTGATTTGCAAACTACATAATCTTATACACAGAAAACTCTAAATATTTTACACACAACACACACACCACAAATGGAGAAAAAAAATGAATTCTGTGAAGTTCAGCACACAAAATTCAGTTTCATTTCTATACACTAACAATGAACAATCTGTAAATGAAACTAAGAAAACAATTACATTCAGAAGACCATCAATGGGAATAAAATACTTAGAAGTAAACTTAACCAAGTGGCATATTTATCACTGAAAACTACAAAATGTTATTAAAAAAATAAGATAAACACTAATGAATGAAAAGACATGTTTATGGGTTGAAATACCTAATATTGTTAAGATGTCGATAGCACCCAAATGATTATAGATTCAATACTAAGTATATCAAAAATTATAATTTTTTACAGGAATAGAAATATCCATCTTAAAATTCATATAAAGTCTCAAGGAATCCTGGATAGTCAAAGCAATCTTAAGAAACAGCAAAGTTGAAGGCCTCACACCTCCTGTATACTTACTACAAAACAATGGTCATCACTGTGCAGTGCTGGAATAAAAAAGACAAATAGACCAACAGAATAGAAGAGATTGCACAGAAATAAAGCCTTATTTTTAAGAACAAATTATTTTCATCAAGAATTCCAAAACCATTCAATGGGAAAAGAACATCTTTTTTATAAATGGTATGGGGAAAACTGGATACCCACATACAAAACTAAATAAATAAATAAATAGGTTGAGTCTTTATGTTACACTGTACACAAAATGGATTAAAAACATAAATGTAAAAACTAAAACTCTAAAACTATTAGACTGAAACACAGGGAAATCCTTAAGGACACTGGATTTGGTAATGATGTCTTTGATATGATAATAAAGGCACAGACAACAAAATAAAAACTAGACAAATTGGACCTCATTGAAATATAAAACTTTTGCACATCAAAAGACACTGTAAACCAATTAAAAGGATAACTCATAAAATTTGAGAAAATAATGCAAAATCACATGTCTTTTAGGAATCAATATCCAGTGTACACAGAGAACTTCTAAAAGTCAACAACAAAAAGATTCATAAGTGGGCAAAGGACTTGGATAGCCATTTCTCCAAAGATGACCTGTTAATGGTTGATAAGGACATGAGAAGTTGCTCAATATCATTAATTGTTAAGGAATGTGAATCAAAACCACAGCAAGGAGAGGTCAAGATGGCGGAGAAGGCTGAGACTACACCAGGTAGCAGGAGTTAGCTAGATAGCTCATCAAACCATTGCAAAATGTACAAATCCAACAGGAGATCGAAGAGAAGAACAGCAATTCTAGAAACAGAAAATCAACCACTTTCTTAAAGGTAGGACTGGTGGAGAAGTGAATCCAAAGCGACGGGAAGATAGACTGCGGGGGGAGGGGCCGGCTCCCCGCAAACAGCGGAGCAATGGAGCACAAAATTAGGACTTTTAAAAGTCTGTTCCACTGAGGGACATAGCTCCAGAGGCTAAACTGGTGTGAAGCCCACGTGGGGCCAGTGTGGCCCTAGGTCCCGCAGGGTCACAAAAAGATAGGGGGTGTCTGAGTGTCAGAAGAGCTTGCAGGTATTAGACTGGGGAAGCCAGCTACAGAGACAGAGCCAAGGAGTGAGATCTCAGCTCGGGGTTACCTTGAACCAGTCGCAGGCTGGGTGAACTCAGAGCATGGCCAGAGGCCAGGGAGATGGGAGTGATTGGCTCTTTTCTCTGAGGGTGCACTGAGGAGTGGGGCCCCGAGCTCTCAGCTCCTCTGGGCGAGAGACTGGGAGGCTGCCATTTTCATTCCCGTCCTCCGGAACTCTACGGAAAGTGTTCAGGAAAAGAAAGCTCCCAAAAGTGAACCCGAGAAGATTACCTACCCCAGCCCCTGGTAAGGGCTGTGCAATTCTGCCTGGGGAAAAGACACTTGAGAATCACTACAACAGGCCCCTCCCCCAGAAGATCAATAAGAAATCCAGCCAAGACAAAGTTCACCTACCAAGGAGAGCAGCAGAATTCCAGTGGAGGAAAGCAAAGCATGGAACTCATGGTTTTCTCGCCATGATTCTTAAGTCTTGCAGTTAATTTAATTTTTTTTAATTTAATTTTATTTTTTCTTCTGTTAAATTTTTTTTAACTTTTTCCCTTTTCTTTTTAATGTTTTTAAATAGTTTATCTAATATATATATGTATACATATATATATTATTCTTTTTTATATTTTTCCTTTATTTGTTTTCTTTTTTTAATTTTTTGTTTTCTTTTTTAAATTTTTTTTTTTCTGAACCTCATTTTATCCCCTTTCTCCCTCCCATGATTGGGGGTCTCTTCTGATTTGGTTAAAGTGCATTTTCTTGGGATCTTTGCCACCCTTTCAGTATTTTTTTTTTTTTTTTTTTTTTCTCCGTCATATAATCTTATCTGGACAAAATGACAAGGCAGAAAAACTCACCACAAAAAAAGGAACAAGAGGTAGTACCGAAGGCTAGGGACCTAATCAATACGGACATTGGTAATATGTCAGATCTAGAGTTCAGAATGATGATTCTCAAGGTGCTAGCCAGGCTCAAAAAAGGCATGGAAGATATTAGAGAAACCCTCTCTAGAGAGATAAAAATCCCTTTCTGGAGAAATAAAAGAACTAAATTCTAACCAAGTTGAATTCAAAAAAGCCATTAATGAGGTGCAATAAAAAATGGAGGCTCTTACTGCTAGGATAAATGAGGCAGAAGAAAGAATCAGTGATATAGAAGACCAAATGACAGAGAATAAAGAAGCTGAGCAAAAGAGGGACAAACAGCTACTGGACCACGAGGGGAGAATTTGAGAGATAAGTGACACCATAAGACAAAACAACATTAAAATAATTGGGAATTCAGAAGAAGAAGAGAGAGGGGAGCAGAAGGTATATTGGAGAGAATTTCACTAATATAGCAAAGGGAACAAGCATCAAAATCCAGGAGGTGCAGAGAATCCCCCTCAAAATCAACAAGAATTAGTCTACACCCCGTCACCTAATAATAAAATTTACAAGTCTCAGTAACAAAGAGAAAGTTCTGAAAGCAGCCCAGGAAAAGAAGTCTGTAACATACAATGGTAAAAGTATTAGATTAGCAGCAGACTTATCCACAGAGACCTGGCAGGCCAGAAAGAGCTGGCATGATATATTCAGAGCACTAAATGAGAAAAACATGCAGCCAAGAACACTACATCCAGCGAGGCTATCACTGAAAATAGAAGGAGAGATAAAAAGCTTCCAGGACAAACAAAACCTGAAAGAATTTGCAAACACCAAACCAGCTCTATAGGAAATATTGAAAGGGGTCCTCTAAGCAAAGAGAGACCCTAAAAGTAGTAGATCAGAAAGGAACAGAGAAAATATACAGTAACAGTCACCTTGCAGGCAATACAATGGCACTAAATTCATATCTTTCAATAGTTACCCTGAATGTTAATGGGCTAAATGCCCCAATCAAAAGACATGGGGTATCAGAATGGATAAAAACAAACAAACAAACAAACAAACATCAATATGATGCTTACAAGAAACTCATTTTAGACCCAAAGACACCTCCAGATTGAAAGCAAGGAGGTGGAAAACAATTTACCATGCTAATGGACATCAGAAGAAAGCTGTGGTGGCAATCCTTATATCAGATCAATTAGATTTTAAGCCAAAGACTATAATAAGAGATGAGGAAGGACACTATATCATACTCAAAGGGTCTGTTCAACAAGAAGATCTAACAATTTAATTTTATGGGAGCAGCCAACTATATAAACCAGTTAATAACAAAATCTAAGAAACACATCAATAATAATACAATAATAGTAGGGGACTTTAACACTCCTCTCATGGAAATGGACAGATCATCCAAGCAAAAGATCAACAAGGAAATAAAGGCCTTAAATGACACACTAGACCAGATGAACATCACAGATATATTCAGAACATTTCATCCCAAAGTAACAGAATACACATTCTTCTTTAGTGCACATGGAACATTCTCCAGAATAGGTCACATTCTGGGTCATAAATCAGTCTCAACCGGTATCAAAAGATTGGGACCATTCCCTGCATATTTTCATACCACAGTGCTCTGAAGCTAGAACTCAATCACAAGAGGAAATTGGGAAAGAACACAAATACATGGAGACTAAACAGTATCCTTCTAAAGAATGAATGGGTCAACCAGGATTAAAGAAGAATTGAAAAAATTCATGGAAACAAATGATAATGAAACACAACATTCAAAATCTGTGGGCCACAGCAAAGGCAGTCCTGAAAGGAAAATATATAGCGATACAAGCCTTTCTCAAGAAACAAGAAAGGTCTCAGGTACACAAACTAACTGTACACCTAAAGGAGCTGGAGAAAGAACAACAAAGAAAGCCTAAACTCCGCAGAAGAGAAATCATAAAGATCAGAGCAGAAATCAATGAAATAGAACCCAAAAAACAATAGAACAAATCAACAAAACTAGGAGCTGGTTCTTTGAAAGAATTAATAAGATTGATAAACCCCTGGCCAGACTTATCAAAAAGAAAAGAGAAAGGACCCAAATAAATAAAATCATGAATGAAAGAGGAGAGATCACAACCAACACTAAAGAAATACAAGCAATTACAAGAACATATTATGAACAACTCTATAGCAACAAATTTGACAATCTGGAAGAAATGGATGCATTTCTCTGAAAATAGAACTACCCTGTGACCCAGCAATTGCACTATTGGGTATTTACCCTAAAGATACTAATGTAGTGATCCAAAGGGGCACATATGCCCGAATGTTTATAGTAGCAATGTCTACAATAGCCAAACTATGGAAGGAACTTAGATGTCCATCAACAGATGAATGGATAAAGAAGATGTGGTATATATATACAATGGAATACTATGCAGCCATGAAAAGAAATGAAATCTTGCCATTTGCAACAACATGGATGGAACTAGAGGGTATCGTGCTTAGCAAAATAAGTCAAGTGGAGAAAGACAACTATCATATGATCTCCCTGATGTGAGGAAGTGGAGATGCAACATGGGGAGTTAAGGGGGTAGGAGAAGAATAAATGAAACAAGATGGGATTGGGAGGGAGACAAACCATGAGTGACTCTTAATCTCACAAAACAAACTGAGGGTTTCTGGGAGGAGGGGTTTAAGAGGGGGGTGGGGTTATGGACACTGGGGATAGTATGTGCTATGGTGAGTGCTGTGAAGTATGTAAACCTATATGTTTTTAAAAAAAATAAAAAATAATATTTCAAAAAAAAACCCAAAAACAAAAAGCACCACAGCAAAATACCACTTCATACCCACTGGGATGGATGGTTATTATTAAATCAAACAAACAAACAAAAAAACAGGAAAATAAGTTTTGTTGAGTCTGTGCAGTAATTGGAAATCTTGCCTACAGCTGGTAGGAATGTAAAATGGTGCAGGTGCTATGGAAAACTGTGTTGTGGTTTTTCATAAAATTAAACATATAATTAACATGTTACCCAGTAATTTCATTTGGGGGCATATACCTAAAATAGTTAAGAGTAAGGTTTCAAAGAGATAGCTATACACTCACATTTACAGCAGCATTATTCTCAATAGCCAAAAGATAGAAACAACCCAGGTATCCATCATCATACGAATGGATAAACAAAATGTGGTATATAAAACTATGGCATTTAATTTAGCCTTAAAATGTTACAAAAAAAAAAAAAAAACTTTCTACAACAACAATGAACCTTAAGGATATCATGCTAATTGAAATCTATCAATCACAATGGTAAAATAATTCCTCTTATTTGAGATATCTAAAATAATAAAAACCATATAGAAAGTAGAATGATGGTTGCCTGAGGCAAGAAAAAGGAGCAATGAATTGTTAGTGTTTAATGGATACAGAATTTCAGTTTGAGAAGATTAAAAAAAAAATTCTAGAGATGGATGGTGGTGATGGTTGCACAACAATGGGAATATACTTCATGCCTGTGAAGATTTAAAAGCAGAAAATCTAAAATCACAGTCCAAAAAAGTAACTCCTATAAAGGAGCTTACAATCTGTTGGGAATTGCAAACTCACACACTTTTAGCATTGGATGATGGAAAACAATAGAATAATAAGGATGGTGCTATAAGGAAAGAATGGGTTTCCCACTTTATAGCACTCAAATTTTAACAAGGAAACATAAACAAAATAAATCCGTAGATTATATTTAACTTACAAGCCTTAAATTTAAGCCTTCTAGTCTAGACTTACATTTTTAAAAAAGACACACACACACACACACACACACGCACACAGAGTTGTGTGTTTCAGAAGAAAAAACTACAGTGATACAGTGCTGAATGCATTCTGAGGGAGCTCCCTCCAGGGGTGGGGAGCCAGGTTTTCCAGCCAGGCTGGTTATGACTCTGTGTCCTACTGGATTGTCCAATCCTGCTCCCCTCTGTATCTTGTGTAGTGCAGATTCATCTTTCATCTTTTGCTAGATGGTCAAGTAATACGTATTAGATTGTCTATATTGAATTCCATCTCTACAATCATTCTTGGTTTTCATTCCTGACTCAATTCCTTGACAACTCATCCTGCTTCTTAGCAGCTATAGATGTAAGCCCTAAATTGACAATTCCTCAAATTGGCCTGAAATCTTTTAATGTGAAAAAATTGCAACATAAATGCTGCTCTTTTGTGTTCCATTCGGACTCATATGGGCAGTTCTCTGGGGTTAATAATGTGACATAAAGAGACATTTTTTTTCAATGTTTATAGTTTAAAGGGTCACTGGTTAAAAACAGTAAAATTAAACTCCCAGGGGTACAATTCAGGCATGAACAGAGCTATGACATTATTCATTCAGTGCTACCATCCTTTAAGCAGAGATTTTAACCTTACCCTTCCTATTTCTGTGTCTGTTAATAAAGAAAATTCTAGAATTCCCTCTACAGTTGATTTTTCACCATAATGACACTTGAAATGTACTGATTAGGCCATTATAGAAAGGACCTTAGCAATCTTGCCTCCTGTCTGCTTCAGGAAAAAAAAAAAAAAAGAAAAAAGAAAAAAAAGAAAAGTTAAAGTTATCAATGTGACTGTTAGAAATGATGTCCAAGAGGTACACATAAGAACTTTCTGCCTCTTACTCCTTATCTTCATCTGAGGAAAACACCTTTAGAGGAACAGCATGCCATGAATCCTTCCCACTGCACCTTGTCCATCAGAATTGCTACTAAAGTGTATTTTTTGATTAGACACAATTCTCCTTGGGGTTTTTTGCATGACTCATTCCTAGAGAGATTCTCTCCTCACTCAACCCTGCACTTGCTTACTCCCATCATATCTATCAACATTCTAATGCAAATAAGAGGAGGTTTGAGCTTGTAGACCCTGCCTTGCACTGAGTTCTTTGACAAGTTTTATACTATCATGTGTCATCCTATCTGTGTTCTTGGGGATCTAATCTGCTACTTCATAGAAATATACTTTTGACCAATACATAACTCTTGAAAATATGTTTAAATTTAAGAAGAGAAAGAGCATAAGAATCTAATCACTGAGTCTTTAGGATTATAGGCAACATATATTTGGAGAGATATAGGGGCAAAGAAGCCTTCACATAGTGACAGACTAAAGCTAGACTCTTCCCCATAAGTCAATGTGGCTTTAATATTAGTTTTGGAGTGAGATTGATTGGAATTAACTCCCTGAGTTAACATATCTAACTTGGTGACTTTAGAAATGTTGCTTGCCTTCTCCAGTGTCTTATTTTCTTCATCTACAAATTAAACTGCAATAATAGTAATTAGATCAAATGTTTTGTTACAAAGACCAATGAGTAATCCATATAAAATACTTAAAAAGAGGATGCTTGACAGAAAATAAGTGCTCAGTAAATTGCTAACTGCAGGAATCCTACTCATTCTGGTATCAGGCTGACTTGGTTCAAATTCCAAACCTAGTTCCTAATTCAACTGCAGAGAACTTTAGCTTACTTATCTACAAAACACGGATAAACAGATATATAAGCAGTCAATGAGAAAACGTGCATAAAAATCTTATTGAGATCCTAGAAACCCAGTAATAACTTGATAAACATAACGATGATATATTTAAAATTAGAGATTGGTATGAAGTCAGTAAGGAATAAATATTAGTTTTCTCTCTCTAATATTCTAAATTCCCACTTTGTCAATGCCTTCAGTCTGTGTGAAAATGTGGCAGATAGAAGGAAAAAGAAATCATTTGACCTGAATTAGCTAAGATATTTCGTACTTCAAAATCAAATCATGTTTGAAATTAATCATTATAATAGTCATCATTTACTGATCATCCTCTTACTGCTTCACACATCATCTTAGTGCTCTGTAGAGCACTACAGAAGCCCATTATTATATAATTTTTACTCTTGTTTCCCTGATAGATAAACCATGGCTCACACAATGAACCAAGCCATGCACTGGCATTACAGATAATACAAGGCAGAAATTGACTTTGAAAGCAACAGTGTCCACGCTCTTTTTGTGACACCTGTCTTAAAATGAAAGTAAGTGGCCTCTTTAAATATTATAGGTTTAAGTTTTATGAATTCAGTATTCATTCCCAGGGCTCTTTCTATAAATTGTTCCTAAATATTGAGACTATTAAAAATAAAAATAGAAAACTAATTCCATTCTGAAACACAAACAGAGTATCTAGGAAGCAAATGAGTCTATTTAAAGAAATGATGACTAAGAAAGGATTATAGAACCACCCTAGGATGGTAATTATCTCTGGAACCGCCAGCTTTCTTTAAGCAAACAGACTGGGTGGAGATTGTACAGTGAAGTCCAGCTCAAAAAAACTACACCTGTTGAACACTTAAAAGACATTCCTGGAGTGCACCTCTCCACAGTTTGAAATGTTTAGAGTATGGAGAACATAGTGCCATGCATTTAGTGTCTGTTCCTTTTTAATGCTGAGACTTATGATGGAGTGAATCATATATAAAATATTGACAGGGGCGCCTGGGTGGCTCAGTGGGTTAAGCCACTGCCTTCGGCTGGGGTCATGATCTCAGGGTCCTGGGATCGAGTCCCGCATCGGGCTCTCTGCTCAGCAGGGAGCCTGCTTCCCTTCCTCTCTCTCTGCCTGCCTCTCTGCCTACTTGTGATCTCTCTCTGTCAAATAAATAAATAAAATCTTTAAAAAAAATATTGACAATCCTACTTCATACACTAAAGAGGACTAGGTTGTAAAATTTTAAAATTGCAGTCATAAGTGATATTTGGTAATAATTGTAATGGTTTATTTTAATTAAATTAAACTAAAAAATAAAGCTTCAAGAAACAGAGAGTCTTGTCTGTTTTGTTATTTATTTAATTATTTATTTGTTTGTTTGTTTATTTAATTTGGGGTGGGCAGAAAGAAAGGGAGAGAGAATCTCAGCAGACTCCCCCAATGAGCATGGAGCCAGCCATGGGGCTTGATCTCATCACCCTGAGATCATGACCTGAACTGAAACCTAGAGTCAGATGTTTAACCAATTGAGCCAACTCAGGCACCCCTGGCTTGTTTTAGAATAAACTTCAAAGTGGTCATTTGAATAAGAAGTTCCACAAAATAAGAACAAGTGTTGGGTGTTTACACTTAGCTAATTCACAAATAATTTAATTCTGGGGCTCCTGGGTGGACCAGTGGGTTAAAGCCTCTGCCTTCAGCTCAGGTTATAATCCCAGGGTCCTGGGATCGAGTCCAGCATCAGGGTCTCTGCTCAGCAGGGAGCCTGCTTCCCCACCCCCTTCTCTCTCTCATTCTCTCTCTCTCTCTCTTTCTCTCTCTCTGCCAGCCTCTCTGCCTACTTATGATCTGTCTGTCAAATAAATAAATAAAATCTTAAAAAAATAATTTAATTCTACCTCTGACAACCCCCTTTAATTTGGTCACTTTGTCAAGTCAACCCAACCCCAACATAATTTAGTTCAATCACCATCTGGCCTTGGCTCTTTTGCCTGGCATCTGCCATTCTGCTTGGCAGTGAGGATATAACAATGACCACACAAACAACCTGCTCTGACAGACCTTCTAGTCTGGTAGAGATATGCATGAAGATTTTCCTTGCAATTTATATTTGCTTTAGTGTAGAAGGATAAAGATACTTGCAGATCAGTGCTGGAACCAGGATGGGCTGCAGAGATTATGTAGAATTCCATATTGTACTCTGAATATTTCCTTTTATCTAATGTTTAGGTATTATAGAAACTTGACAGGGCAGAACACTGAAGAACTGAAGAACTTAATTTACCTGAAAGACACTCAAAATCCATTATAGGATTTGTGGAACATATTGCTAAGGTTATAGTGAAATAGGTTTAATCAGATATCAATTTCCCCATCATTATAGCTTATAGAACATTCTTCACACTCCCATTTCATCCCCTGTAGAAATGTTCCTAATTTCTATGTATTTCCAGCAATGTTATAGTTTTATGTTTATTCTGGTTCTGAGGTGTGTTTTTACTTTTGTTTTCTGGTGAATCCATTACAAATGTGTCAGCTCAAGGTTATATTCCCAGTGGCACCCTTTCAATCAGCCCTGCTGTTAGACTCTTTCTTTTGACTGCCACTGAATTACTCAAAATTTAGTGATGTGAAGATATTATATTGCAGCAATATATACAACTTTCAATTCAGTATAAGACATTTCTTAGAGGTGGTTTAAGATGGTGGGGTAGGAAAATGCTGAACTCAACTCCTCCAGTGGACATAACAAATACACAGCTATATATAGAATAATCCACTCCAAAAAGAACTTGAGAATTTGCTGAACACGTCTTCTATAGCAAAATATGGAAGGACCACACTGAGATAGGTAAAAGAAGCAGAGCAACATTTGTGCCCCAAACTCCACCCCTTGGATAGCAACCTACAATTTGTAGGAATCTCAAAAACAAACAGAAATATAAATGAAGTTTCTTCTACAGAATAACACCACCACCAGGCACTCCAACCTTCAATTCTTATATGAGAGACAAGCCCCCAAAATATTTGGCTTTGAAAAGCTATGAAGATTACATTCAAGGTAAATATAGAGCTACAGAGAATGAAGTTTCTACTCTTTAAGCTTTGGTGTGTAGAACCATTTCCCTCAGGACCCAACACAAAAAACAGCAGTTTGAAAAGAGTCTGGACTATAAGTAAAGAAGTTTCACTTGCTAAATTTAAAGCATCTGCCAAAGGGACAGAAGTCTGCCAGGACTCTCTCCAGGAACAGAATGATAATAGATGACATTTTCCTAGGCCCTACCTCTACATTACCAGCAAGAAGGCTACTGGACACCATTTTAAACCTTCATTCTAAAGACCTGACAGCAGCAGGTGAATCCCCCTCCTCTCACCACTCATGCAGTACTGCCAGGCATAGAAAATGAGCAAATCTACACCCCCCTGCTGCTTACTGTGCTCCAACAGGCACAGCAGGAGACATGTGCCTCCTCATACCACTCATGCAGCCCCAATAAATAGATGTAGCAGGTGAGAAGTCCTGCATATCCATGCTGTTCATGCAGTCTCAACAGAAACACAGAGAATCAAGCAAAATGAAGAAATAGAGAACCATGTTCCAAATAGCATTTAAATGATACAATAGAATCACTGAGTGACTTAGAAGACAGGGTAATGGAAATCACCCAGAGCCAGAAAAAGAAATTAATAATAATAGTAATAATGTCTTAAGGGATTGGTGAGACATCATCAAATGTATTAACATTTGCTTAATAGGAGTCTCAGAAGTAGAAGAGAGAGAAAAATAGGCAAAAATCTTTTTTGAAGAAATAATGCTAAATGTTTTCCTAGCTCAAGGAAGGAAACAGACATCTAGCTTTAGAAAGCACAGGGAGAAGACTAAGAAAGATGAACGCAAAGAGATCCACACCAAGACATATTATAATTAAAATGTCAAAAGACAAAGATAAAGGCCCATAAAAGCAAGAGAAAAAAAAACTAATACAAGCGAAACCCTTTAAAACTATCAGCAGATTTTTCAGTAGTGACTTTTCAGGCCAGAAGAGAATGGCATGATATATTTGAAGTGCTGAAAGGAAAAAAAAATAAATCCAACCAAAAATACTATATCCGGCAATATTATCATTCAGTATTGAAGGAGAGATAAAGAGTTTCCCAGACAAGCAAAGGGAGTTCATTACTATTAAACCAGACTTGCAAGAATTGTTAATGGAAACTAAGCTAGAAAGAAAAGGCTATAACTAAAAATAAGAAAATATATGAAAGAAAAGGATCTAACTGGTAAAGCAAATATATAGTAAATGTATTGGATCAACCACTTATATAGCTAGCATGAAGACTAAAGGCCAATATTGTGAAATCAACTATAACTATGATAATTAAGGAAGACAAAAAATAAAGATATGTAAAATATGACATCAAAAGCATGAAATATGGATAGAGGTAAAAAAGTAATATTTCTGTAATGTGGTCAAACTTAAAATAGACTGATTGTATTTTATATATATATATATAATTCATATATAATGACATGATTATTAATATATATTAATAATTCATTATATAATATATTGCATTGTATATATAATGTATGTGTATATATGTATATGTATGTGTATATATGTGTGTACATATATATATAATGTAATATATAATCTATTATACATATTACATATACTTATAATTCATAATAATTCATATATAATGGCATATATCATATATGCACATATTAAATATGTCTAAATATACCATATTATGGTCCATATTGTGCATATTTATATATATTATATATGTATATTTATATATGCATGTCTATGTATTATATATAATATATATATATGGTATATACATGCCATTACATATGAACTTCATGGAAATTACAAACCAAAAACCTATAATAGATACACAAAAATAGATACAATAGATACACAAAATAACAAAGAAATAAAAAAAAAAAACACCAAAGAAAATCATTAAACTGCAAAGAAGAGAGCAAGAGAAGGGAGCAAAGAACTACAGAAAAACAAGAAAACGATGAAAAAAATATATATATACACATATATATTTAATTTATATATATGGGATATTATATTACTCAGCCACAAAAAAGAATGAAATCTTGCCATTTGTGACAATATGGATGGACTTGGAGTGTATTGTGCTAAATGAAATAAGTCACAAAAAGAACAGCAAATGCCACATGATTTTATTTATATATGGAATATATAAAACAAAACAAACAAGCAAAACAAAACAAGAACAGAAACACTGACAGAGAGAACAAACTGATAGTTTCTTGAGAAGAGGCTGGTGGGTGGGCAAAATGATGAGGTTCAAGAGGTACAAACTTGTGGTTATAAAATAAATTAGTCATGATGTAATATGTAGCGTGGGGAATATAGACGATAATTTTGTATTAATTTTGTATGTTACAGAGGGTAACTAGACTTATATGGGTGGTCATTTTTAAATGTAGCTGTGAAACCACTATGTTATATATCTAAAACTAATATAATACTGCATGTCGGTTATATTTCAATGCAAATTTCACTGTCATTTCCCAAATTCAGAGTATAATTTTTCATGTCTTCTCCTCCCGTGTTTTAATCCTCTCTTCTAATCCCCAGGCTCCAGTATCCATTTCTAGTCAGATGATTTGTTCAAAAATGAATCTTTGTTCCTTTGTCTAGACAAGAGATAACTGAGGCTCCTAGAGTTTTATCAGCTTCCCCAAGCATCATTTAAAAATGTCTCTAAAAGAAAGAAATTCTGGGCACTAACTTCAAGATGATATACAGTTTTACTTTTCCACAGTATGTAAATAAATAGATGATTTAACAATAAAAGTCATATATATACCTTGTTTCCCAGATGGACTCTATATTCTTTGTGAATGATATTCATATTTTAAACTCCTTTGAATCCTGTATTTCATTTAAAATAGCACTCTAAACACACTACTCATGGAAGGCAGAGAATGTTCTGCATGCTAAGAGAACATATGTTGTCCTTTTGGTTGTGACAGCAGAGGTAGGCAGTAGAATGCTATGGAAAAAACAAGCTCTTGAGCTCGGTTTTATTAGTTGCTTTTTGTATGAATTTGGAGTAAGTCATTTAATTATTCTGCCCTTTAGTGTCTTCATTGGCCAAATTTATTCTGTCTGTCTCAGTAATGGGAGAATTAAATAAGGGTGGAAATCAAAACACAATTATGTTTCTTTTTCTTCACTGTATATAGTTTGGTGAATAAAAAAAAAAAACTATAAAATGAAAAGTTTTAGGTGCTCATGATGGCCATCAAGCCAATGTAAAGGGAAACTTTTGTTTGATTAAGAGTCTGGGTATCCTGTCTTTGTTGCCCTTCAGCCAACTTGCATTTGATTCTAGTGGAAAACAGTGTGTTGATCATGTTTCTAGCTTCTGTAAAAATGGTGCTTTAACATCTGCCATACATGGATATGCTGGACACACTTGGTCTGGGACAACATGATAACATGCCTCCCGGATACCAGCCCTTGACCTCCTGTCTCCACTATGGCTCCCTTCGTCCTCAGGAGAAGTCCGCCTCTCAAGGGCATAATTTCCAAATACAAAATTGACCAATCTAAAGTTCACACCCCAACCAACTCCAGCTACTATACACCTGTGCTAGGTACCTAACAACAAAGGACAGCTGCCGAGCTTCAGAGTCTGTTGAATTCATTCAAATTAGGGACACCTGGGGGCGCCTGGGTGGCTCAGTGGGTTAAAGCCTCTGCCTTCGGCTCAGGTCATGATCCCAGGGTCCTGGGATCGAGCCCCACATCGGGCTCTCTGCTCTGCGGGGAGCCTGCTTCCTCCATCTCTGCCTGCCTCTCTGCCTACTTGTGATCTCGGTCTGTCAAGTAAATAAATAAAAATCTTAAAAAAAAAAAAAAATTAGGGACACCTGGGTGGCTCAGTCATTAAGTGGCTGCCTTTGGCTCAGGTCATGATCCCAGGGTCCTGGGACTGAGCCCTTCATCCGGCTCCCGGCTCCATGGGGAGTCTGCTTCTCTCTATCCCACTGCCTCTACCCCTGTTTGTGCTCTCTCTTTCCCTCTCTCTCAAATAAATAAATAAATACTAAAAAATAAAAGAAGAAATTATTCAAATTAGCCAATTTTAGACAGCTTACCATGCTTTACCTGTTTTTTTCTGAATAAGTCACAACTAAGGCTCTTACAGTTCTCCCCTTTCATTCTGCTTTATAACCAGTCCTGGTAATTGGTTATAATCCTGGGAATTCCCCTTTGATCCATGACCCTCTCCCATCCCTGAAGCTTGATATGTACTCCACCTCTTGGGATCTGTGAGGAAGCAAACTGTCTTTTTAATGGCAATCTTTTCCCCATCTATTGTTCTTACTATAACTCAATTTTCCAGTAATACACTTTATTTTAAAACATACCATCAGCATAAATCAGTGAAGTAGCAATAGGAGCCTCTGATTCCTCTTGTGCCATTAAGCCACTTAATTCAAATTGACTCTTTCTCTTAACTAGATTTCTGAAAATGAATTAGAGTGGACTATAATTATGTGATTTATTTCATTTATGAAGAACATTCAGTATTTGGTTTCTTGTTGTACCTTAATATTGTTATTTTTATTATTTTTAAGTATATGATTAACACACAGGTTCTAATGGAACTCAAACACCAGTAGGAGAGACACACACACAAAACAGACAAAGATGTGGGTATATGACATACAAGAGATTTGGTTAAAGAAGAGCTTTGTTGCTTTTTTTCTTATCAACCATAGAATCTTCTGAAAAAAAAAAAAGAATAGAAAACAATATAACATGTGTATTCTTTAAAAACCCACAGAACTTGGCTCAACTGGCATAATTTGATATAAATTTTGATAATAGACACATTTATACTGATTAATAAGCAATCGCCCAAGTTAAACATATTTGGAATGAAAAAATTTTTAAGTATCTAACTCAGCAATAATACAATATTAGGATACTGAAGTTGAAAATGAAGCTGATTGGAAATGTAATAAAATATTTCTTCTTTAATGTATTAAAGAGATAGTACAGTGCATATAATACTTGTTCAATGTGTAGGAAGCACCATATAATAAGTTTATTCATCATGCGATATTTACTAAGAAGTTACTGTGTTATACATATACAGGATGTGATGAAAAGTCAGAGTTCCCATGTGAAGGCTTTTACAACAGAGGTGAGGGTACCATATGGAGACAGACACATCATTACAACACAAGGATAGCCACACATAAAACATCCTTCAGGAGACACAAAGGAGGGAAATTAAATGAAGCAGAGAGTCCAGAAGGCTTTCCAAAGGAAAAGACACTTGAAAGGAGTCTGAAAGAAGCAAATGGCATTATTCTCACTGAGATTCTTACCACACCTAACACCGAAGCAAAAGAGGTTAAGAACACAAGGAAATGAAAAGATTAGGAATATCTTCTAAAGAAATTTTTATATAATTTCATAATCAGAATCTCAGCAACGTATTCTTCATTTTATAGATAAAGATTTGCTGAGACCTGGGGAGGTCAAGTGACTTGCTAAGGGCTACACAACTAATTAGCTCTTTAGCCAGAACCAGACTTTATGCCTCCTAACTCCCCAGCATGTGGCAGGAACTGAAGCCATACAGAAAAAAGTAAAAGGACTATAACATAATGGTGAGGTATTTTAGGGACATGTTCTTATCCTGGAGTCTTTTTTAAGGCTTTGTGCTGCCAAATGTGTTTGGGAATAGATTCATTTCCCTGTCCCCATGTATCCTCAGAAGGTTACACTGCAATTGACCCTACTAGGAAAAACCCACAGGTGACAGGAAAGCATCATTGCAAAGAAATCAGCTCACATATGGGGTGAATAAATAGAGAAAACAAAACTTTAAATCGAAGTTAGAAGAATTCTTTAAATAGTCAGAAACTTAGATAACAAATATCATATTGACTTATTAGTTTCCTCTCTCATTTTTTTCAGAATATACATTAGCACAATGGAAGAACAGAAATTTTTCTTTCTGCCTAAGGAAAACACATAAAGACTGGAAGGATATCTTTAATTTTGTTAGTTCTGTCTTCAAAAAACTAAGGCTAGGACATAGTTTTCCCTTACCTAAATAATACTTTTATTAATCAGTTAAAGCAGTCACTCAGAAAATAGTAAAAGACTTATATTGTGCTACCATTTGAGATGACCATTATTAAACTCTCTCTTCATTGAGAGCTTAATATCTCTTAAGGTTTGGGGACGGCCTAAAAACCAAAGACCAGCCTATCTCTCAACCTGCAAAATATCCCACCTTTAGCAGTCTTAGTTGGGCTTACTCTTATGATTGCTTTAAAATTCAACTCAGGTGTCACCTTCTGTTCCTTTTCTTGGCCTACCCTTCCCAAAATGGGTCA
This sequence comes from Mustela nigripes, assembly GCF_022355385.1. Taxonomy (NCBI): domain Eukaryota; kingdom Metazoa; phylum Chordata; class Mammalia; order Carnivora; family Mustelidae; genus Mustela; species Mustela nigripes. The sequence goes on from NC_081559.1 coordinate 106,610,675, forward strand.
TGTGTTCTTCCTCTGTGTTCTTGACATCACTCTTACATATTTCAATAATACTGGCTGCATCAGACTGTGATCATAAATGTCTTTCTTTCTCATTAGACTGTGAACTCCTGAAGGTCAAAGAATATATTTTATTTTACTTATACACTTTATATTCTGAATAAAATAATATGGAGTGTTGCAGATGTCAAAACAATAATTAACTGAAGAAAACGAAAATACTTGCCTAACAGTTGTACAGTTTATATAGGTGAGGGTTGTGTCATATTCCTGTTGGCATTTGAGAAAATTCTGAGTTTCATACGGAGTAGGAACTCAATAATTTTGATAAGTAAATGTGATTGAATGGAAGGCAAACTAAAGGAGAAAGCATTATATGTAACTGATAATAAAGAAGATACTAATGTTAACTAAAACAACAACAACAAAGGAAGTTTATAGATAATGAGAAAGTGTTAAATGGACCTTGGAAGATTCTTCATTTGGATGGACATTCAGGAAAAGGGGAGGAACTTCAAATGGGAGATAACTAATACAAATAGATATTAGTGAGAATGAACTCAGAGTATCTGAAGACAAGTCAGTTGGCATATGGGTTAGGCAAGTATGAAAGGCATATCTACACAAGATCCACATGCCATCCCTTACAGGTCCTTAATGGTATGTTATGAGAAACATTAAATAGATATAGATTAATACTACCATTTTAATCAATCAAGCACAGTTATTGCCTAGTGACGCAATGACAAATTTCTATAATAGTCTCTACGTGAGGGTAATCTCTACTCTTCTAATTAATGTTAAAGGGAGATATAGATTTGTTAGACTTTTCACACTTCACAAGATGTAGCAATGTGGAAAATTAGCAGTTAATAAAATTTCTTTGGCAATATTATCTGACAATACATAAATTTTCATGAACATGACTTAGACGCTGTTATTTTGGTTTAACCATGTTAACTTTTGTTAGTCAATTAAAGAAATTTACCAAACCAGAAGATTTAGACCTTGCCTATTCTTGGAAATGTGAGCTGAGTAGGATATTTCCAAGAATATTAGAAATAACTTCCTCCAGAAAACCTAGCATATACATTAGAACCAGATGGGTCTTCTCTCAAATACCTCCTTCACTACCTAACGTATCTGAGCCTGATTCTCATCTGCAAATGCCTAGCTTGTGATACTCATCTCCAAGGATTATTGTCAAGATTAAAGAAATAATGTATATAAGTGGTCAAGTAAAGTATCTGGAATATATTGGGCACCAATAAATGCAATTGTTTTTCATAATTCATTTCTTTTATTTATTATAATTCACTTATTTATTGACATTCATGGATTTCTCCATTCATATATTTACTGTATGATAACTCTGTGTGTTTAGTTCTATTGTTATGTGCTAGTGATTCATCAGTAAATTTTTTTGTCAACAGACAAAATTTTTTTTTTTGTCAACAGACAAAATCATCCCTACTCTCATTTGCTTATATTCTGTTGGAAACAGGGAGAGGAAATAACAACCCCAGTGAAATAAAGTAAACCATATAGTATCTAATTTAAATTCAGATTATTTATATAATTATAAATAATATAATTATTGGGGAAGGGAGATAAAGCAGGGGGAAAGACAGGGAGTGTCAGAAGCAGAGGGTTTATAATTTTTTGAAAAGGTTTTATTTATTTATTTGACAGAAAGATCACAAATAGGCAGAGAGGCAGGCAAGGAGAGGGGAGGAAGCAGAGCAGAGAGACCAATGCAGGACCCTGGGATCATGACCTGAGCCTAAGGCAGAGGCTTTAATCCCCTGAGCCACCCAGGTGTCCTGGGTTTGCAATTTTAAATAAGGTAGTCAGGAAGTGACTCCCTAAAAACTGATAGTGAGCCCACACTTTTTAAGAGGAGGAAAGAATGAACCATTCAGATGTCAGAGAGAACATTCCAGTCAGAAAAAAGAGAGTGCCAAAGCTTGAGGTGGGGTTGGCCAGACTTCATCTAAACACAGCAAAGAAAATGGCATGTTTGGAGCACAGGGATCTGGGGAAAGGTGAAGATGACTTGAGAGAGAGATTGGGGCCAGCCAATTAAAAACTTAATGGCTTTGGCTTTATTTCTGAGTGACATAGGAAGAGTGGAGGGAACTGAGCAGAGAGGTGGTATCACCTGACAGCTGACCAGTTTTAATAGGGTCGTTCTGGTTGCTTTGTGAGAGCAGACTACAAGGAGCAAAAACACTAGTTATGATCAGGGTGGGCATAGTAGAAGGACTAAAATGGGTCAGACTCTGGATGTAGTGCAGATATACTAGACACAGAATGAAAAAAAGAACAGTGTCAAGCGTGACAGTAAGGCGTGTTTGTCAGGGCAATCGGTGGTTCAGTTGGTTGAGCATCTGACTCTTGGTGGTGGCTCAGGTCATGATCCCAGGATTCTGAGATCAGCCCAGGCTTGGGGCTCCACACTCAGTGCAGAGCCTGTTTGAGATTTTCTCTCCATAGCCCCTCCTCCCACTCTCATGCTCTCTCTAAAATAAATAAATAAATCTTCATTAAAAAAAAAAAAAAAAAAAAAAGAGTGACAGCACGGCCTTTTGTCAAAACCACTAGAAGAAAGTAATTGTTTTAAGAGGCATACAGAAAACAGTGGAGGAAATAATCACATCATTCAGCAGCTCTCATGCCCCCTTCCAAAATTGCAAATCCTGCAAAGGTCATATTATGTCTATATTCCACTTGTATCTCTAAGAGGTCCAGAAAAAAAATACTGATCTCTTATAGCCAGTGGTCAATAAATACTTAAACAGAAAAAAACTAACTTTGGGCACCATACTATGTTAAACACCTCATATACATTATTTAATTTAATGTTTTAAGGGTTTTGTAACACTGTTTTATTACTAAGTAAAACAATTCCAGATTGTCTGTCAATATATGCCATTAATATTGTCAGTGACTTTTGACATCTGAAGCATATGAAGTTATTACTGAAATGTTTCCCAAACCCATACAGCCAGAATTTTTTTTGTTTCTGAACCCTAGGAATCTGAATTTTTAACAAGGGCATAGGATGATTTTACTATATTCCCAAATTTTAGAATCACTTTTCCAAAGCATAGCTGACTGAATAATGGGTTACTGTAAAGGAATATAGGGGAACAGAATAGATGATCCTCCCTGGTAACTATTTGCACTCCATTATTGGCTATGGTTCTAGCCATCCCTTTATTTTTATTGCCGATGTTTGAATATGGATGTCTATACAACATATCTGCATATAGCTTATTACTTCACCACTGAAAAGTTGTGTCAATGTAGGGAAGTCACAGTCTCCAAATAAGCAAGAATAATGCATACTAGATTTTATAAGAAGATTATATGCAAAGTGTCCAAACCACACCTCTATTTGCAGGTGAGCAAAAGTAATTGACTTACCAGGTAAGATATTGTTCTTTTAGAGGAAAAACACTTAAACCCACAAAAGATATCTGTTTTTGATATCATTCTATAATAATCAGTGTTTAATAGATAACATTGGTAGTTTTTTTTTTTTTTTTAAGATTTTATTTACTTGATAGAAAGAGACAGCGAGAGAGTCAGATGCTCAACCAACTGAACCACCGGTTCCCCTAACAAATATGCCTTACTGTCACTCTTGACACTGTTCTTTTTTTCACATTCTGTGTGATCCCAGAACCCTGGGATTGTGCCCGAGCCGAAGGCCGACACCCAACAACTGAGCCACACAGGCACCCCTACATTTTTTCTTTAATAACAATAACTTTTGGAAAATTTAAACCAGAGAGAAGGCATATATTTTCATTTTAAAAACATCAGAATTAAGGATTAACTTTTGAGGAAAAAAGAATTAATTCATGATAAAGAAACAGAGGGGATTATTACTTAAATAAAATAAAAAATAGGAACTATATTTAGTTTTGTTATTCAAACTGCTTTGTTAATCACTCCCTGTCTACCACCCGCCATGCTCACTCATTGTTGATTTAGAAAACCATAGGCGTATCCTGGTTGCAGATTTAGCTCTGCAAACAATCCAGATAGTTTTGATAAGGTTAGGAATTTAATGAAAGTAATTCTATTATGCTCACTGATGGCAGTCTAATATTGGAAGATTGAGTAAAGTTTGTGCCTGTGGCATCTTTTTCTAGAGTTAGATCAACTTCAGCAATGATTTAAGTCCTTTCTTGTACATTATAGTCTCCACTGAACTAGATCTTTATATATTCACTAAAGCACAGTTTTCTAATTTGTGTTCTAAGGGACACTAGTTCCAGATAATGCCCTGAGGTAAAGAGAATATAAGAATATGTTGTCTCTTAAGTATATTATATAGTCTAGCAAAATAGCTAGAGACATCCTGCAATAAATGAATATGTGCGATTTTGTTTAACTTGGTGTTACCCAATCTTACTGTGTCATGGAACCATTTGCCACCCAACATGGCAGCAAAATAGAGTGTCATGAAATCCACTTGGGAAGCACTATTCTTAGCTTAATTTATAGGTAACTTTGACTGTTAAATATCAGAAGATGCTAGAGTATATATGGTTGCCATGTCATTTAACAACTCCAGGAATTTACCAAGTATTAATTCTCAAGACTATGTTCTATAAATTTATCATACTTCCATAGTCACTGATCCTACTATGTTCAAGGTACTTTGGTAGGCACTGGGATTGCAGTAGAGAATATAATCTCTCAGCAAGTCATAACAATCGGGGAAAGGGTGACAAAGAGTTAACAACTAGAGTTTTGATAAGGTTTAAAACAAATAATGCATGTACCAGTGCCTGGCAGTTGCTATATGCCCTGCTGTTATTTTCTCTCCTTTCTCCTTCCCTCACTATTGAGAATAGCACTGCATGAAGAGGTGAGCAGTAGACATTAAGAGCAGGTCTTGGTAAGAATTTAGCACCAACTCTCAGAAGTCTGTCTATGGAAAATAAGCAAAGAGCTCAAATCCGGAGTTTGACATAACGTGGATGCTTAGTAGACAGGAGCAAAGATATGTGCATGACCATGCTGTCCCAACAAGGACTGGGAGTAGCAGTTTCATGGCATGAAGGAAGCCCTGTCATCCACATTCCCTGTCCCCCAGTACTAAAAAAAAAATTTCTAGTCAAGGATATTAATAAGTGAAAAGAGAGAACTAATTTTGTGAAAATGTAGCAGCAAAGCAAGGAAAGGTAATCTTTCATTTACTGAAGGAAGAGAAGATGATCAGTGTATGATTCACATGGGCTGACCTGATATGGAGACCCTGGATACTGACTTGACACTTCATAAGAGGACTCCTATCCAAAGGCAATCAAACTCATGCTTGGTGCAGAACTCCAGGTAGGGGACCAAAGAACATCCAGAAAACTCTTAAAACCTCCAAGCCATTTTGCTGATATTGATTTGTTAAAGCATATCTACTGGCTCTAAGATCTGTTGACTGTCAACTTGTCAGGAGAAAAGGGAAGTCAAACTGAGTCTCTAATGTGCTCTTTTAGACGGTAAGCCTGAAGTGAGAGTGGGTTAAGGTTATAAAAGAAAGAGAGGAATAAAACCAAAACATTTTAGTCCCCCCCAAAACAGACTCTTGGGGCTGATTTCTGCTTTTTCTCCCTGGGTGTCCTGGGTGTGCACCTTCATGCGTGCACACATGCATGTGTGAGCATCACACACACATTATGAAACCATAGGAGCTGCTGCTTCTCCTTTAGCTACACCCCCATGGAAAACTTCAGGCCAGTTATCCTAACTGCCCTAGTTACAGTGTCCCATGAATGGGCTATATGGTGACTTAGTCATGTGGAGAATTATTTTTTAACCTATAGATTGTTGGTAAATTATTCTTCTTCTAATAAAGTAGGGGACAAGGCAGATCTTCCCACATACCTACCATATTTTCTTTTCTTTAAGACATACTGTAGCAAACAAAAGAGGTCAGCAAAAAACTCTTTTGCTTTCTAGGTTTGCAAAAGAAATATGATATGACATGGATACATTTATATTATTCTTTCTCTCTCTTCTAGTTGCTGTATGTCTAGCTTAGGTTAGGGAGAGGGGGTCTAGTTGCTACCGCCAACTCCCTAAATCCCTCTGCTTTGAGTGTCTACTCAGGCATCGCCTCTTCACTAATGCATCTATTTTAAAAATTCTCTTCCCCTTTTCCTTACTCTCAAATGCTCGTTTCTTTGGTACAGTGTTATAGAGAAATATGGTTTATTAAAATAGTTTGTGTTAAGGTGTGAATGACTCATAACTCACTTGATGCACCAATGGCTGTTGCATCTTAATGAACACCTTTCTGGCAATGATAGTGGAAGTAAAGTACTTCATATAAGAAAGAAGACCCTGCCTTGGATTTTCTAAACTTCATTATTTAATCAAAGAGTTCATTTTTAGTCTAGGTCTTCATGGCTGTTATGAAATTTGAGGTAACTTTAAAGGAAAGGAGAGAAGGACAAAATTTTGGTCTAGAATGATCTATATAATTGCTTCATGTCTGTTTTATTTGGGCTTCTCATAACTGGCTTTACCAAGAAAAACTTCTGCAAGAAGCAAACATTAACAATTCCAACAGAGCAGTGAAACTCTAAGAAGTATAGCTAATGGAGAAGCCATACAGAAATAATGAGCTATGAGTTTCAATTGTTGTCAAGCTAATGCTGCATCCTTATGACAGAAACACTAATCAAGTTTAGAACATCCGGTTCATTTCCAATTTTTTTCTTAAGTAACCAAATTAGTCACCCATACAATATTAAATCTCTTGTTCATTATCCATAAAATGTTTTGCTTTATTTTTGGATAGAAGTTGCTGAAATTAAACAGAGAGTGACACATAAAGCTATAACTAGTTTTCCTGTGAATGGTTGCCTCAGTATGGCATATATTTTTTCCTTTCTGAAATGCAGTTGGCTTCACACACATCATAATTCCTGCAGGGAATTCAATTTTTATACTCAAAACAGAAACATTCCTGCAAGTTTCATTGTCCTGTATTATCTAGAGTAATTCTCATTTTCCCAAAAGTTCAGCCACTTTGCTAGAAAAGGGGCCAATCCCCTTGAATTGGTTATCCCTCCATTAATTTAACCATGAGTGTGTATGTGTGGGTTGGTTATTTAATCGAGGATCAGACATAGAGCTGGGTCAGAGTCAGGACTGTGACTCCACATCACTGAAGCTAAATCAGGATCTGATTCTTTGGGATATCACAGAGCATAGTGGAGATTAAAGGAAAGGAGAGGTGAAGTGGATGGCAGAGTAGGAAACTGTTTTTGTAATAGGCTTGAGATAGATGAAGAAAGCTTACAAATCAACCTGTGCTGCAAATAGAGGGCAGGAGGCTGACCTGGTTAGTGCAAGGGATATAGTCAAGAAAGGGTGCTTTTCTGCAAAGCTGTGTGCTGGTGAGGCCATCTTGGAGAAAGGGCCAGGAAACCCTGCACATCTGACAGTGAGGCAAGATTGCTGCTCAGAGTTGATGCTTATTGCTCCTTTGCAAGTAATATAAGCCAATGAAAGGTATTAACTTCCATTGTGTATCTATGATGGTTTTCCAAATGACTCTCTCTCTCTGAGGCTGTGCTTCCTGAGAAAAGGAATGGTTAGTCAGCAAGAGAATTTCCTACAAGCTGTTGTGCCAAGTAGCATATCAACTACTTGGAGAAGAGCTGTTTGTTGACTTGAATGCTCATATCTGCCATATTTAGTGTCTCTCTTCGCAGCACAGGATACCGTGCTGCTCTTGTCCTCCTTGTTTGTTCCTCATCTTTCATGTCCCTACCAGATACAGACTTTCTTAGTTACATTTAACTTACCACTTAAGCTATAGCCGAGTAGCTGTGTCTATCCATTTAGGAAATGCTATGACTCTTCCCAGGTATTAGGAATTTACTTTGGAGAAATGACAACAATATTTAATTTATCTCCAAGGGTTTGAAAAGCACCTACTTTTATTACCAGATGTTGCTTTCAGCAGCCCAAATCCTCTAGTTGCTAAACAATGTTATAGACACTCAGATTTCCAGTACACTCAGAGTGGCCAAATCTATTGACAGACTTCAGAGTGCTCCATTTTGGACACAGAAGTTTAATGAGCAACATCACACACTGCCCACTGACCTCATAAAAGCATCCAATATCATTAGGCTTTCATTTGGCAGCCCCTCCACAGGGCTGATTGCCATGAGAAGTTCAGAGAAAACCTCAGGCTATTTGATTATGCTGGAAAATGTCATCTACAACTGGTAACACCATAAAATTGTGCTAACCATAGCTGGGCCCCACTGAACTTTAGTATTCTTTTTATTCATCTCCAGTTGGCTTCTGAACATACCTTTGGCAAAGGGGTCTCACTATTTCCAATGCTAAAATCCTCTCAATCACCACAGATGAAAATTTACTGGTGCTTCCAGAAGACCTTGGTAGGCCTTTCTATATACCTTTTCTACTTCAAAATTATCTTCTTGTCAATTTTATCTATCCTTCCTGCAATCCTTCTTTTCTCTACCCTCCTTGGGATTTTTTGCTCTTTCCTTTCATTTTTATGTAAATTTAATAAGCACCTACTCTGTGGTTTATTAATTCAGGGTTTATAATCTAATGCAGAGATCCCCTTCTGTCTCAAAGTAAATGTCCCCCTTCCTAAAATGACAATAAAGAACTAAATCAGGTGTAATTTCTTCGAGAAGTGTTCTCTGAACTTTCTAGGCTGACTTGCATTCTCCCTTTCTGTGCACTCAGAGACCACATGCTGACTTTAAGCAAACTCAACTGTAATTACCACTCACTGTTACACTGTTGGCTCCACTCACCTGTGATCTCTTTGAAGAGACTAGCTGGCTGACTTTGGTTATTCTTATGCTTTTTATAGCATCAGGCACAGAGCAAGTTCTCAATAAGAATGTGTCGGATCACTAAAACATACACACAAGCAAGCAAAAATTATTTCTGATCCCTCTGTATGCTTTGTTCATGAGCAAATTATTCCCTTTCTTTACCTGGAACACACACCATCTTCCTACCATCTTATTTTTTTTTTTTAAAGCTTAATATGTGTGTAATCTTCCCCTCAATTAAAAAAAAAGACATCTTCTCAATCTTCCTAATAACTGAAAATATCCTTCATCACTTGGGAGAATAGTTCCTGTTTATTCTCCCCACTTTATCACCTCTAATTCATCATTCCACTCCAGTGTCTTCTCAAACTTGAATTCCCAGTTAGGTATCATTGACATCTCCTGTAAACATGTTACACATGCAAATTCTTGATCTCTATCTAGAAGCTAGCAGATCAGAAACTGTAGGGTAGGGTCCAACCATCTATATATTTTTTAAAGATTTTATTTTATTTTATTTTTTGGATTTCCTTTTTTTTGTACTTTTTATTTATTTTTTATTTTTTATAAATATATAATATATTTTTATCCCCAGGGGTATAGGTGTGTGAATCGCCAGGTTTACACACTTCACAGCACTCACCAAAGCACATACCCTCCCCAGTGTCCATAACCCCACCCCCCTTCTCCAACCCCCCTCCCCCCAGCAACCCTCAGTTTGTTTTGTGAGATTAAGAGTCACTTAAGGTTTGTCTCCCTCCCAATCCCATCTTGTTTCATTAATTCTTCTTCTACCCACTTAAGCCCCCATGTTGCATCACCACTTCCTCATATCAGGGAGATCATATGATAGTTGTCTTTCTCCGTCATGCTTAGCGAAATAAGTCAGTCAGAGAAAGATTTTATTTATTTATTTGATGGCTGGAGAAGGAACACAAGCAGGGTGAGTGGGAGAGGGGGAAGGGAGGCTTCCCACTGAACGGGAAGCCTGATGTGGGGCTCAATCCCAGGACTCTGGGATCATGACCTGAGCTGAAGACAGACACTTAACTACTGAGCCACCCAGACGCCCCCAACTATCCATATTTTAATAAGTTCTCGTATAGGTATTGGTATCTCATATTGGTATCTCATGATACCAAAGCATGCTAATGTTTGAGAACCACTGTTTATTATTTTTCCCCCATATGATTGAAGACTTTGATTTTATTGTCAAATTAAATGCAACACTTTAGTTTCTTTCCTAATGGTTATTTACAAAACATTTATAGAGTTCAATAATACATCATACACTATAAACAATGCCATCCACCTAAAATAATACTTAGAAGAAAATTTATACCATTATTTGAAATTATTAAAAGATTGCTTCTTATTTTCCTCTGTAAGTATTTGGAGTGTCTTTGTTTCTAAATATTTGAAGGAAGTTTTTATTGGTTTCTGATTTTATATCATTGTGATCAGAAAACAACATCTATATGAATATCCTTTGTTATTTTTTGGTTATTTTCTTTGTGACCTAGTAAATGATCATTTTTCTTTTTGTGCTTGAAAAGAATATGTATTCTATAAATTGTTGGTTGTAGTTATCTATCTATGCTGCATTAGCATTGATGATAGGGTTTTTAAATCTTCTATAGCCCTACTAGATTGCTAGGTTGTTGTCACATGGAAATTAATATTACTGACAATAATATTAATTGTGTTTGTTAATTTCTATTTCAAAATACGTTACTGTTTACTTTGTGTAGTTTGATACTATGTTATTATGTACACGATGTTTTAGGCTTCTTTATATTTTATTGCTACATTATTTTTAGTATTTAGTCCCCCTCTTTATCTGTGAATAGTGTTTGACTTACTATTATTAATAGAGCTATACAAATATCTTGATCAGTATTGACTTGTTAGATCTTTTTTCCACCTTTTATTGTGTGTGTGTATGCTTTAGAAGAAATTAGTAGTGTGAATTCAGTCAAGTGCTTAACATTAAAAAAAAGCATTCTAATTTTAAAAAGGATCCCCTCCCCCTCTGAGATCATGTGTGTGCATGTTTTCTTTCTCTTAAAAAACAAACAAACAAAAAAAAAAAAACAAGTAAGGGAAGAGATGGGTATACTAAAAATCAAAGTACTAAAATAGAAAAGAGCCTTGAAATGATTAAAGTAAAGGCAGAGGAAAAACACAAAGAGATTAATAGAAATAGACTGTAAGAACTGTCAGGACAAAGAACTGTATCCCTAGCTCCTGGCATTTTAACTACAAAGAGCATTGAAGATTGCCCCTTAGATGTGATGAGGGGGTCACCAGTGACCGGAGCTGTTCCTCTGGAGCAGGGTAGGGTGGACCCCAGAATGGACAAAAGTCACAGAAGAATGAGCAAAGTAAAGACAAGTACAGGCAACTTTCAAGAGCTGTTGCACTTCCAAAATGATAAAGATCAAAAAAATGTGTAAATCAGTCAGTCATAAAAATTAACTCACTTTAAGGCAAAGCACAAGTGTAGTTTGCAGGAAGAAAGTGGAATGACATGGGAGGAGAGAACATCGAGAGCAACTATTACTTCTAGTCAATCTTTTATTGATTGAAAGAGGACATGGAAAGTTATAATCAATGTATAAGAACTTGGAAATGTAGACAGTATGCATGTAAGTTTCTTTAAGAGAAAAATTGACAAAATTCAAGCAACTTAAATGACCATGGTAAAAGTGCTATCTTAACTACTGAAGATAAGAAGCCACACCTTCAAGTATCCAAACAATTTTAAATGGTCAAATAAATTTTTATATTTAGCAAGGTTTTCCTTAAATATATAAAAACAACACACAGACAAGGCCACTAACACAAAAATCAGAATATGCCACAACTGATCTATTTCTATAATGTCTATATTATAGTGAACCGGGAAAAATGTAAGCCAAAGTAAATGACTGAGGAATGAAAAAGCTATGGCAAACAAACAGGCAGTGAGTATTTCATCCCCTGAGATACTGAAATAAGATTAAATCCATCTGGTAATTATACTTACAGGGAAGAAAGCAAATGTTTTGAACTCTAACAAGGTTAATTTTTTTTTTCCTTTTTACTTAACTAAAAAAACATGGATCTCAGAGGATGAAAGAGGTGAAAAATCTTATGGTGACTATTTTTTTAAGTTCTGAGTTAGAGAGAAAATTGCTGTATGTAAAGTTTAAATATGTAGTTAATGTGAAATCATTGTAAATGGAAACTACTAATACTTTATAATATTTCTCTAATCATAGAGGTATTTTATAAATCAATATTTCTTGATTAAATGTTTATCTTATGTTTATCCATTTTTTTAAATTCACTTTTTTTAATTTTCAAATTTGATGATATATATGAAGTGATATAGTTTTATTGGTTTATAAAATTATCTCTAAATACCTATTAAGCTACTTATGAACACTTATAAATCTTTCTGTATATACCCATAACAAGATTTTTGAAATGTTAATAATAATTTGTGCTAGATGATAGTATTTTTACCCTCTCTTTTTCTTTTTCTGTACCTTTCAATATTATTGAGATTTTGTTCTTATTGTTAATAAGGAACAGGAGTCATCTCTATAAAATTACAATATCTCAATTTTTGCAAAATATAATACATTTATTATAAAATAAATTTTGAAAACACAAAGAAAAGAATACAGGTCTTTCGTATTCATCCTACCTGTACCCAATTTACTGTCAGGTGACTTCCAAAGTCACAGGCAAGCCTGTCAAACCCATTTCATCTCTCCTGGTACTAAAGTGTGTCAGTTGGCTTTGAGTTGGTAAAATTAGAATATACATACTGAAGTGACTGCACAGCTACAAACTCTATTCAATGCATTTCTTTAAAACAAAATGAGGCTGTCATTGACACAAGTCAGTTATTCACAAGATGAGCTCACCCTGGCAGAGAAGATAGAAGATGATGTAAGTTTCTGATCCAGTGCACTTGGGGTGATGGTAAGGAAGTCAGTGGGTGTCATTAAGCAATAGAAAATGCAGGATTGAATGGGAGCTTAGGGCTGGCACTATTTAGGGAATGTGAGAGCAGCATACTTACCGCTAAGTAAGACTAAGCTACACAAGTGGTTTGTGGGAGTCAAGCCAGATGCAGAGAGTTTCCAGGAGCCACCAGCATGGGTAGGTATCTTCCAGTCATTGAAGGGTAGCGCTGTATATACACACTTGATGTATATCACATCAAGACTGTCATTTGCAGTCTTTCAGATGACATTGAATACTGTGTATAATTAAAGCATATAAATTAACACCAGTGGAAAGCAACTGTATTTCTACCAGAAATTTTAAATGTTAGCTTATTCTTTCACTTGCTGTGGTATATATACTGGCTTTAATGCTTCTTTCAAGCTCTGTAAATCTGTTTGAGGATAATCAAAGAAGAAAGCATGAGTGTATATTTCATTCCATTGAATACTTATATATAAAGGTCTCAGGCATTCTTGGTGTTGACTAAAAGTTGCATATTTACTAGGAAATCAGAATGATAGAACCAGAAATGGTGAAGCAAAACGTTTTCCAGATGATCCTCTGATCGACCAGAATGTTATTAAAAAAATAATTACTAAATAATCCAGTGGTATCTGTTTGCATTTTTTTTCTTTCATCACTTCAACTTCACATTTAGCAGTACTTCATGGTACTCAGTAATTTGGGCTCCAAAAATAATAGCAGAAAATGGCACTACCATTTGGTGGAGCAAACATGGACATTAAGACAAAAATAAATAAAATCGAATGAGATTCAAATGCCAGGTCTGCTATTTAATGGCTGTGTGACCTTAGGAAAGAAGCTCACCTTTCCCATTATAGTTTCCTATGTTGCAACATGGGATCATGCCTGTCACACACAGGGGTCATGAGGATGGTATGTGTGCAGAGACCTTAGAATATAGTAAGGGCTTAAAAAACAACAGCTACAGTTGCAATCGGTGGCAGAAAAATTACATTTTGAAAGTTTTGCCCCTTGAAAGCATACATAATTTGACATTCCAAAATCCTTATAAATGTTAGCATTTTTTTATTATCATCCTCATTTCATTAGCAGATGTGCTATCATTGGCACATGCTGCTATTTCGTAGGTAGGAACATTTGCTTTCAGCTTATTTGGCTGACATTCTCAGTTATATCCTAACTAACTATGATCTCACATTCTGTCCCTGAAGTACCGAGCACTCAAAAGCACACTCATATTTTTTTTTTTTTTTGCATGAAACAGACATGAGTATGGTTGCACAGTTGTTGATGACATAAAACAGTCATCAATATGGTTGACTCATCTAATCCAAATAAGTTATGTATCCTGGATCAGATTCAATTAGATAAATCTTTCTTTCAAGCCCAAATCCTTACAACAATTTGGATAAATCCTTAAAACGGATTGGACCATGTGTTCTTCCTGCTTGCAATTTCTCCTCCACTATAACTCGGATTATACCTTGAACACCATTGCTTCCATTCCATATCTTAAAAAATTTAAAAATACCCATGTGTGAAGCAATGTGTTAAATGATTTATATACATTAACATATTCAATCCTCACAACAATCTTGCAAGGTTAGTATGTCTATTTTCAAGTGAAAAAAATGAGGTTCAAAAGGTTTATATGATTTGTCAGATATACACAGC
>NC_081559.1:106625681-106842561 GCF_022355385.1 Mustela nigripes
GTGGCTCAGTGGGTTAAGCCTCTGCCTTCGGCTCAGGTCATGATCCCAGAGTCCTGGGATCGAGCCCCACATCGGGCTTTCTGCTCTGCAGGGAGCCTGCTTCCTCCTTTCTGTCTGCCTGCCTCTCTGCCTACTTGTGATCTCTGTCAGATAAATAAAGAAAAAATCTTTTAAAAAAAATAATAATAGTCTCAACATCAAATATGCATGAGGATATAGGAAAACTAGATCATTCATAGGTTGTTGATGGGATTATACAACGGTACTGTGATTCTGAAAAACAGGGTGTTAATTTCTTTTTTTAATGATATTCCATGTATTTTATTTATTTCTCTAAAATTTATTTATTTATTTATTTGACAGAGAGAAACACAATGAGAGAAGGAACATAAGCATAGGGAGTGGGAGAGGGAGAAGCAGGTTTCCCACTGAGCAGGGAGCCTGTTGCAGGGTTTGATCCCAGGACCCTGGGACCATGACCTGAGCCGAAGGCAGATGCCCAATGACTAAGCCACCCAGGCGTCCCCAGGTTGTTAATTTCTTATAAAACAAATTATGTAACTACCAAATGACCCAATTGCATATTTGGTCCTTTATCTCCAGGAAATGAACATTTATGTTCACCCAGAAACCTGTACACAATTATTCCAAGAAGATCCGTTCATAATTGCCAAGAACTAGAGATACTAAACACATTCTTTAAGGGGTGATTGGTTAAATATCCTGGGTTCATCCATATCAAGGAATATTACTCAGTAACAGACTTCTGATGTACACAACTACTTGGATAAATGTCTATGCAATTTTCTGAGGGGGGGGAGCCAATCCCAAAAGTTTATATACTCCATGATTCATTTATATGACATTCTTACAAATTAGCTGTCGCTGGCATTCAGGGACCAGAAGAGGGAGGTGGGAAGAAGATGGATGTAGTGTTAAAAAAGCAACAGGAAAAATCCTCATAGTAACGGATCTGTTCTGTATCTTGACTCTATCAATGTCAGTATCCCAGTTGCGATATTTTACTCTACTGTTGCACAATGCTACCATTATGGGAAACTAGGCATATTAATTTTCTAGGGCTGCCATAACAAAATACCATACACTTGATGACTTAAGCAAAAGAAATTTATTTCCTTGCAGTTCTAATGGCTGGAGGTCTGTGATTAAGGTGTCAGCAGGTGTGGCTTTACTAGAGAAGGTTCTTTTCTTTCTTTTGTTCTTTTGTTCTTTCTTTTTAATGTTCAGTTAGCCACTGTATAGTACATAATTAGTTTTCTTTCTTTTTTCTTTTTCTTTTTTTTTTTTAGTACATAATTAGTTTTTGGTGTAGTGTTCAGTGATTCATTAGTTAAGTATAACACCCAGTGCTCATCACAGCACATGCCGTCCACCTCTTCTCTCCTTGGTTTCCACATGGCCACCTTCTCCCTTTGGGTTCACATACTCTTTCCTCTATGACTGTGCTCTGGTGTCCTCTTCTTATAAGGACATCAATCAGATTGAATTAGGGCCCATCCAAGTGATCTCACTTTTCTTTAATTACCTATTGAACAACCCTATCTTCAAAACAGACACATTTTGAGATACTGTTAGGGCTTTGACGTAGTAATTCTGAGGGACCCAACCCAGCCCATAACACTGGGTAAAGGGTACATGTATTTTTATGAATTATTTCCTGTATTATTTCTTATAAGTGCATGTAAATTTGTAATCATCTCAAAATACTTATATTTTTTTTTACTTTTTCTTTCTTTTATTTTTATTTTTTTTTAATTTTTTATTTTTTATAAACATATATTTTTATCCCCAGGGGTACAGGTCTGTGAATTACCAGGTTTATACACTTCACAGCACTCACCAAAGCACATACCCTCCCCAATGTCCATAATCCCACCCCGTTTTTTTTAAATAATATGAATCATTATTGTACCTCATTCTATTAAGAAAATGACTGAAACCCAGAGCATGGCAGTTACTTTGAAGTTACAGGCATTACAAGGTAGTAATAGGCTATAATTTATTTACTCCATTCCACTGAGCTTTTGATAGGTATCTAATAAGTATCTGGTGTGCCAAGTAGCATACTGTTTTGTTTTGTTTTTTAAGATTTATTTATTTATTTATTTGGCAGATCACAAGTAGGCAGAGAGGCAGGCAGAGAGAGAGAGAGAGAGAGAGAGAGAGGGGAGGAAGCAGGCTCCCTGGTGAGCAGAGAGCCTGATATGGGGCTTGATCCCAGGACTCTGGGATCATGATCTGAGCTGAAGGCAGAGGCTTTAACCCACTGAGCCACCCAGGAGCCCCAGCATACTGGTTTTTTAAGATACAGAGATGGGTAAACTCTAAGTAGCTGTGATTATTAATTTCATGTGTCAACTTAAGTGAGCTATAGTATGCCCAGATATTTGGTTACATGTTATTCTAGATGTTTTTGCTCTTAGATACCCATGAGTGTGTTTTTAGATGAGATTAACATTTCAGTTAGTAGACTGAGCAAATCGGATTGCCCTCCCTAATGTGGATCCTCCTCACCTAATCAGTTGAAGGCCTGAACAGAACAAAAAATCTGATCCTCTCCCAAGTAAGAAATAATTATTTCTGCCTCCCTCACTTCAAACTGGTATATCTGCTTGTTTTTTTTTTTTGTTTGTTTGTTTGTTTTTGCTTTTGTTTTTGCCTTTGTCCTCAAACTGAAATATGGGCTCTTTCTAGGTCTGCAGCTGATACCTTCAGACTAGAACTATACCATCATGTCTCTTGAGCCCCCAACTTGCTGACCCACTCTGTAGATCTTGGTGCTTGCCGGCCTCCATAATTGTGAACCAATTCCTTAAAATAAATCTTTTTATACACAAACACACTCTCACATCTCCTATTGGTTATGTTTCTCTGAAGGACCTTAGGTAGTATGCTAATTCAGTGGCTATAATATTCTCTTCAAATGTAAGATTGATTTTCCCACCCTCAGTTCTCCAGGGGTTACCTCTTTATCCCTGTCTTGCTTAAGTACACCTGAACAGTGGAGTCCTCTAAGTTTCTCATAAGATTTTCCTGCCTGAGGAATTGCATGCTGTTCTTAGAGACTCTGAGCACCTGAGTCCCACCTTTCTCTTGGACTTGATATTATTCCTAAAGTGTCCTACATCCTGTCTGGAATGAACATCACTGGAAACATGTGATTCAAACTCAATTTTCCATGGTCAGAGCCTGGTTTGAATGAAGCTCCCTGAGGGGACAGATATAGTGAGCACGTTTATGCTGTATCACCAATACCTAGAATAGCAAGTGTTTGGAAGTTATCAGATAGAGAGGCAAATAGAAAGATGAAAGATGATAGATTAGATAGATAGATAGATGATGGATAGATGATAGATTGATTGATAGATGATAGAATGATTGACTGATAGAGTGATGGATCCTACCTATATTTTGAATGAATAAGTCTTTTTGCCCATAAGCAAATTTATATCTAGAATGAGTTTGTGAGTCATACTGAGTCTTATCTAGAAGTAGGTGGGTCAAAAAGAGGTTGCAGGTGGTAGATAGGTACTTTCTTCCAGGGGCTATTTTATGATCCTAGGTTTCAAGAGGACAAATTAATTGTACTTATATTAAAAGCCCTTCTTCTTTAGTCAATGATGTATGCTGGTTTTGAAAACAGGACAATTGTCTGTCTTAAACAATTTTGGTCTGATGTGGCATGCTAGATGTTATTATTATTATTATTATTATTATCATTTAAAGGTTTGTTCAAGTTAGTTTTTCCAGAGGTCAGTTGTCAGTATTCACAGAAGTCCTACAAGGACTTCAAGTTCTACAAGGAACAGGGCATGGTGGCACTACACTATGAAACCAAAAACCCTAGAGGGGCATATATATATGTAATGTTTGAATGGTACACTTCATTGGGGCTCAATTGGTTAAGCAGCTGCCTTCAGCTCAGGTCACGAGCCCAGAGTCCTGGGATCATTCCCCATGTTGGGCTCCCTGCTTGGGGGGAGCCTGCTTCTTCCTCTCCCTCATCCCCTCCCCCTGCTTGTGTCCTCTCACTCTCTCTCTCTCTCTATCTGTCAAATAAATAAGTAAAATCTTAAAAAAAAAAAAAACAGCACACTTCATCTTTCACAGTGCACTCATAGCCCCATTTCTCAGTAACCATGGGGCACATCATACATCATCCATATAACATTCCTCAACTACGACACACATTGACTTGCTTGCCGAGAGCTATGATTGCTCTCTTTACTATCCAGCTCTAGGGTACCAGGAATCTTTGATTGGACTGAGGTAACCAGTCTCTTTAATATACGTTTAAGAAGTTAAGCCCACAATCTTATTTAGAAATCTCCTGAGGCCAATAGTCAAGCAGATGATTATTGCTTTTCCCTTAGCAGTCCAAACAGCCATCATTCAAGATTCCTTAAAACAGATGAGTGAATGTCAATATTATTTTTTGCTACAATGTCACTGTATTATTAATAATCATTTCCTATGTGCTGGGACTGGACCAGGCATGAAATCTATGAGTTGTTCTGATGTGAACACAAAATGGGAGAGGGACGGGGAGACTGTCATTAGCTTAGAAAGTGTGGCTGTCCAGAGTTGAGTCCATGGATCCTGGAGGAATAGATTAGGATTCAGAAGACACAAGTTGTTGCAATAGTAACTGTGGGACTCTGTGTGGGAAGATACCATGTCTTCATTTTTCTCTTCTGTCCAAAACAGTTAACTCCTATAATCGCCTTTGACTTTTTTCCAGTGCTTTAAGTTTAACCGTCCTGGACTCTACACCTAATCCAACTTACACAATCCCTCCCTGACAGAAAAATAAATAAATAAATAAATAAATAAGTAAGTAAAAAGAACTGGCAAATTATTTCAAACATACAGTTATAGGAAATAATATAACAAGTATATATCAGGCACATGTGACACATGTTTGCCCTTAGTAATAATGTTTCTGATTCTTCTTTTAAAGAAACACAACAGTTGAAATCTTCTTTCTAACTCAAAATGGACATTTCCTTCCCATTCCCTCCAGGAATTGTAGGTTTCTGAAACTGTTGCTAACAGCTCTATGTATGTTTAATAATTTTACTCCATAGATAATTTATCACAACCACTATAGTATTATTTAGTGTGCTTTGAAACATATAATAGTGGTAACTCTCTCTACATGTTCATTTGCATCTTCTTTTCTGTAATGCTTCAATATATTTTTAAAGGTGAGAGGTGTTTGCATTTCCATCCTAAAATACTAGCCATATCATGTAAATCCCTGGATGTAAGTATTCAGAAATCTTTCTCACAACATGAATTCAAAACTTTCTAACATGGCATAAAAGACAAAGACAAAAATTATCTACCTCCTTGGCCCTGGAGCATAGTGTTGAAAAACATTCTGTAAATGGATAAATGGTCTCCTGTATCCAACTTATATGGCTAAGTCAAATGAAACAATGGAAGTGAAATTGCTTTAAAAGTACCAAAGTTCAAAATAAAAATGAGGTCATGTGTGTATTCTCAGTGGCTGAAATAATAATAATTAATAATAATAATATAATATTGAAATCATATATCCTACTGCAATGTGTGGGAATTGCTCCCAGCTTTCTTATCCTCTGCAGCTAGGTTATCTCTGGTACTACAAAAATACAGAGCCACAAAGCAGAGCCACAAAGATGTTTCAGAGCTGCACTGCAATATCACTCATTATTGACTCTGATTGTGAGGACAGTTCCTTGTAAAGTTGCCACTATTTTCTTATAGTTTAAATTAAAAACAGTGTTAGATATCATGCAATTCTGTTTAGATGTTTGTATTGCATCATTTCTCACTTTTGAGTGCTTATAAATCATATGGTATTCTCATATAATTCTCATCAATTATGAAAAAAATATTCACAAGTTGCACACTCCTTCTTGCACTGGACTCTGGGGAGACTCACATTTGTACTATCTAATCTTAGGCTGGGTCGTGTTTTGAATGTTTTTAGTGATGCAACCAGTCCCCCTACCAACAACTTGTCTTCCTTTGGAAGAAACACCTCACATTCCGGTGCTTACTTTTCATTCCATATGAGTTTTAATTTCATTTTGTAGTGACTATGGCTTTGAAATAAATATGTGCTTCTTCTTTCCCATACCCCTTATGCACAGATTATACCTTCCTTTAAGTAGTTCCTTTTCTTATCTCAGGTACCTTCCTCAAGCTTACCCTATGGTCTATTCCATGAAAAGTGTGCCAGTTTTGTTTTGTTTTTTTAAAGATGTTATTTATTTATTTGACAGAGAAAGACATAGTGAGAGAGGGAATACTACAGGGAGAGTGGCAGAGGGAGCAGCAGGCTTCCCGCTGAGAAGGGAGCCCAATGTGGGGCTCCATTGCAGGACCCCAGGATCATGGCCCAAGCTGAAGGCAGACAATTAATGACACCCAGGTGCCCCGAAAAGTGTGCCAGTCTTCAGCTCTTCTCTCTCAGCTTCAAACCTGTAGTTTAAACTCTGCTATGTGATGCCAGCAGTGTCTCAAAACCACATTAACACTGTGCCAGCTGCTTCCTGTTTGGCTCAGCCATGGGGACTGCAAAGGGCCAGCGAGCTCTAGAGGGAGAGACTTGCTTGCCTCTCCTCTTCCTGTTCCTGTTCCTGTTCCTGTGAGGATCAAAACTGTGGTGGCTGTGGTTCACATTAGGAAAAATAGTTTAAATCAATTTTCAGTGTTTCCAACATTTGCAAGACTAGTGTCAGGGTATTCCCTCAGACCCCCTCCTCAGATATCTCAGTCCCAGGGAAACTTTTTAGAGACACCAGTCCGACTTAGCCTATTCATAGAAATCTTGAGTTCAGCGCTGCAACATTCCTATTCCAGGTTTCTAAATGTAAGTAATCGCAGCTTCATCTGCTTTGCTTAACCAACCCTAGAGGCAGCAACTACCTCATCGACATCTTAGTGTTCTCTTTCTACATTTTTTAACTTTATACTTAGTTAATTCTTTATAATTACTTTTTTTTTCCTCTGATAAAATACCTAATATGATTTCTGTCTCCAACCTAGATCCTGCTTAATTAGTAAAAGAGTAATCTCAGGAACTAGACCAATAACAATGAGTTTTAAGGAGAGTTTAACCTGAAGCAGAGTAAGTATTTCTGTAAAAAGCCAGAGAGTAGTAAAGGTTTTTTAGCCTCTTGGGCCAAGAATCACTGTGAAAACAACTTAATTCTGTTATCAGATGAAGGAAGCTCTACACAATATGTAAATGAGTAGGTATGGTGAGATTTGACCCGTTGACTATCATTTGGAACACCGTGGTTGTTGGAAAGTGATCTGGAGTGGATCTGGAGACAACAACAGCCTAGGCTGGGGACGGCTGCAAACAAGGTCAAGGTCTATGACCTCCTTTCAAAAAGCAGATTTTGGAGATCAAATATCTCAAAGTTCTTCTTCATCTCTGTATTTCTATGAGTCTAGAATTATTCATTTAACTTAATTATGTATCCGTGGTTAAGATTTGGCACAGAAAACAGTTGTGGTAATTGATTTGAGGAATGACAGAGATAGGAGCTCCACTGACCTGCTCCCCAGTAAAATTAGAAAAATAATCACAAAAAAAGCAACCATTTAAAGTCTTTGAAAACCGTCCTAAAGGTACACAGAAAATGAAAAGTATCTATTCTCAAGCAAAGCTACAGAAATTCAGTAAGAACAGCAAAATTTTGTAGTATTTGGGGGGAAAAAAGGCATTAAGGGAGAAATTGGGGGAACTCAATATATGGAAATTGAAAAACACACTCCTAAATAAACAGTGAGTCAAAACAAAAATCACAATGGCTCGGGTCATGATCTCAGGGTCAGATGGAGCCCTGAACTAGGCTCCATGCTTAGGGAGTTGGCTTGAGGATTCTGTCCTCCTTCTCCCTCTGCCCATTCCCCAACTCGTGTACATATATTCTCTCGCTCAAATAAGTAAATAAATCTGAAAAAAACGGAAATAAGAAAATACGTTGAGATAAATGAAAATGAAGACAACAATCTCCTAAAACTAAAAAAGATAGAGATAAATCAATGTAAATGTCTATGGTAAAAAAGAAGAAAGATCTCAAATTAATAACCTAACGTTTCACCTAAGAACCTGGAGAAAAGAAGAGCAATTTAAAAACTGAAACAAACAAAAGGAGAAATAATAAAAGAGCAAAAATTAATAGATTAGAGGGGTGCCTGGGTGGCTCAGTGGGTTAAAGCCTCTGCCTTCAGCTTAGGTCATGATCCCAAGATCCTGGGATCGAGCCCCGCATCAGGCTCTCTGCTCAGTGGAAGAGCGTCCCCCAAACCCTGCCTGCCTCTATGCCTACTTGTGATCTCTGTCTGTCAAATGAATAAACAAAATCTGTATTTTTTAATTTTTTTAAGATTTTATTTATTCATTTGGCAGACAGAGATCACAAGTAGGCAGAGAGGCAGGCAGAGAGAGAGGAGGAAGAAGGCTCCTCGCTGAGCAGAGAACCCAATGTGGGGCTTGATCCCAGGACCTGGGAGCATGACCTGAGATGAAGGCAGAGGCTTTAACTCACTGAGCCACCCAGGAGTCCCAACAAAATCTTAAAAAAAAAAAAAAAAAATTAATGGAGTAGAGAATAGAAAAACAACAGAGAATAATAAATTTAAAGAAAGCTAATTCTTTGAAAAGATCAACAAAATTGATAACCCTTTCACTGTATTGATGACTCAAATAACTAGAAACAGAAATGAAAGAGAAGGCCATTATTAATGATCTTACAGAAACAAAAAAATATTATGAAGGAGTACTGTATATAGTTGTAAGTCTATAAATTCAGATAATTTAAATAAAATGGGCAAATTCCTGAAAACACATAAGTTACTGAAACTTGACTAAAGAGGTAGACAATCTGAGTAGACCAATTAAAAAAAAAGGATTGATTAATAATAATAAAAATTTACCCCAGCACACACAAAACACCATCCAAATTATTTCACTGGTGAATTATTGCAAACATTTAAAGAAGAACTAGCATAACTTTCTTATAATATCTTTTTAAAAAATATTTTATTTATTTATTAGACAGAGATCACAAGTAGGCAGACAGACATGCAGAGAGAGAGAGTGGAGGAAGCAGGCTCCCCGCCAAGCAGAGAGCCCGATGCGGGGCTCAATCCCGGGACCTTGAGATTATGACCTGAGCCAAAGGCAGAGGCTTTAACCCACTGAGCCACCGGGCGCCCCAATATCTTTTATTTTTAAGCATTTTATTTATTTATTTGAGAGAGAGAAACAGGAGGAGCAGAAGGAGAGGGAGAAACAAGCTCCTGGTTGGGGCTTGATCCCAGGACCCTGAGATCATGACCTGAGCTGAAGGCAGACCCTTAAATGAATGTATCATCCAGGCACCTCTTTCATAATATCTTACAAAAGCAGAAGAAGAGAAAATATTCCCATCAGTTTATTACCTTGCTATCAAAACTGGACAATGACATTACAAGAAAAGAAAACAGCAGACCACTAACACTTCTGAGTGCAGTCTCAAAATTCTCAACAAAATATTATCAAACCAAAGCTAGTAGCCTATAAAAAGAATTATACTCCATGACTAAATAGGGATTCAAGATTGCTTTAATATCCAGAAATCAATTAACATAGCATATCAATAGAATACAAAACAGAAGACACATGATTATCTCAATAGATTCAGAAAAGCCATTTAACAAAATCCAATACCTATTTATGACAAAAGCTCTTAGAAAACTAGAAGAAGAAAACATCCCTAACCTGGTAAATGGCATATAAGAAAAAGAAAAAAGAAAACAGCAAAAATCATATTTAATGCTGGAAGACTAGCTTTCCCCCATAAGTCTAGAAATAAGACAAGGATGTCTGCTCTCAACATCATTTCTATGTTGTCTATCCATTGTAGGTTTTAGCCAAGAAAATTAATCAATAAAAAGTACTAAAAGGCATCTAGATTGAAAAAGTGAAATAATCTCTATCTGCAGATGACAGAATCCAGTATGAAGCAATTACCTTTTGTCATAAGAAGGAACTCTGGACTGATATATGCTCTACATTGACGAACCTTGACAATATCATGCTAAGTGAAACATCATTAGAATTAATAAATGAGTTCTGCAAGGTTGAAGGACAAGATCAATATACAAATACTCATTTTCGGGGTGCCTGGGTGGCTCAGTGGGTTAAAGCCTCTGCCTTTGGTTCAGGTCATGATCTCAGGGTCCTAGGATAGAGCCCCACATCGGGATCTCTGTTAAGCAGGGAGCCTGCTTCCTCCTCTCGCTGCCTGCCTCTCTGCATACTTGTGATCTCTGTCTGTCAAATAAATAAAATACTTAAAAAAAATCAGTTTTCTTTCTATAAACCTGCAATGAACAATGTGGAAAGGAAATTTAGAAAACAATTCCATTTACAATAGTATTAAAGGGAATAAAATAATTAGCAGTAAATTTTACAAAAGAATTTCAAACTTTATATTCTGAAAACCATAAAGCTTTGTTTAAAGGTATTTTTAAAATATTGAAAAAATAGAAAAATATTCTATGTTCATGGATCAGAAGACAACAATGTTAATGTGACAATAGTCCCCAACTGTCTTCTTTGTAGAAATTGACACATTGATTCTAAAATTCATATAGAACTGCAAAGGGCGGGGCACCTGGGTGGCTCAGTGGGTTAAAGCCTCTGCCTTCAGCTCAGGTCATGATCCCAGGGTCCTGGGATCGAGCCCCGCATCGGGCTCTCTGCTCAGTGGGGAGCCTGCTTCCTCCTCTCTCTCTGCCTGCCTCTCTGCCTAGTTGTGATTTCTCTCTGTCTAATAAATAAAAAAATAAAATAAATAAAAAATAAAAAAGAATAATTAAAAAAAAAAGAACTCCAAAGGGCTTAGAATAACCAAAACAATATTTTTTAAAAATAACAAATTTGGATGATTCTCACTTTCCAGTTTTAAGACTTTCTACAAAGCTACAATAATCACAAAACGATGATACTGGCCTAAGAATAAACATATGGAACAATGGAATAGAAGTGAGCATCCTATTCTCACACTTGTATTTATCATCAACTTGTTTTTGACAAGAGGACCAAAAGCATTCAATGGGAAAAGAGCAGTCTTTCCAACAAATGATACTAAGACCATGGATAGCCATATATAAAAGAATGAAATTAGATCCTTAGTTCATCCCACATTAAAACATTAACACAAATGCATCAAAGGCCAAAATGTAAGAGCTAAAATTATAAAATTCTTAGAATAAATCATAGTATTTAATCATCATGACCTTGAGTTGGACTTAGATGGGTTCTTAAGTATAACACCAAAAAACAGGGAAAACAAAAGTAAAAATAAATAAATTGAACTTTATTACAATTAAAAACATTTATGTTTCAAAGGACACTATGAAGAAAGTAAAAAACCAACCCACAGAATGGTAGAACATATTTATAAATCGTATCTGAAAAGAGACCTATGTCTAGAACACATAAAGAACTCATACAACTCTCAATAAAATCCATGGTTAAGGGGAGAGTGAGGTAGATTTCCAGTTATGGAATGAATAAGTCACAGAATAAAAGGTATAGCATAAGGAATATGATTAATGGTATTGTAATAGCCTGGTATAGTGACAGGTTGTAGAGCACAGCACAACACATGCAGTTGTTGAATTGGTATATTATACCCCTGAAACTAACACAACATTGTGTGTCAACTATAATCAAATAAACACTGGAAATGTAATATATATTTCAATGCAAACACACAAAATATGCAGGTGATATGAATAAATATTCTGCTGAAGATGAACAAATTGTTGGAAAGCACATGAAAAATGTTTGATATTATTTGCCATAGTAAGATACTATTTCAAAAGAACTAGGATCTCTAGAATCAAGAACTAAGTAAGATGATAGCAAGTATTAGCAAGGATTTGCATCACGCAGAGATGCCTGGGTGGCTCAGTGGGTTAAGTGTCTGCCTTTGGCTCAGGTCACAATCCCAGGGTCCTGGAATTGAGTCCTGCATGGGGTGGGGTAGGGAGCCCTCCCTACTCAGTGGAGAGCCTGCTTCTCCCTTTGCCTGCCACTCTACCTGCTTGTGCTCTCTCTCTCTCTCTCTTTCTCTGAAAAATAAATAATAAATAAAATCTTAAAAAATATATGTCTCTCACTAACTGCTCTTGGAAATACAAAATGATGCAGCCACTTTTGCAAGTTGTTGGCAGTTCCTCAAATGATTAAACATCAAGTTACCGTGTAGCCCAGCAATCCCCCTCCTAGAGAACTCCACACCCAAAGGGAATGAACTACATCTACACAAAACTTTTATATAAATGATTATAGCAGCATAAAGACTAATATCCAAAAGTTAGAAACCACTTACTTGTCTGCTGAGTAATGATTAGATTTAAGAAATGTGGTAAACCTGTATGAAGGTATAGTTTTGGTCATAAAAAGGAACTCTGTACTGATCATACTCTACATTGATGAACCCTGACATCATGCTAAGTGAAAGAAGCTAGTAACTAAAGACCGCACACCATATTCTTCCATTTATTTGAAATTCCTATGAAATATGAAACCTGAAGATAAAGAAAGTGCCTTAGTGGTAACTTAAGACCAGGACAGGATGAGATAAGGAAGTGATAGCTAGAGTCTATGGGATTTTTTTTTTTTTTGAGATAATGAAAATATTCTGAAATTTGACGGTGGTGATAATTGAACATCTCTGGACTATACTAAAATCACTGATTTGTACACTTTAAATTGATGTACTATATGACATGTGAATCACAGCTTGATAAAGTTAAAATATTGGCTGTGATAGGAATCGACAGAGGTCTAAGTAAAAGGATTTACCTTAAATCATTGCACATTCGGTTAGCCTATGTAGTTGGTTGTAGTCTTTGAGTCTGGATAACTTCTGCAGTTCAGTAAACTCGAAGTGGGGAAAGAGTTGAGGGTAGGTAGGAGGTGTCATTTTAATCCATTTAAGGGGTATTTGATCTTCTTGGTGATTGATAGGGGCAGAGGCTGGGGAGAAGAGAGCCCGTTTTTTTAACCTACAGCACTTGAAACTGTTGACTTCTTCCTGGCTTGCGTTGTGTGAAATGAGGGACACCTAGTCCATTTAAGTGGGCTTTGGAGGTCTGAATGATCAGGAGCTCTTTGCAGAGGCTGTACCAGAAGCCTCCACAAACTGCTAGAAGGCATGCTGGCTGCTGTATCTCATCTTTTCCTTCTACTCAGAAAACCACCAGTGCATTTTGTGTAGTTACCTCCCCATCAAGTTTTAATAGACTGCAATATTTGTGAAGCCTTGTGGGCTGAGTCTTAGTTCTCCTTGGGAGTTAGATCAACACACTGTCCACTTTGCTTCTCTTCCCCATTTGTGTCTCCACTCCCAGGCATTTCCATTAACTCTGACTTATAAGACATCCTCTGCTTTGCTTCAGGCTTAAATTTTCCTACAATTTAGTCATATTTGGGCAGTGGCCCCATTCTGGAATCCTAACTGGTGCATTAAATGCACACTGAGATGCTTTAACCAAAACAGTCTATGAGTAGGACCCAATAGGCCTGAAGATTGGGGATGTCATCGTAGTGATTACCTCTGCAGTCCTCAGGAGAATGACTGGCTCAAGTCAGACTGTGGGCACATGCATGACAAACAGAACTGAGATATCAACAGCTTGACAAGAGAAGTGGGGCAGTTGTTTGGGGGCTAATGCCTAAGTGTTGACAAGATTCTCAAGAGTCACATGCCCTCTGCATCATTACATGAATAGGTAAACCTGACCGTGTTACCCCCAGATATAATTACAAAAGGATTCCCAGGCTAAACTTTCATTGTGTTCACTTTTCCTGAAACATTAGTGTTACCGACAACTGCAGGGATCCATACACGAGACATTTTACTTTGTGTTATTTCTGAACGTTAATTTATTTTCTTATTGTGGAGTCTTGGATTGCATAGCTATGGGCATTCTAAAAATCAATCCATCAACGAATAAAAATGCTGACATTTTTTTACCAAAATTGCTTTTATAATTAAAGAGTGTATGTTTTTGCCTCAAATAGTTTCCAAACTAAGGAAATAGCCTGTGGGGTCAACTGGGACATGGGTTGCTTTTTCTCCACCAAATAAATTAGTATAAATGAGAAATTGATAAAGTAATTCATTAGAAGTCAACTCTAAAATTCCTAATGTTCCTTGTGACTATGAACTCAAATGCTCACAGTCTATTTTCTCAGCTCACATGAGAAGGGCAATTAAAATTAGCTCCTGTAAGCTGTGACCTGCTGGGTTTTATGACTGTGAGGCTGGACAGGCAAGCTATTTAACGGTAATGAGAGCCCACTCTGGAATTCTGCACACTTTGAGTGGAGTCCTAGATCCACTATTTACTAGTTGAATGAACTTGAAAAGTTGTTTCACTTTTCTGGATTTCTGTAGCTTAACCTATAAGATAAAAGGAAGAACATAACCTTTGGTATAAAGTGGTTATATGAATTAAACAGAGAACAAATATAAAACAGCACAATCCCTGGCACATGTAAACCATTCAAGAAATGTCTGTCACTATTATCATTCCTTGGACAATGTGCAAAATGGTTTTCAATTTAGTGTATAAAAATGGCATGATTAATGTGGATCATGAGAAGTGAAGCCATGAGTAAGCACTGTGCCTGATCACCCTTATTTTGGTTTCACCCCCAAAATAATAATTTGATTATGAAATATAGTTCTCATTAAACAATTTGCTTAATAAATGTAAAAATGCAGAAAAATATATAAGCAAAACTTTAAAAAGAAGAATCTTACAAACCTGAAGAATGCAACTGTTAACATTTTGTTATATAACATTTTTCAGCCATTTGGGAGTGTATGTGTAATAGTCTCTTTTGTTTTTTAAGACTTAATGTTTTTTAGAGTGGTTTTAGGCTTAAAACAAAATTGAGAAGAAGGTACAGAGATTTCCCATGTACCCCTATATCCCCACAAATGCCTCTTCCATTATCAACATCACTCACCAGAGTGGTACATTTTTTACAATGATGAATCTACCTTGATTCATCATAATCTCTCAAGGACCACAGTTTACATTAAGGTTCACTCTTGGTGTTGTATATGGTATGGATTTGGACAAGTGTATAATATTATGTATCATCATTATGGTATCATGTAAAGTATTTTCACTGCTCTAAATATCCTCTGTGTTCTGCCCGTTCATCCCTTCCTGCTCCAGTCCCAACCCCTAGCAACCACTGATCCTTTTATTTTTTCCACATTCTTAAATTTTACAGAATAACATACAGTTTGAATCATGCAGTATGTGGCCTTTCCAAATTAGCTTCTTCCCTTAATAGTATGCATTTAATATTCATCCATGTCTTTGAATGGCTTGATAATTCCTTTCTTCTCAGGGCTGAATAGTATTCCAGTGTTTGAATGAACCACAGGTTATTTATCTGTTTACCAAAAGGATATCTTGTTTCCTTCCAAGCTTGGGCAATTATTACTACAGCTGCTGTATACATCCATTTGTATGTTTTTGTGTGGACATAAGTTTTCAACTTCAACAGGTAAATACCAAGGAATATGATTACGAGATTGTGTGGTAAGAGTATGATAAGATTATGTTTCTTTTTGTAAGAAGACACAAACTGTTGCTCAAAGTGGTTGTACCATTTTGCTTTTCTACCAGCACTGAATGAGAATTCCTGTCACTCTACATCCATGCCAATATTTGATATTGTCCCTCTTCGGGATTTTGGCCATTCTAAATAGGTGTGTAGGAGTATTTCCTTGTTTTAATTTGCATTTCCCTGATGACATATGAAGTGGATATTTTGAAGTTTTGATCACACTTAATATATATATTTTTATCATGTATTTTTTACTTAATTTACCAGGATTATTTTTGCAAATTCCTCACAAAGATCTTTTTAAGAACTGCTTGTGATTAAAATAGGTGGAAAAGCACAGGGCATTGTGATTAAAGATGTTGACTTGAGATCAGATCCTGGCTCTGAAGCTTTCTATGAATGAAGATATTCATTACTTTTACCTCTCTGAAGTCCAGTCTTCTCAGATTAAAATATGGGTAGCATATAATTCCAAATAAAAGATTCATGGGATATTTAAATAAAATAGTACATTTAAAATATCTAATAAAATTGCTGACTCAAAGGACTTTTTCTAGTAAATAACGCTAATAATTATTATCATGATTTAAACAATTATGCTCTATCTCATATATCCATTGCTTCCTCTTCCCCTCCCAGGACTTTTGTATTATTTAATTAGCATCATGATGAGTACTTTTGCACACGAGGCATTTTTACAATGTAGACTTTTTCTTTAAAGCTGCAAGACTTTTTTTGAAGCTCTAATTCACATTTTGCATATGTCAGGTTGCCATTATACTGTCACAGTAGCAAAGACCAAATAAGTGTGGGGTTTTGTTCTCATTACTACCCAGCCAGTATGGCATCACAGACAAACATGATAAAGTGTGGTCTAGAACCCAAGTCTCTTGGTTTCCAATTCTTAGCTTCTTCTATTAAATCCATTCTGTACAAACTCTTGCAGAAGGACAGATAGATGATTTTTCATGCCTTCCTATATGATTCATAGCAATAAAAATAATCTAGTTTGGAGAAAATTTATTCACACATGCACCCAAATATCTCACAGCCACATCAGTGAGCAAATAATGTAAACACTTGCCAATTTCATTCAGAGTCAAAATATCTTCAAGCATTAAGATTTTTGAGAAAATGAATTATTACTGATAGCGAACTGCCGTTCCTAGTCTTGGTCACGGGAGATGACATGCTTCCTTTGTCTTGTTATATGACCCACTAATAACAGAGAATAAAAGTCTAAATTAAGTCAATGAGGAAAATGGGAATTCAAGGAGAAAGAGGGGAAAATGGGGGGAAAAAAACCAACTGAGTTTAAGAATCCAGTCCCATTCATTTAGTTTTTGTATTTCTGGTCAAACAACCTTACAATTTAGTGAAAGAACATTTAGTTAATCTGAATTTACAACTAAAATGGTTTATTTTTGCTTGCTTGGCAGTCTGATTGGCAGTATATGATTAAAAATGTCCTCAAAGGAGCTGGACAGTCCTCCAGGATCAGAGATGTGGAGTCAAGAAAAGGAATCCCCTGGGGAAAAAAAAATCAGCCCCTGAAAAACAGTCTCAACCTCAAGATGGACTGGTCAGTGTAAAATGTTTACCTAGAAGTTCTCAGTGATGGAGACTCCTGCAAAGTTCACTAGTTGACTAGTCAATTATTTTCTTCTGGGATAAAAGCCAACTTGGAAGACCAAATTAATTCAAGAGCTACAGAAAGAAGGTACCTGAGTGGGAGACTCCATAATAACCACTAACATCCATTCATTTATGCTTATCTTTTTTTTCCACCAAGGGATACTTTTCTATTTATGACTGCTCAGTTGAATTAAGTAATTAGTTTAGTTTAAAATGCAATTTTTATCAGAATGGGCATAAAATAAAAATCATGTTACTCTCACAGCTGTAGCATTTCATCTGAACATGGGGTGGGATAAACATATCATGAACTATAGTATTTTACAAAAAAAAAAAATGGCTGTGGTCTCATGATGAACAAACATTAGTTTTGTCAACCATTAAAAAATAAAAACAATTATCATCCTCCCGAGATGGCTGCAAAAGTTAAATAAAATGTAATATATAAACTCTCCTTATGTACTGGACATATTTTTAAAAATGTTAAAGTGTTTGGAGAAATAAAAACAAATGTTTTCCAAAACCTTAATGAAAAGTTTTTTTATACCTTGAAGCCAAATTGATTTTATTTAGAACCATGTTAATAATAATAATAAATTTTTGACTACATATTAGGTACATACTAGGTGCTAGGCATTGCTTTAATTGTTTTACATTATTAACACATTTAATGTTTGCAACAATACAATAGCTCCAAAAGGGAGATATTATACTTACCTCATTTTTGAGATGAGAAGGTCTTAGCTAGTACATATGGGTCAAATATCTTGCCCAATATCACAGAGCTCTTGCAGGCAAAGTCAGAATTATAACTCAGGCAGTCATAAATTAGAGTGTGTCCTCTTATCCACCCTTGCCATCTGTGTCAATCAAGATACATTAAGTTATGCTTCAATAATGACTACTCTTTAACTGTCAGTGGATTAAAGCAAAAAGTATTATTTTTCACTCATGCATGTCTATTTTAAAGCATATAAAAATATGTCCAGTCTACAATTTCTTCATTCAAGACCTCCACCATCTTGAACTGGTAACCAGGAAAATAAGAAGAAAATGTAATAACTATTTTAATGCCACCCAGAAGTGACAAACATCATGTCAGCTCACATTTCACTGGCCAAATCAAGTCATATGGCCATACCCAACTTCAGAGGAGGCACAAACTAGAATATTGGCCGACGAACTCTACTGACTCTAAAACTAGGCATCAAAGACACACTCATACACAGGCATGTTTGCATGGACATGTATGTATGCCCACAAACATTGCAAAGCAGTGTGTATATTATTTCAATGTATAGAAGCAAACTAAAAATTTCAGTAAACCATTTCTTTCTTCCTTCCTTCCTTCCTTCCTTCCTTCCTTCCTTCCTTCCTTTTTTCCTCTCCAAAATTTGATCTTTATTAAAGATCATTTAGTGTTAATTACTCTGACAGCTATATGATAAACTACTAATACAGGATGTCTTTAAAAAAATATGAATTTGGACATGCAACAGGTCAAATCCCTGAAGTATAATGTGGAATTACTCTGACATCAAACTCTGATCTTCTAATTAATCTGTAACCGTTAAGCTATATCCTGCTAAGTAGCATTATAAATTACTTTGTCAACAGTTGGTCTACAGATATTAACAGATATTAAAATAGTTGCATACATTTGTTTAATTTTCATCCACATGGGAATGTTAATCTCATTTTCTTCTTGGTCATTTACTAAGCACACATGTTTACATATAAGTTTCATTTTATATGATCCACATGTAAACCAATTGTCAATTGCCTGGTAGTGCCAAGTTTCCAGTCTGTCTTATAACATGTTTAAGGAGTCTCCCATCACAGACATACCAGTAAAAATCCAGCATATCATCAAATCTTTCTGGAGATTGTGATTCTGGAGGAGTGAATAGTTGTAATCTTCCAGAGACCATTTCACTCCAATTTTCTACCTTAGATTTTTTTTTTCTGCCTTTTGTTTTAATTCCTGCAGTTAATGCTATTAAGGTTACTGGCCCCTTTTCTATAATCACTTGTCAGTAACATGTATTAGTCTTCTCAGATTTCCATTACAAAATGCCACAGACTGGCCAGCTAAACAAAATAAATTTATTTTCTCATAGTTGTGAAGCCTGGAAGTCCAAGATCAAGGTATTGGCAGTTTTGGTGTCTCCTGAGCCCTCTCTCTTTGAATTGTACATAGCTGCCTTCTTATTCTGTCTTCACATGGCCTTTTCTCTGTGCAAAAACATTCCTCTTCTCCTAAGGAAACAACTCCTATTGAATTAGGGCCCCACCCTTATGACCTCATTTAACCTTACTTACCTATTTGAAAGGTGCTATCTCCAAATGTAGTCACACTGTGGATAAGTCTTCAACATATAAATTTTAGAGAGGACACAATTCAGTTCATAACATATCACTACATAAGATTCAGCAGTATTCTATATTTCTACTGAAAACATGGTAAAAAATACCATTAGTACACTATGGCACAACCAAAAACTATATAGTTTTAATTTTATTAGATTATATTTAGTATGTATGTATTTATTTATTTATTTATTTATTTATTTATTTATTTATTTATGGGCACTGTGTAGAGAGCTCATAAAAACAAACATCATCATCACTGGACTCCTTCTCCCAGTCTAATTGTCAGTCTTCCACTATTACTGACCCTCCCAGGCCTTGTCTCTCTCTCTCTCTCTGATGTGAAAAACTGAGTTGTATCCTACTTTCAGTGGTTCCACCAGTCCTTATGCTGAAGAATTTTCACCTTCCATTCACTACACAACTTCTTAGAGCATCTTCCTAAACAAAGAGCCAAATACTTGAGAAAGGAATTAACTCTAGCCCTAGCAGAGGAAAGGTGATAAGTCAACTTTGTTTTCTCGTGAATTTTAAGTTAATAAAATGGTGATTGGAGACAACACAACGGAGACTTAGGCTTGCTTTGAAAATAACTTGAGAAACTCTGTGGGCATCTAGGGTTTCAGTTAAACATAAGACTCAGGGTTTGGGCTCAGTTCATTATCTCAAGGTCATGAGATCAAGCCGTAAATGGGGCTCCTCTCTCAGCATATAGTCTTCTTGAGATTCTCTCTCACTCTCCTTCTACCTCTGCCCCTCATGCTCTTGTTCTTTCTCTCTCTCTAAAATTTAAAAAAAAAAAAAAAAATCTTAAAAAAAAAAACAATTTGAGAAACTCTGAAACACAAAGAAATATGTTGTATTGTGTAGAAATAAAACAAAAGTTTCATTCTTAAACTGTGTGATAAAACCTGATATTTCCTATTTTATTGCATATGCTGTTTTGACTTTTAGATGATTTCACAATCTCTAATGGGTTGTGACCTACAGATTGGAAAACACTAAAGAGATTATATTAATTAAGAAAAATCCAAGAACTACTCAGTGTTGGAGACAGAATTCCAACACTAGCTTCTCCAGATTGAAATCCTGTACAAGCACTACTAAAAACATGAAAACTTTAGGTCTTCTCTGGGGGATGAACAATGTATTCATGAGTCTGCAGGAGATCTCAGAGGAAGCAGCTCACAGAGAAGTAAAGAAAGAGCTTCCACCTTTTACCCAGAATTTCTCATGCCTGCCTGGGAGGGTGACAGCCTTCTGCTTGAAATGGGAATGCAGACTCGGTTAGGCAGTTCACTTTGAAGATGTTTTCACAACTGCTCTTTTAAAGCAGTTTTATAAAACTCAACGCTGTCATTAGAACTGTGATCCTTGCACAGGGGTGATATCATAGCTCATTAGGGCTGTGCGAATTTTAATAAAAAGAGGAAGAATTGTATGGTGTACTTAATGCAGTGAGCTTAATACCATAATAAGTACCTACGGATTTTTTTTCTCTCCATTAGAAGAATGAATTAAGTACAATGTATATACACACAGACACAAAAAACTATCTCACAAATAAAAATAATTTATCCCCAATGTCCAAAGCCCAAATAGAAAATATGTAGCAAATATTCAACATTAGTAAGATGGAATAAGGCAGAAGTAGAAAAGGGGTCCAGAATTTAGGGCAAAAATGGCCTTTAGTTTGTCCCTACTTCTAAACTAAGGGCTGCTCCTACGGCCCAGCTCCCACAGCGACAGAGGAAGCACTCACTTATGGAGATAACAAGGAGACAGACTCCCGCTTCACACATACACATCTCCCTCTGCCCAATCACTGAAGTGTGAAGGACCACCTACAGTGGTTTCCTCTTCTGGGTTAGATTAGACATTGACCCAGAAATGAGATGGTACTTATGTCACAATGGGTAGGTAATCTCCTTGAAACGGTGGACTCAAGGCAGCATGAACATCATTTGGCAAGAATGGGATAACAGATGGGATAGGCAGGAGGACATGAAGGAAAAATATATATGTCACAATATCCAACATTTCAAATGTCAAGAGTAGGCTTTCCTATTTCCTTTTCTCTTCACAATAAAATGAGAGAGACTCAACAAATCATCCCATATGACCCTGGAGTGATGTTTGAAGATATTTCACCACATCATCCCAAACTAGCTATCAAACCAGATGTTGTGAAGTACCCCCACTGTTTAAAAAAAATTCAATCCTGCTGATGGATAGTTTTGCATAACACAATACAACGTGGATAATTTGTTCATTTCAATTCCTATAAAATAAGCACTTTTCTTACTTTGTCTACTTATCTCATCTTGGACTGTAATAAAAAGTTACAGCACTCATGTAATTTATGTTTGAACACCTCAAGCATTATCACAAAGGTCATTGTCTTGAGACAAGGTGATTGCATTTCTGCACCTTGACAGTGTGAAGAACATGTGTCAGGCATTCAGGTGGGTGAAGGAGATACTAATGTGAGTAAATAGGATATGTGTGTGGAGGAGCTTTCAGCCCAGCCGAGAAACGGGAAGGTTTGGGGAAAGCTTCCAGAAGAAAGGGTCCAGAGCTGTCTTGGAAGAACAGGAGCTATTCAGATGTGATGGGGGAAAAAGACTGTTTTGAGCAGAAGAAACAGCATAACATAGACCTATGAAAACATAAATCAGTACACACATAAAAAAACTACAAACAGTTTGGTGTACAGGAGGTTAAAGCTCTCAGTTCCCCTGACACACACACTTCTCTTCTCTCTCTCTCTCTCTTTTTCTTTTTTTTCTCTCTCTCCCCCATATAGAGGCATATTGGTCTATCTGTAGTTTCTACTCACTGATCCTAGTTATACTTGTGGGGACCAATATCAGTTAGGGACTTTATCATCACTAATGGACAAAACAAAAGAGAGAACGAAAAAGAGAAATGGGGCAGAGGGTGTGGCAGGGTGGGAGCAAGGGCAGAAAAACAGCAAGCAAGAAATTAAAATTAAATTGCTCTAAAAAAGGAAAGCGAATTGTGTTAAATCTCACAGAAACAGCAATATTTTCTATTCCTCAAATCTCCAGTCAACTTCTCCCTGGTTTAATTAGTTACATTTCCTTAATCTAATCACTCTGCCAGAGCAATGTGGGATATGCATACAATTGGAACGTTGCGCATTCTGCTTCTAGAGCTGTCTCCGGTGAATCCCACCTAAGTCACATGGTTGCTAATTAGGAAAGTGAATTCTCTGAACAGAAATCAGGATACATTCTGGAAAGAAGAAGAATGGATATGCATCAGGGCCAGGTGAGGGCCACAATAGGCCTCCCAGCATGTTCTAACTCTTTACATGTGGCAGAATTGCAAATATTTCAGACATTTTTAAGCATTCCTCAGGGTTAAATTAACACAGTGTCTTAAAATGTGCCCTAAATTTCAGGTTCCCTCAATATCATAGTGACCATATTTAGGAAGATAAATATATCCTTTTTTTTTTTTTTTTAAGAGAAATGGAATATCTTTAGTGACTTCCTGGAGGATCTTAGAACCATGCTTATCAGAGGGTGCCTGGGTAGCTCAGTTGTTAAGCATCTGCCTTCAGGTCATGATTCCAGAGTCCTGGGATCCAGCCCTGCATCAGGCTCCCTGCTCAGCGGGAAGCCTGCTTCTCCCTCTCCCACTCCCCCTACTTGTGTTCCCTCTCTTGCTGTGTCTCTCTCTGTCAAATAAATAAAGTCAAAAAAAAAAAAAAAAAGAACCATGCTCACAAGGCATAATGTGACCCAAAAGTACTCCCCGACACAACCACCACCAATAAATCTTGACCCCTGCCATACTGTCTCTCTGCTCAGACTATTCCTACCATTCTCACCTGGCTGTCCAATTCTAATCCCTCCCCTGCCCTAGACCTTGTACATATGACTTTTTTGTGCTCAAAACACTCCTTGCTCCCCTATTTGCCTAATCCTGCCAAGCTCATCTGCACCTAGCTAACCTTTCAGGTCTCGGATTCAATATCCCCTCTTTAGAGAGTGTATCTTTCCCCCTCCAATCCAGGTTCAATCTTTCTAGAATATGTTCATACTGAGCTCGCTCTCACTCTTATGCTTTTTTCTTTCATAAAGTAGTTGATAAGAATTGCAACTACGTAATAATTGTGATATCTCCCTACAGTCCCTGGGATGAAAGCTCTATGAAACTACAGAACCTGCCTGTTTGGCCTTTCTAGACATAGTATAGGGCTTCTCCATATTCACCATGAAACACATATTTGTAAACGAGTATGAGAATCTGCTAACTATCATTAATAAGAAGTATAATTTCCCGAGTACTTACTAGTGAATGTTTAGAGACCAATATTATGAAAAAAGGAAGGCAAGAAGAGATTAAATGACTTGTCTAGGGTGACACTAGCAAGCAGCGGAGCTGGAATTTAAAGAGTGACAACTGGACCACAAAGTGCCTGTACTTACCTAACGTAATCTGCTACCTCTCAGTTACTAATTTTAATAAAAACTCAACACCATCAGAAAACATGGATCATGGTTCTCTTTTCCCCAATCTAGACTTTAACCTCTTTGACTCTCACACTGCTTCAATTTAAACTCTTCTAGAGCCTTTATTGGTAAAGGAAGGATGGGGTTTGGATCAGAAAATTGGAAGCCACACCCTGGAAATTCGCAGCAATGAATTCACCTGTGGAAACAGCACTCCATTGCTTCCCTGGCTGCCGAGAGCCTTGACTCTGGGGACAAAGTTCATGAGACAGGCAGCTCTGTAACCTTTTATTTTGGGGAGGGGAAAACAGGGAAGCCAAGGTTCTGCAATCTCTGGCATTGATGGTATGGAGCACTAAAGGTATGAAAAGATTTCTGTCCCTCAGTATGGCCCACCATCATCATTGCCAGCTTCTACACTGAGGATTTTATATCATACCTTAGTTTACAGGGTAGGAGAGAAGAGAGTCTACAAGATGGCCACTTGATCCCACTGGGAGAAATAGCCCTCGTGTAACTGCGAATCCTTTAACACCACAGATCAGACATTTCCTTTTTTTCTCACATTTTATTTTGTTATTATTTTTTTCATCATGATCAGTGTAGTCTTTACTGCCCACCGACTAGTTCCCCCATCTCCCTACCCACCTCCCCTCTGGTAACCATCAGTTTGTTCTCTATAGTTAAGAGACACACTTCTTTTTACTATTTTCTTTTCTTTTTTTTTTTTTTTCTTCAATCAATGGATTATGCCAGAAACAACAGAGCATAAATATGTGAGGCGGAAATTTTGAAACATTCTCTTGCCTGCAGGAAATACAATTTCTTTGAAAAGGAAATGATTTTGTTTGGGAAAATGCCTTGATAAGCTTTGGGGGAGGAAAGGAGAAGCATGAAGGTATGAATGTTGGCAGGAAGCAAATAAAAATAAGAAAAGCTCAAGGGCTTTGCTCCACAGACTTGTTCTGTGTTCAGTGAGTGAGGGACAAACGCTGGGGGAGGCTGAGAAAGATGTGAGTAGTGGTGAGAATAGGGGGCGCTTGAAGCTGGGTACTCTGCAGAAAGAGGCAAGCAGGAAAAGGTCAACTGGAAGGCTGACCCAAGGCCATTTTAAGCCAGAGGATATTTAACATTCCATTTGGAGAGTTTTGCACAGTTATGATGGATATCTGTCCCCTCCAACACCTCACCTCAATTCCAACAAAGTTTTCTGCACACACATATGCCATCGTTTATTTATTTATTTATTTATTTCACATTGTCTGTTAGGTTGTGTCATTTCATCTGTTATGAAATATGGAAAGGAGCAGTTGTCTGCCTGGGGTGAGGTAGTATAGGTGGAAACAAAATGTACAAGAGGACAGGACCTAGAGATTTAATTAGGAGGAAGTGAGGAATTTAAGGCCCATGAGTCTCTGATTTGATGCCAGCTAGAATTCTAAAAAATCATAGACAAACATTTAGATTTTTTTCAGGCTTGGTTTTGGGCCATCTGATTCTATTCAGTTGTCAAAGAGATTGGGCTCTCTCCCTTACAAGTGAATTAAATTTAATAATCATTTTATGCACACTGACATTGATTTGTCCTACTTGTCTCCCCACGCCAGTAGCTCAACAAGGTTCAGGTCTCAGAAAAGACACACTGCATGTACACAGTCTGATGTTCATGAGAAAATGCTGATGACACTGAGAGACTGTTGAGAATAAAACTGTCAACGGAAACATTCTCTATCAATAAGTATGCTGGTTGTTGGTAAGCATTTTAGCCATACACACATGCAAGGCGGAGCTGCTACTGCAGGAGAGACAAAGATTGAGCCTATGTGTGTCTGTCCAAAACTCTATTCACTATTTACCAACTATACCTCAAGGGGATCTAAAAATAAATTCTTAAAAAATGAAAATCTTAAAAGTATCACTGGAATCACTCACTTTGAAAAGAGAGAGGAGGCTTAGACACATTCACCAGCCTGGGAAGATGCGTGCCCAGTAGGTCTTAAAGGTATCCAGAAGAGTTGTCTTCTTACAGACACGAAGCTAACATAATGAGAAAGAAGAAAAACAACTTGGAAATCTTCTTTCTTTCTTTTTCTTTTGCCTTTTAGGAAAAAGGAAGTTGAGAAGTGTATCTACTTCAACTTCTTGTTACTCCCCGCTGCCTTCCATCCTTGTGACCACCTTGAGAAAGTCTTATCATTGACTGTTTGCAAACAGTCATTCCTGAAAATAATTGTACTATTGTTGTAGCATGAAGCTTCAAGGTCTGCATTTTGGTGATGAGAAGGAAAGAAGGAAGGAAGGGAGGGAGGGGGGAGGGAGCGAGGAGGGAGGGAGGAGGGAAGAGGGAGGGAGGGAGGGGAGCGAAATGGGAAAGGGAGGGAGGACTAGAGGAGAGAAGGGAGAAGGGAAGGAAGGAGTGATCAGAACTCAGATCAAGAATCAAGATCAACAGTACCTCAGAAGTCCACCTCAACCCATCTCTGGGTTTCTATATTTCCCCTAGAATAATAGGCAATTTTGCCTGTTTTTGAATTAAAAAAAATAAAAGCATATGGTATATCTTTTTATTCAAAATTATTTTCTTGAGATTCATGTGTATTGTAAAGTATGGTTGTAGTTCATTTATTTTCACTGTTAATAGGCTGCTCCACAAATGTAAAATTTATTGATACAGTTTACAGTTAACAAACATTTGAGCTGTTCTCTCTCTTTCTCTCTCTCAGCTACTATGGTTAGTGCTGCTATAAATATTTTTGCATATGTTGGGGACTATCTTATTCCTTACCTGGAGCTATCTGACATTATCAGTTATAGCTTCATCTCTCTTCCCATAATATAGTGGCTTCACAAATACATTATTATTTGATGATTTGACTTTAGCATATGATTCCCTAGAAAATTTGTTATCAGCTACATTTTAGGAAAATAAAATGTGTGTCCTTCTCAAAGATGTGATTTTTGGCAACTCTCTTGTTCTTAAGGAATTCTCTTTTTCTAAAAGGTGGCAGAATGATGTTCTTACATAAGGATAATTGGCAGCTAAAGAGCATTATGAAAGATATGAGTCCCCTAATGAGTGATTTACTTATTCAAGCCTAGCTATAAATTAAAAGACCATGGAAGAGTGAATACTATTATTCCAAAGGGAGATGTTAGTTAGAAATAACAGGAATAATAATGATAATAAAATCACATAATAATAATAATTATGATGCAAACTAGAATTTATTGAGCTAGGTAGCAAGGCACACTCGTTAATAGAAAAGGATCTGGACCCAAACTGCTTGGTTAAAATCTTAAATCTCAACTCTGCCATTTTCTTGTTGTGCCTCAGTTTTCTTATGTGTCAGATATGGAGAATAACAAAAGCAACTATTTCAGATGTTCATTAAATGAGACACCATGTGTAAAGGACAAAGAACAATGTTTGAAACAGAGGAAATGTTGCACATGTATTAAGAGTTATCATGGGGCACCTGGTGGTTCAGTTGGTTGATCATCCAGCTCTCGATTTTGGTTCAGGTCATGATCTCTGCATAATGATCTCAGGGTCATGAGATCAACCTCCCCGGTGGGCTCTGTGCTCAGTAGGAAATTGGCTTGACATTCTCTCTCTTCCTCTCCCTCTCCCCCTCTTCTTCCTCCCTGACTCTCTCTCTCTCTCAAATAAATTAAATCTTTAAAAACAAAAGAGTTATATTATCATGATTTTTGAGCAGGTATATACATTATTTCTAACTCCTTTTATAACTTCTCAAGATAGCTATCACTATCCCTAAACTTATATAAACTGCCTTTTTTTTCTCTAATGTCTTATTTAATTTTCCAGTCTCCTGTGTTTCATGTGATTTCTTAAAAAAAAAAAAAAATGTATCTTGTATCTTATGTCATTAACTTGCTTTTTTGAGTGCCTCTCTTTACTGGTTACTTTCCATTTATGTTGTCTCTGCATCAGTGGTAAATCTAGGTGGAGTTTTCTTATAGCCTGCTTCACAGATTCAGTTATGAAGTCCTGTACAAGTCAAGCAACTTTACAGCATGGTAGGGAGCCAAACTGGTGTCTTCTTTCCAGCAGGCCCATGGTCTTTCCTATTCCTTGCTGCCCCCTGTGGCTTAATGGAAAAATGAAGTCTTCCATGAGTTTGACTATTTTGAGCTCGTCTTAATACTCTGAGTTAGTTGGATACCGATGTTCTAGATCATCATTTCTGGACTGCCACAGCAAAAAGTCTGCCCAAATTGTCAGACCAAATTTTGATTTCTAATTGTGGTGATTTGAAATGCCATAACTAGTATGTGCTCGCTTCGGCAGCACATATACTGAAATGCCATAACTAGTAGAGAAAAAAAAAATCAAAGCCACATGATGACATGAATATATCTGTCTTTTCTGTGCAGCATTTTAAACTATATTGAAACTCACATCAGTTATAATTTAAACATAGTTAATAGCGAATTAACAGATTCTATTTCTGGTAAAGATGAGTAAGTGAGATGTCGATGTGTCTCCCACTAAATGCAACCAAAAATCT
Source organism: Mustela nigripes (assembly GCF_022355385.1). Taxonomy (NCBI): domain Eukaryota; kingdom Metazoa; phylum Chordata; class Mammalia; order Carnivora; family Mustelidae; genus Mustela; species Mustela nigripes. Next base: position 106,654,379 of record NC_081559.1, read on the forward strand.
GAACAGAATGTATCAAAGAAACCATCTGAGAGCTGAAAAATAAATAATGGCAGGAAGATTATGGTCAAAAAATATGTTTGGAGCTATTATTGAACTGGCAGTAAGTTTCCCTTTTTATTTCTTTCAGTTTCTCCTAGTCTGGAATCAAAGACAAAAATGCTACTAGCAGTGTATACCCATTGCGGACAGAAGGAACTTCAGAAGAATCTCTCTGTATGAGTAGTGGGACAAGGAACGTGTATGGGGCAGATTTAATAGGAGATAACCCACTAATTTTTTGTTGTTTTTCTCTCCTAAACTGGCCCCTGGACAATCTTACAGTGAAACAGAAGAATTAGCAACTTAGAAGACACCTAAAATCCCAAGACAGAATCATCTGTGGTCTCAAAAGGGTGCAGAGGATCCCTATTGTCTAGAGAGAGCAATAGTCACAGAAAGTTCATGACAAAATAAGAAGATTATGTACAGGTTTTGTGTTAGGAGGTCAGAACGTGGATCTCCTGGTACAAGAAAGTTTCAAGGAAGTTAAAGAAGAAAGACATTTCAAGAAAATGATCTCATACAGTTGTTTATGAACCACTGAACTCACCCTTGATCTGTGCATGTACCCATCTATCCAACACACCAAATAGTCTGGGAACTGAGCTAAATCACTGACCACCACTCAGGTCCTAGACTAGCCATTGAGTGATCAGATGCAAAAGACCTGAATAAAACTGTGAACTCTGAAAACTGACCTGACATGAGCACCAGAGCCCTCAGGTGTGGAGGGACTTGGCTGCTGAACATAACACGGTCAATTGCCTGCTAAAATAGAAAGAGCAACATTGTCAATAGTCCTCTGAGACACATAGTATCTAATAATACACAGATATAATCCATAGCTTCTCCACCTATGACAGCACAGGAAATCTTGACATCTTGTAAGGGGGAAAAAAAAAAAAAAAACAACTGATGACAACTCTGAGATGACATAGATGTTGAAATTACCAGGCAAAGACTGTGAAGGAACTATTAACATAATCCAAAAAGTCAGGTTGAATGCTTTTGAGACTCCTGAAAAGATATAAAGTCTCAGAATAAAAAATGGAAGAGAGGAAAAGGAAAAAATACGTTTATAAATGAAAAACATAATACATTTTTAAAAAATACTGCATAGGTTCAGTAGTGGAGGGAGATACCAGAGGAAATAATTTGTAAATTTGAAAATACACCAATAGAAATTATCTAATATGGGGACGCCCGGGTGGCTCAGTTGGTTAAGCAGCTGCCTTCGGCTCAGGTCATGATCCCAGCGTCCTGGGATCGAGTCCCACATGGGGCTCCTTGCTCAGCAGGGAGCCTGCTTCCTCCTCTGCCTCTGCCTGCCATTCTGTCTGCCTGTGCTCGCTCTCTCCCCCTCTCTCTCTCTGATAAACAAATAAAATCTTAAAAAAAAAGAAATTATCTAATATGATAGAAAGAGGTGCGGGAGAAGGAAAATATAAACAGAGCCTCAGGGACCTGTGAGATAATACCAAAGATCTAGCATTAGTGTCATCAAAGTTCAAGAAGCAAGGGAGAAAAAGCGGGAAAATAGGCTCAGGGGAAAAAAATAAAAATAAATAAATAAATAAATAAATAAATAAATAAATAAAGGAATAGTTTCTGAAATAAGACGGCAAAATGTAGGACTTAAATGATGCAAAAATGTCCCTGAATCCCAAGAAGGACAAATAAAAAAAAAAAAAATCCTCTCTCTGATACATCATGATACAACCGAACACTTTAAAAAATATTTTAAAATGTGAAAGAAGCTAAAGAAAAATAAGGCATTACTTTTGGGGAAACAATAATTCAAATGATTGTGGACCCACCCCCCCAAAAAAGCCAAGAAGGGCTGAAAATAATTTAACACTTTTATTTTATTTTTAAAAAGATTTTATTCATTTATTTGACAGAGAGAGATCATAAAGGGAGAGTGAGAGGGAGACGACTCCCTCCCCCACTGGGCAGGGAGCCTGACTCAAGGATAGATCCTAGGACCCTGCCCAAGGCAGAGGCTCAACCAACTGAGCCACCCAGGCGCCCCCAGTTTAACATTCTTAAAAAGGTAACAGGAAAGATCTGTGAACTCAGAATCTATATCCCTCAAAAAATATCTTTAAGGAATAAAAGGAAAAGGGATAACATTTGTTAGCAGCAGATCTGTTTTATAAGAAATGCTAAATCTGTTTTATAAAGAAATGCTAAAGAAATACCTGGGTGGCTCCATCAGTTGAGTGACCCACTCTTGCCTTAGATTCAGGTCATAATCTCAGTGACCTGAGATGGAGCACCCAGCTATTCCACGCTTGGCAGGGAGATTCTCTGTCTCTCTCTGCCCCTCTTCCCCTTCTCTCTCTCTCAAAATAAATAAATAAATAAATAAATAAACACCAAATAAAATATCACAGTGGATAAATAAAAGGATGAAATTACTCACTATAAATGCAAGAGTAAAAGTAAAGGACAGAAAATGATACAGGATGCAAACGCTATTGAGAAGGAAGCAGAAGTGATGGGAGACCATCTCCCAGGGTATCTTGCATTTCTGTGCCTCTTGAAAGCCAAACACTGACTGATATTTGTTTCAAACTATTTTTTATGTGGTGAATGATCTTTTTTATGTAGACACCATATCTTAAACTCTGAGCCAAAAGGCAGGCATATTACTTCCAATTCTGAAAGATGAGTGTGGTCTCCACTCAGACTTCCTTACTTAGAACACAACCTGATACTAATGCACATGTCCTCTTGTGGCCCCTTCATGTTTCCCTCATGAGGGAAACCTCAACCTAATACTCAGGATACTGTGATTTCTGTGAGACATAAATTGCCCTTAATCTCTGACTCACTATTGTGCCCTCCATCAACATCCATAGAACTGCGGCATGCTATTAGCTTGCAAGTAAAATAAAGTCTCAGACTCTCACAGCTCTTGACATGAAGTGGCTACATTTGTATGAAACAAAGTATACTTCAGAACAAGAAAAATTAGAGATAAAGAGACATATTACATAATGAAAAAGATGTCACTTAGTTCACTGAGAGGACATACCCATCCTGAATGCCTAGATACAGAATAACAGAGCCTGAAAATACATGAAAAAAAGCTGATAAAATGAAAAGGGAAAGTGGAAAGATATACAAGTATTCTCAGAAACATCAATATTCTTCTCTCATTAATAGATAAGATTGTATTAGAAAATATATATAACAACAAAGCAATACGATCAACCATTTGGAACCTAGTCGGCATTCACAAAACACACCATATAACATCAGCAAAACACATATTCCAGGGATCCCTGGGTGTGGTGCATAAACAATGAATCTTGGAACACTGAAAAAAATAAAATTGAATTAAGATGTTAAAAAAATAAAAAAATAAAATAAACAGCAAAACACAAATTATTTTCAAGTGTACATGGAACTTTCACAAAGATAAACCATATATTGGGTTATAAAATATCCTTACTACATTTAAAAGACTTCAAATCATATTTCAAGTATATCACTTGATTATAATGAAATTAAGCTGGGTATTAATAACAGAAAGAGATATGAAAAATATACACATATGTGGAAGTGAAAAAACACACATCTCAGTGATCCTTCAGTCAGGGGGAGGAGTTAGGGTGGGGCAGGCGAGGAATGTGAATGGAACTATACAGCCTAAGAAGATGATCAATTTTGTTGTATAGATATTTAAACACTTATAATAAAAAGGTTAAAAATCATAGCTAGTGTAGACAAAGAGGCAAAACTATATCCATTGTTGACAAATTTATTTTTAGCCAGTAGCCACATCACCATATATGGAATTTTGAGTCTCTGTAGAGCATGGTACACAGGTATCACCCCACTGGAAATGGCTAAAACAGCAATGCCTCTGGTGCTATAATCCAGCTTTAACGGATCACAAGAGGACCTGAAGGCCCAAGGTAAATTGAAAATGACAATATTAATCATCAAAATATCTGTACCTTGAATACACTTTTGAAAGCACCCATTATTCTCGCTGCAAAGACCTTATTTATGTATAAAATAATAAGAATGGAGGCTCTGGAGAAAACAGAATACACTATTTACTGGCTCACAATCCTGAACTGTTACATAAAATCCCTGAGCCTTCATTTCTTCATTTTAAAAATGGGGCCAACAGTAGTAACTATTTCTCTGAGCTGTAGGAAAGAGACAATTAAATCAGTATCAAATGCTTAGAATAGGGCCTGAAACAGTAAAAAGTCAGTATGTGTTAGCTATTATGGTAAGCCGAATAATGCTGATCAAATGTGTCCACATCCCAATCTCCAGCACCCAAGAATATGCTACTTTTCATGGCAGAAGGGACTCTTCAGATGTGATTATGTTCAGGATCTTCAGATATCCGGGATTACTTGGGTGGGCCCAATGTAATGTCAAGGGTCCTTTCTTGCACGTGAAAGAGGAAGGTGGGAGGGTGAGAGAGAATTCAGAAGATGCTCTGCTATGTACTTTAAAGTAAGGGGCAAGAGTAAAGGAATGAGGAGACTCCCAGACTAGAAAAAGCAAGGAAATGGGTTTTTCACTGTAGACTCCAGAAGGAGCACAGCCCATCGACACCTTGATTTTAGTCCAGGGAGACCTGTTTCAGACTTCTGAATGTCAATACTGCAAAATAATACAAAATAAATATTTGTGTTGTTTTCAGCCACTGTCCATGGTGATTTGTTGTATCATCGATAGGGGACTCACTCAATCATTTAAAGCAAGTAAGTTCTTTCTTCTGAGGTATTTTCCTCAATTTATAAAAGTGCTATTTTACTACTTTCTAAATAGTCTTTCAAATTCTGTTATTTTTCTTGCACAAAATAGACACTTTGAGATAATCCATAAAGGAATTCTATGCTGTGATAGAAATTTAGAGCCAAACCCAGATTCAAATCCTGACTCCAACATTTACCAGCCCTGAGACTTGGAAAGGTTGTGTAACTTCGGGTTCCTGTTTCCTTATAACCCACACAGGGATTAAACTTTGTCTGCTTATAAGGTTGTTATGAAGAACAAGTGAGATATTGTCACAAATCATTTAGCACAGAATCTGGCTCTTAATTAGTGGTCATTAATGAGAATTATTAATGCCGTGTTTATCCAACATCCTCACTTTGTAGATGAGAAAATTGACACCCAGAGAAGGCAAAAGTCTTGCCCAAGGCACACAACCAATTCCTAGCATATGTAGGACTGAAACCCATATCATTTTGCTCTAAGACAACTGTAAGCTTCTCATAAATTTGGCTGATTCAGAATATCTTTATGTTATTTATCCTTTAGGAAACTTTGAAGGGTAAGCAGAGGTTGACACTGCTAGTCTATGGATCCTACCGGTCTTCTTGTAGAAATCAGTGTTCTGGGTTCTCATGGAAAATTCACATTTCCTTTTTCCAATCTCCCTTACCCCATGACAAAGCATTCTCTTCAAAGTATCCTTTTAAAATGTCAATTAAAAACCTGATCCAAGTAAACCTGCCTCCTTTACTCTTGCAAAAATAAATGTCTCCTATATTCTTCCTCTTCAAAGTGTCTTCTTCTGAAGTGAAATGAGTCAAATGACAAATGGCAACATCAAACCCCCCAGGTGTGAAATCATGCTTCCCAAGACCTTTTTGCTGAAGAGGTGGTAGGAAGAACAGGGAGAGGGGCCCAGTTGGACCAAGATTCACTGCTGTTTGCCATCTGGTGGACATTTGCTCTCACTGCAAAATAAATTCAAATTCCTGCTTTTAAAAGCATCCCTGATCAATAACCTTAACTCCTTGGTTGTGTATTCTGCCAGTGAGTAGAGATCTACTGATAGGAAGACAGCTATAAGTGTACTTCATTATCCTTACTTTGGGAGAAAAAAGATCTATATTCAGTAAGTAATTAGTTGCCTGGCAGTTACAATTTCTTAGATGTTCTCCAAGAGACCCTTAATACTACCCAGGGCATTGCTATCATTGAAACCTGCATTTCTCATGGCTTTGAATAAAAACGTGACTACCTGTTGATTATTTATTTATTTTATTTATTTTTTTTTTTTTCAAAACGACTTCATATCCTCCAGTAGAGCCAAGGGTTCGGTGTCTATATATTTCAGTTTCCTTGAACAAACCCAATCAAGCCCCCCACCTCCACCTAGATCCTCTTTAAGTGTCCGTTCACAGCTTTGATCATTTTTTCAAACTTCATTTCATCTATCCTTTATAGGATGCTTTAGCCATAGTATATAATTTGCAATTGCCTGCTATGGACTGAATGTTTGCAATTACCCCAAAATTAACTGTTAAAACTTAATCCCTAATGTGAGCGTATTTGGGAATGGGGTCTTTCCCATTTAATTCTATGGAGGTAACTGGGCAACAAGTGTGAAGTAATCATAAGGCCATGAGTGCCCTTAGAAGAAGAGATAGCAATCAAGAATGTTTGCTTCCCCTCTTTCTCCCTCTCTTTCTGTCTTCAACCACAGAGCAATGTATCCATTTACAAAGAGGAAGTGAGTCTCACCAGAAAGTGACCCAGCCAACACCTTGATCTTAGACTTTCGCAGCCTTCAGAAATGTCATAAGTAAAGGTATGTTGTTGAAGCCCCCTGGTCTCCTGTACCTTGCTCTCACAGCCCCAGCTGAGCAGGACTGTTTCTGTATGTGCCATGGTCTCTTTCATGCTTCCCTGCCTTTCCATGTGCTATCTCCTTCTCATGGGGTGAACTTTCCCCTACTTATTTTAAGTATGCCACATCTTATTTAGTACAATATATCCCTCAACGTGTAATCAATAGGCAAAAACAAATTATAATGGGCTATTTGACATTTGCTTCTTCACACTAAGTTTTCACAATTTAATGTAGAGTTTTCACTTACAGAGCATTTCAACACAATTAAAAATTTAGATGCTTAGTCATATGAGCCATATTTCAGATAGCCACAAGTGGCCACGTTGGACAGAGCAGATCTATAAAATCTTGGGCAGATTCACCTCGACACAGCCATCATTGAAACAAAGATGATAGCATTGTCATATAGATATTTCTAATATGGGTTTCTGTGTCAAAAGAATGATCTTATTTAATTTTAGCATTTTTAGGCACCACAGTAGATGGAGAGGGCCAGCCAGAGTAGAGACTATACCTTCCTCCATAAAGCCATTACTTTTTATCTAGCCATTTCTATGTTTTGTTGTTGTTTTCTTTTTCTTTTTTCTTTTTCTTTCTTTCTTTCTTCCCCCCCCCCCCCACTTACATCCAACCTTGCTTTTTTGGAGGAAGTAGATAGCAGCCCCTGATCTCACAGTCTGGTCTAGAGGGACCTTCGGTGTCTCCACACATCTTCCATAAGAGCATGTCATCAGTGGATTCATTGTTCTCTCCTCTAACTGCCTCTTTTCCTGGCAGTTTTTCACATTTGGTGGTGTCCTTCTTGAGGTGTAGACTAGCTGATCCTTCTCCGTACACCCAGTGCCAAAACCACTAACAGCACAGAATTGTGCTAATTCCCATTTGTTGAATGAATGCATGCCAATCCCCTTAATAGGCTTAGGTTAGGTAACAGTCACCAAAGAGTGTTCAACCAGATGTGATTTGAATTCAAATAACGAGGTGGGGGGGGGGAGTACTGCTGCCTTAACCCCATCTGAAACATTGTTCTATTATACTTATTGAAAATACAGTTTTGAGACTTTTTATAATACATTTTGAAGGCATTTTTGCCACATCCCATTGAAATTCTAACCTCCTTGGAATGCGCAGGGTGCTTTTCAAGACATTAGATATTGTTCATTGGACTTATCAGCAGCAGGAACAGGCAGCTGAAGGTAATGTTCTTTGGGAGGAGAACAACATGGGGAGAAGGAACTCAAAAATAGAACAGAATATGAAAAGGCAAAAGTAGTAAAGTAGTAAAAACAAGTATTTCTTACAACATAGCTTTGTCTATCAACAGATATTCCTCCTGCTCAAGGACCTACAGTGAATATTTTGTTAAAATACAGATATGAATTCTATTAAAGCTGAATTCAACTCCCAACTTCTTCCACTTCTGAAGACTCTGAATGACGGAAAGTTATTCATACTGTCTAAGCATCACCATAATAGAAAAAGGGGGGATACAATTTTGCAGGGGTTTTTTGGGGTATGATGCATGCCTTACACAATGCTGGAGTCACAACAGAAATTCAATAAATGGTACAATATACATCCATTCTGCCCTGTGCTCAAGGTTCTTCACAATGTGCCAGCAATCTGATATTTTGTCCAAAATCTTGCCAACAACAGAGGCAAACATCCCATTTCCTGTGTGTTCTTCATGCATTTGACCATTGTAACTTTCCACATGCCATTCCTGTATTAAATGTACTGAGAAGATTACTCCCAAGCTTTCCTATAAACAGAATTGTGCATGGATTTTAGAGAAAGCATGTGTGTTGGGTTGTTCATTGTATTTTGGGGTAAAGAAACAGGAACATTTCCTTGTTAATTGGATTTTGGAAACCACTTACTTTGCCAACTAAATGTCTGCCTAAATATATGTACAAGAGGGGCACCTGGGTAGCTCAGTGGGTTAAAGCCTCTGCCTTTGGCTCAGGTCATGATCCCAGGGTCCTGGGATCCAGCCCTGCATCGGGCTCTTTGCTCAGTGGGGAGCCTGCTTCCCTCCTGCTGCCTGCCTACATGTGGTCTCTCTCTGTGTCAAATAAATAAATAAAATCTTTTAAAAAATGTATGTACAAGAAGTTTTACTACTTCACATTTATTGGGTGTCTTCAATGTATGAGGCTCAGAGCTGTTTTGTCTGTCATCTCTAGCAATACAGGGAGGAAAGTTAACAATTAAACATTATGCTATATTTTTCTACAAGATCTTTCCATTTCACCAGAGTTAAGCTCTGAATTAACTTCAATGGTATATGTAGCCTCAGCACACACATATATCTGTTGACCCTAAGAAATGGACTACATTCCAAGAAATTCTGACAACTCCTCACATGAAGAAAATTTCCCCAAATTTGAATTACCATTGCTGATGCACGGCTGAAGCACTGAGATCTGCAGGGGCCTGCTTTTTCACTAAGAAATCTCCTGATGGAGTTTGGTTTAGCCTGAGCTTGACCTCAGTGCTCATAATATCCTGTTCCACCTCAAAATAAAATACAAGTCAATCAAAAATTATTTGGGGCCTGCACTATGTGTAATTGCTAGGAAGGCATGATGAGGATGCAGTCAAGTCTGATAATATGTCTGCCCAGCTGCCTGCATCCCCACAACACAACTAAAAGGTTAACTCCATCCACAACATCTATTTACCCCCATTTGAGGTATTCATGTATTTGAGGTTGTCTACCACAGTTATCATCCTAGGACAATAGCCATGAGATAAAGTGGACATGTCCTTTTCCATCATCACTTATATTTATTAAATCAATAGCCCACTAGCAAAACACATTTCCTAACTTCTATAGGATTTTGGCTATTACTGTCATTGGAAAAAATATACTTTGGGAAGATTTTTAAAAGAAATTTCTAGCTTCTGAGTTAAACTTTTGATGAGTTTTACATTACCTTATAAATATACTGAACAGGTAAGGAAATCATCAGTTGGAATTACAAAATCTCTCTCTTCAAAATGTACTGAGTTCACACAAAAATACAAGAAAATCTATTCCCCATACTCCAATATGTAAGACATGTACATACGCCTATACATGCACAAACCCACATACGTACAAACAGAAAGTATTTGAGGGGCACCTGAGTGGCTCAGTGGCTTAAGCCTCAAAGTCTTGGTTTCAAGACTCAGGTCATGATTTCAGGGTCCTGCGATCAAGCTCCAAGTTGCGCTCTGCACTCAGCGTGGAGTTCCTCTCCCCCTGCCCTTCCCTCTACTCATTCTTTCTTGCTTTCTCTGAAAATCAATCAATCAATCAATCAATAAAATCTTTTTAAAATCCTACATGTGGGATATTATGACCGTATTGGGTTTACCTCTGAAAACTGTTCCAAGTCCTTCATAGAAGCTAGGTGCTTTTATTCTAGTGTTTCTTTAGCATTCTGTGCCTTTTTCTATCACAAGTGAGACATTATATGTAATTATTATTTATTTTAGCAAAAATGGGCATAGGTTCCTACTTTTTGAGAGCATAGTCATGTTTTTCTCACCCGAAGTTCTCCTCAGCAAATCACAGAGGATTCAGCATACAGGTTGTGCTCAAGAAATATAAGTAAAACTACAAGTGAAAAAAAAATTCAATGTTTAATAAATGTTAGAGACATTAACCACTCATGAAATTTTGAGGATAAGGTATTCAGTGTGTGATGAAGTTAGGAAGGTCATACAAAGGAGAGGAGAGTAGGTTAGCTGTTAAGGATCTCTGAGGAATTTATATTCATCCATGTTAAGTTTAAATGGTGTTTTCCGTTCCATCTTTAACTCTGAATTTATCCATTCACGCAAACATATAAAGATTCTTTTCCATACCAAATCTCACAGTGAGTCCTAGGTTTATAGAAACAAGTAAGGACGCCTCTTGAGGACAGGAATATCTATCCTCAAGAAATCTACAAGCTAACGATTGTTATTTGTTGAATGATGACATATTAATTCAAATATATCCCTATTTAAAAACCCAGAGAAGAGAAAGTAGTATCTTCAACTGAAGGGTGAAAACACTAAGTCTCAGGAAATTTAAGCGATAAATCCTATACCTGAAAGGGGTAGATGTGGTATTCAAACCCAAGACTTCGCAGCCCTGAAGCTGTTTATTTTTTCTGCTACACCGTAAAATCATCCATAAACAGGAAGTTGTGGGTAGATAAAGGGACCTGAACTGAAAGCCAGCTAGTGAGAAACATGACCTTTCTATAATAAGGTACACAGTAGCAAGCACCAATGTTGTTTCAGGAGTGATACATTAGGAATATACTTATTGACCTCCCTGCAAGGCTCCTCCTGAGCAGCCAATTTAGGCGCCAATGCAGTTAAAAATAGGTTCTCTAGACATTTTCCCTTGCTCTAGCTCCAGGAGCCGACCACATTACCTCACCTCACCCCCAATTAGTTCTCAATACAAAAGCACTTTGGCTACCAGCCATTTCTAGAGCCAGTGAAACAGACTTCAGACCCAGCCTGAGCATAATTCCAAGAACAACACCATAAGGGCAATGATGTGGAGTGGAGAACGTGGGCCGGAGAGAGAGAGAGGTCATCGCACGGCACCATCCACAGTTCATTTGCCATTAATAACAAGGCAGCCTGCTTTCCTGGGCCTGCTCCAACCTGCTAATAGGTACTCTCTGGGAATGGTTTCAGCCCTCCTCCTCCGGCAGAGTGGAGCCACTGCTGAGGCGTCTATGGACTTGAACTCTCGTTTCTAACAACGGCAGGACCCTATAGAGTTCTAACCTTTGAACACTCCTCCATTCCAATGGAAGGATTCTGGCTTCCTGGCCCTTCTCATCTTCTGCATTCCACGTTAGTGAGGGCATTTAATATGTCATCCTAATTCTTTTCTGTTTTCCATTTAAACACTCTCTTTATTAGAAGCACAAGAAATTGATTTAATTAAAAGGTTAATTCCAGAGCAATCTAATCTTCACTCCCCACCCTTCTCATCTGATTTATCTGGGGTTGTAGCATACATGAGAAATCACAGAGAAGGAAAAGGGGGGAAAAAAAAAACCATCAGGCTAGTTTTATAACTAGATAAATCAAAGGACAGCTGGGGAGGGCTCAGTATAGTGAACACTGCACTTTGAATGGAGATTTTTAGATTTATAGCTCAGCAAGAATCTCATCACAAGTTATTTTGGGCAAGTCCCTTCCCTTTCTAAGGTTCAGTTTTCTGATCTGTTAAATGAATGGGGTTTTCCAAACTTGCTCAATTATGAGGATCATATAAGATACTTGTCAAAATAGATTTCCAGGGCCCACCTTAGATGAACTAAATCTGAACCTTCAAAGAGGAGGAGGTCACCCTAGATGTTATTCATGGTCAGATGAGTTCAGAACACTCAAGGCAAACAAGCCTTGCACGCGTGTCCATCTCTGATTTCTTGTCCACATCTGATCGTGATTGTAAGGTTGGGTTATAGATAGAAATAGTATCAAGGGTTCAGGATGTTTGTTTGTTTGTTTGTGTGTTTGTTTTATCAAAACACCTTTGAAAGTGGTAGAATACAGCAGCCAGATGCTTACCTAGGTCATGATCGGCCTTATAAAAATTCAGATTGTATATCCTGCCCAAACGGCCCTTTATATATCCCACTCTCTCTCCGTTGCTCGCTTTTTTGGCCAAGGTATGGCTTGGCCCAAAGTAGGTTTCTGCTTTATCTAGGCTGCCCGTCATGTCTGCTCCAAGGACTAGCACTCCGTTCTCCCAGTCATCCCTCCTCTTCTGTCCTTCATGAAGCTATTCTCAACTCTGTCTCACTAGACAGTATCTGAGAAGCAATTAGTATTTATGTGTTAATAACTAGATTGGGTGTAATGTATTTCCTCAGGAAGATGATTTGCATTTTAACTAGATATATCACCTAAACTTGAAAGAATTCTTCTCTGTTGGAATTGTGAACAACATGCACAATCTAGTGTGAAGATATTTGGGACCAATGGGTTGCTTCTGACACACTAAATCACTCCATACCATCATGGAAGAAACTGCATTAATGGGGCTTTATTTTTTAATACTTTGATGTGTATAGAAGATTTAGCTACTAGGCTAAAAATCTCTCTGCCTCATCCACATGAAAAGGAATTTTGAAAATTTAATCAAAAATCCATTTAGCCATTTCTGATATTACCAACCAAGCTACTTCCCCCTACCTCTGCACAGAGCATTCCTAGACCTTAGCTTTTTCCGACAATGAAGTCTGATGTTCTGCAACACAAATCTAAGAATAAATTAGAACCTCATGAAATATCTGTATCTTTGAAATGTTTAGAAAGGAAATATGCTTGTATGTGTCAAAACCACAGGTAACCACTTTTGAAAATAATGCGGTGCACCTTTTTTTCCATAAAGCTGAATGGACACTCTTGATTTTTTTTAAATAATATTTGCAACATTAAGATCGAATGCCTAAGGATTTTCCTGTGAGCAGAATAGAAAACAATGGGAGGATAATGCTACTGGAAAAGACAAAATTTTAAGGGATATATTTTCACCAGTATTCATCTTACAGAGTTATTGTAACATCTGACAGGAAGACCAAGCAAAAGTGTAAAGTGTAAAGTATAAAGAAATTCACAATGGCTTAGTACCTAGGTTCTAAACACAGACTCCCTGGACTGGAGTGGTGGCCTGACATTTTTAAATCTAAGTCCGTGGGTAAGCAGATGGATTCCCTATGCCTTCGTTTTTTTATTTATAAAGTATTAAAATATCACCTACTCAGTAGCTTTCCTGTGAAGAATCAATGAGATCATGCATATAGGAAGCTCAGAATAATGTTTTGGCCCCCAACTATCATGGAATCTTAGTGACAAGTGTTATTATCAATACTCAACAGGATTTTTTCTTTCTTTTTTTTTTTTTAGATTTTATTTATTTATTTGACAGACAGAAATCACAAGTAGGCAGAGAGGCAGGTAGAAAGAGAGGAGTGGGGAAGCAGGCTCCCTGCTGAGCAGAGAGCCGGATGTGGGGCTCAGTCTCAGGACCCTGAGATCATGACCCCAGCCGAAGGCAGAGGCTTTAACCCACTGAGTCTCCGAGGCGCCCCACTCAAAAGGATTTTTACCCAGAGTAGTTATTAACTGGGAGCGATCTTTGCAAACCCAAGCTCTTAATACCTATCAGTTTGGTGCCCATCCTGACTAACTTCCTTATAAAATGTTGAAAAATAAGGGGAGTCTCAGGACCCTTTCACCCTCAAGACTTAAACCTGGTGGAAACTTGTCCTGAGCCACCTGCTCTAGTCTTCCTCTTCTTTCAGCCTCTACCCAGGCTGGCAGGATCCTTCTTGATCTTCCCCTATCAGCCCCCTGCAAGATAAACAGAGAAGCCCCAGGAGAAGAGCAAGAAAACTCTGTCTCCTTGTCCCCTACAACTTCCACCAATGAAAAACACGGACTGACATATTCATTGATGGTCCATTTGTGACTTTCATTTTCCATGTGTTCATTTTAATTTATCCTCTAAGGGTTTTACTGTGAGTTAAAGGTCTGTCCTTTGAGAAGTCAATAACTATATATTGAGAGCCAACTTTGTGGCAAGCACTATCCTAAGAACTAAAGATGTATTGATGAAGAAGACAAATAGGATCCTCACTCACAGACCCTGGTAGTCAAGAGACAAAATACATATTTTTCAAAAAAGTACAAATGATTGAGCCATCATAGGTATGATTAGTGCCAAGATGGAACAGTATAGGTGGTCTAATATAGTCCCAGAAGTTGGGAAAAGGACATAAATTGGACATGGGAAAGATAAGTCACAGTTGACAAGTTGGAATAGAGAGAAAAGTCATTTTATACAGAAGAGAATGTATAAGGAGGCCATGTGAAGGAGAACATAACAAGGAAAAAGCATGATGCAAAAAAAGGAATGGAGGACAGAGGAGAGAGTTACCAGAGAGAAGCAGAGCCAACTCCTTTATGGCCTGAGAGACTGTCAAATATTGAATATTTTATGACTGCAATGGAAAACCACTGAAAAGTTTTTACAAATTAAATGTTCAGAAGTGTTTTTAAAGGATCACTTTTCTGCAGTCTAGAGATGTTTGGCTGGGGACAAATAGATGTGAGTCTATTTAGAAGACTACCTAAGTAGAATCTGTAACCTATGGTGGGTCTCACCAAGTGCTAAAAGAGGTTCTGAAAATATGTCAATAGTTTCTGGACATATACAGAGATAAGAACTGGTGGGATGTGTGTGAGAAAGGGGAGGGAGAGGAAATTCTGAAAATTTCAGGAAAAGATATTGTGTCTTGTGTGGGCAACACAAGCGGTGTTAGTGAAGTAAGATACCTGGGACATGCTGAGTTTGGGTGTCAAGGACATCACAGTAGAGATGTCAGGCGGGCAGCTAACTGTGGATCTGGAGTTCAGAGGCATACGGGTATAAGAATTCACTTAGGGAACTCGTATTCAGTGAAAAAAAATGAAACAACCTAAAATTGGACCTTGAGAAACTCCAAAGTTGAAAGACGTATGAGAAGAAAATGAACTCTATAAAGGAGCTATCAGCAAAGCAGGAGACACTGAATAATCTGTAGATTCCAAGAGGAAAGAGTGCTTCCAAGCAAGATAATGCTTATGAGAGGTATGAGAGGTTAAGTTTGCTAAGAGTAGCAATGGTCATCAATGACTCTACCATCAGGGAGCACTGGTGATCATACCTTGAGCCATTCTGATGGCTTGACATAGTTGGCTTGTGACTGGGAGGTAAAGAAACCTAGGTGGCAACTCTGGGGCATTTTCATGGTTTTTTGTTTGTTTGTTTGTTTGTTTGTTTTTGTTTTTGTTTGTAAAAGAGAGATGAAAAATGCTAGAGTTTGATGGAGAATAGAAGTCAAGGTAATGATATATAAGGTTGTACACTGAAAAGTTAAAGGAGGATATCTAGTATAAGGGGGAAAGAAAGAGGTTAATCTATGTCTTAGACTCCTGAGAAAGTAAAATGAATGAGAGAAGAAGTGGAGGTATTGGCTGCAAACATACCCTCAATTCCTTCAGTTTACCAGGAGAGGAGAATAGGGAAATACGTGGAAGTCTCAGTGAAAGCTTTTATATCATTCCTTTCAGGTTTCCTACTGTGAGTTCCACTGCCGTATTTTGAACAATTGTGGAGCATATGACTTTTGTTTTTTCTTCCTTGGTCTCTGAAACAAGATAATCTATGTCTAGAACTGGTGTAGGGAGGTTTATTCCTCTGAGATCCCAGTTTGACCTTGGTGCCCAGGCTGGATGCATTCTGAGTCATTTCACTTAATGAAAGTTTGAGTGTGTTCTCTTCTAGAAAATAGAGAGCAAGAGACCAAGTTTCTTAAAATCACACACTCTATCTCTCAACTGTTGTACTAGATAATCTAAGAATTAGGATACCCTAGGTTTATGCTACCAAATCAATTTTTTCCAAACTTTATTTCTTGCTTTTGTTACATGTTTATTTCAGATTGTAAGGGGGAGGGAAGTTGCTGGCTATGGATGATCCGCTGTCTGATAGCTACACCATTGGAAAGCACAGTCTCCCAGGGTATGGAAGCTGAAAAACTGTCTATCATTTTTTGCATGCTTCAGTTCAGCAAGAAAACCCGGTATTTCTTCCCACGGTTTGAACAAGTCACCTGGTCCTGCCTAACAATGAAAGGGCTTGGAATTTTGGGTGAGCACCACTGACCACTGTCTTTGCCACCGTCCACATGTCTGCTCACTAAACATTTCTTTATACTCTTTCTATACATATAATATGCTCGAATCCTCAGCAAGGGAAACAGCTCGAAGTCTCATCCATCCAGGAAATTAAGCTCGAAGTCTGGGGTCTCAGGCTGATGTTCTGTACTTTTGTCACTAGTTGCAAGCATAACTTGTCTTGGACTAGAGACTTACAAAGGAAAAATACAAATCATCTACACTGCCTGTACTTAAATTTTACTATGTAACAGAGTCAAGGTAACCACAATAAACACCCTTATCTCATTCAGAGTGAGAAAGAAAGAGATAGTCAGCAGACATAGATCTATAGAAACCTAAAATTTCATTGGACGAATATTGTGAAGGCCTCCTGCTCTGGGTCAGAGAACATTTTTTGGCAGAACCTGTATCCTAAAACTCAAAGTCTCTAGTTCTAGACTTGGAGTATTCTTACTTTTTCTATTATCATTCTTAGACACATCTGAAATCAGTATTTGGGAATATCTCATCTTTCTTGAAAGCTATAAAGCTCTGGGAGAAAGTTGAAAGACCTAAGAATTATTGTGAGTTTCAAAGAGCTTATAATTTAGCTCAAGCTCCCTGTTCCCTAGCAATACAATTCTCTCAAAACAAACAAACAAACAAACAAACAAACAGATTTCTTGTGTATTTAATATCAATTAGTTTAAAGATGATGTCTGCATTTGCTTTTTTTATCTCCCACTCTCCTTTCCATTTGAGGGGGACCTCTTGAAACTAAACGTAGTTTATTTAAAAAACCGTTACTCTAATAATCCTTGCCAGTGTCAGTTATTCCATTCCTGGGAAAGGTTTTACTGTGGGTTATGCCCTCATCTTTCCCCTGTGGGATCTTTTTCATTAGGGAAGTTTTGTCAACAGGTGTGAATGCCATACCTATGTGATATTTGTCAAGAAGCTAGTTTAAATTAATTCCTGTCTTTCAAAGATTCCTCAGTTTTATTTCTTAGTCTTTGGATCTCAAGGATATCTGCTCCTTCAATATTGTAAGGCTGAATTTCTGGAATCACTCTGTTCTGTTTTATTTCCACTTGACACCTGAACCATTCTTTCCTGAGATGATTTTTTTTTTCTTGTAATACCTTCCCAAATGCTCTCTGTAAATATTACTTCCTCTCTGATATTTATTGGCTCATATATAGATCATTAAAAACGCCTCTTGACTTCTTTCCCAGTAACTAATCTCTCCTATTATAATGCAGCTTCCATTTTCCTATCTGATTAAGATCATGAAAGCACAATTCTGCTCCCATTTATTCTTTTTAAGTATCTTAATATATAACAAGAAGAGCATTTATGTAATGAGTATCCATTCTGTGCCAGACGTGGTTTCAGGTGTTATCTCATGTAATCCTTGTTGCAGTATGATAATCACCCTATCCAACTTTTAAGTCTCTCAGAAGTAGGGAGGCTGAGCAACTTTTTCCCAGTTAGATAGTATTAATTGGCAGAGCTAGCCTTGAGGCTGTGGAAGGCCTTGATTCCAAATCTCATCTCATTCCTTCCCATCCTTACCCCTGAAAGAGTTAAAGGATGCATGCAATCTATAAATGCTAAGCAATTAAACTCTCCGGAGTCCTGCAAATGGCTCAGATTTTGCACACTACAGATAAGGTTTGTCTGAATTAAAATGTCTGAGTCCCAGGCACCTTGGTGTCCTTAAGAAGTCACTGCAATTTAACACATCTTCTAGATATATTTAGAATGTCATATTGTAGTCTTTTTTTCTTTCTTTTTTTTTTTTTTTTTTTTGCTAGCTTTTTTTTCCCGTACTTTCTCCTTAATAGAAATCTGGCAAGGATAAGTGTGGGTGAAATGAGGGAAACCTCTTTCAACTGTAGAAATGAAACCACACCTCAAACTACAACCTAATGACCACATTATCAAAAGTCTTAATTTAAAGAACTGATAGAAATAACACTTAGAGGTGTGTGTGTGTGTGTGTGTGTGTGTGTGTGTGTGTGTGTTGAAGATTTTATTTATTTAAATAAAAGAGAGAGAGAAAGCACACACCAGCAGGGAGAGGGGCAAAAAGAGAGAGAGGATCCTCCCTATTGAGAGATTCCCTACTGGAGTGATGAGCCTGTTCTGAGTGAGCAGTGGGCAACACGGGCTAGATTCCAGCACCCTGAGATCATGACCTGAGTTGGAGGCTTAACTGACTGAGCCACCCAGGAGGCCCCCTTCATTTAATGTAGCGATTTTGTCTCACTCCTTTTCTCATTTCTTAATTCAACTGTGATACTTTTAGATTTTTTTTTTAACAGGCAATGCTGTTGTTTGGAACACTCAATTCACACTCCATCTTTTCCAGTTCTTTCACACTTCCAGAAAAACATTGCTTAAAACTGCCATTTATATGTCTTAGATCTTAATATACTACATCTTATCTTCTGAATTTTAATCTCTTAGTGACTATCTTTCTGAAAAAGAAATAGCCAAAAATAAAATTAAAAAATAATCAACCAATCTGTGCTCACTCACAGTGTCTGAAATATAGTAGACATGTGTGATGTTTATAAATGAAACAAAATAACACGAACTCTGATTTTCTCAGTGATCACACCATTGAACCAGTCAGCCCTTGTTTTGAAAACTAATGAGAACTGGTCATTTCAGGTTTAAAATTTTTGTTCTGGCTTAAAATAACATACATTTATAGGAAATTGGAACATTCAATAAACTAGAAAAACTCCAACTGCAGAAGAGAAATATTTCCCACCTTTATTCATATATTTTATATATGAATATATTTTATATTCATATATTTTATAGAGCTGCTTATATACATTGCATACATGATGTATATTGATTTTCTTCCCAACGATACAAAGAGACATTTCTAATGTCTTTGCAAATATGATTAATATAATTCTAATCCATCATGTCTTAATTTACTTAATCAATCTGCTATGGCTAATCATTTATCTGTCTTTTATGTTCTTGTGGGGTAATTACAACTCTGGAATATCTATCTTTCTAGTGTTAATTCCTCAGAATTGACCCCAAAATTGGTATTTCTAGATCAAAGTTTAGTGATGATTTCAAGCCTCCAAGTACACATTGTGAGAGTGTTTTCCAAAATGGTTGTACAGTTTTAGGATATCAACAGTGAATGACTGATAGTCATTTCACCCAAGCAAATGCTGAGATTGATTGGAACATGTAACATCTGCAACTGGTAACTAGTTTATAGTGAGCATATCTGGTGTATCCAATACTTTGTTAAGTGCTGGTATTTTAAATATGCTTACACATATAATATTTCATTCAGGAAGTCTTGCAAAAAAAGAAAAAGATGGAGAAGCTATTATTAGACTCGTGTATAGGTGGAGCATTTGAGGCCAATTATAGTCAAATAAATTGCCAAAGGTCACTCAATGGAGGAGCTAAGAGTATAGGTCACATTCTGCAACCCTCAGACTGGTCCTTTTCTTTCTATCCTATCTGGCCTTGTTTGAATGAGCCTCTCTGTACATTCTGTGCAGACAAGAGTCACACATCCTGACAGCCCTAAGACAGGTGTATGGCCTCCAATTAGCTATCATTTTTTTCTGTCAAACACATCCATTATGATGGGGCCCACTAAATCCTTTCAGATTATGTCTAATTGATATAAAATACTGCTAAGAGCTGAGATAACCCTTTAAATTATTGGGCCATTTACAGAATGAGGAAACTGAGAAGAAACGTGCTCAATTCATGATCACACAGGATACTGGTTCATGCTCAACACTATTAGTAAACCCCATGTGTACGTGAAGGAAGTATAGCACAAACCCACGTGTGTGCCTAGCACACAGCACAAAGCCAGTTGCATTGATTTTCTCAGTTTCCCCTTATACTGTCTTCCTTGGCCACACATGGTTACTTCAAACTCAGAAATATGCAGTAAAATCTCGCCTCTACTTCTCACTTCTCACAACAGGCTACCTCATTTGTAACTTGATTTTATATCATGAACAGTAATAATTAGTATGCTAACATTTTAATTAATGTGGTCATCATCAATTGTTTTCTTTTGTTCTGTGATAGCCATTGCTGCATTTTGAAAAATTTTTAAACTTTTTATTTATCTACCTTTTTTTTTTTACAATTTTTTATTTTTTATAAACATATATTTTTATCCCCAGGGGTACAGGTCTGTGAATCACCAGGTTTACACACTTCACAGCACTCACCAAAGCACAAACCCTCCCCAATGTCCATAATCCCACCCCCTTCTCCCAAACCCCCTCCCCCCAGCAACCCTCAGTTTGTTTTGTGAGATTAAGAGTCACTTATGGTTTGTCTCCCTCCCAATTCCATCTTGTTTCATTGATTCTTCTTTATCTACCTTTTTAAAGATTTTATTTATTTATTTGACAGAGAGATAGAGAGTGAGAATGGGAACTCAAGCAGGGGGAATGGGAGAGGGAGAAGCAGGCTTCCCTTGAAGAAGGGAGCCTAATGCAAGGCTCCATCCCAGGACTTGGGGATCATGACCTGAGTCAAAGACAGATACTTAACAGCTGAACCACCCAGGTGTCCCTGAAATTATTTTTTAGACCATTAATGGATATAACAACACTAAGGAAAATTTTCTAAAAGGAAAAATCTCACAATGTTTCATTCTAGCAGGTCTATTTCAATGTTTGCTTACTCCATTATATTATTTGTCTATATGTATGTGAGCATTTATTAAATTTTAAATCTACATTGTATGCTTAATTGCCTTCATATGTCATGCAATTTGGGGTCTGCATTTTCTCCATAACTGTGGTTTGTAATTGTTGTGTAAGATTTTATTGTATTTTAGCATGCCTGGGTAGCTCAATCAGTTGAGAATTATACTTATGATTTCAGCTCTGATCATAATCTCAGCATAGGGAGATTGAGGCCCTCCCTCCCCCATATGGAGCTCCATGCTGGGCATGGAGCTTGCTTGGGATTCTCTCTCTCCCTCTTCCTCTGCTCCTGCTCCCCAGCTTGCTCTCTCTTGCTGTCTCTCTCTCATGCTCTCTCTCTCTCTCTCTCAAAAAAAAAAAAAAAATCTATCTACACATTATATTGAATAGGCAGACTAAAGTGACATCACAGGGTAACAAAGTATACAGGTTTGGCAATTCTTGATGTGTATATTACAATTACCTTCCCAGAGGACAGTGCTCTTTCTATTGTTTTTTTTTTTACTCTTAAGTTTTATTTAAATTCCAGTTAGTTAACATATGGTGTGATATTATTTTCAGGTGTAGAACTTAGTGATTGGACACTTACAACACCAGGTGCTCATCACAAATGCCTTCCTTAATCCCCATTACCTCTTGCCCCCATCCCCCACCCACCTACCCTCTTGTAACCATCTGTTTGTTCTCTAGAGTTAAGAGCTTATTTCCTGATTTGCCTCTCTTTTTCTCCACTATATTCATCTGTATTGTTTCTTAAATTCCACATGAGTGAAATCATATGGTATTTATCTTTCTCTAACTTACTTATTTCACTTAGCATAATACAGTCTAGCGCTATCCATTTCATTGCAAACAATAAGATTTCATCCTTTTTTATGACTAAATCATATTCTCTTTTGTAGATACAGATGGTAAATAGGTAGATATGCACACACACACACACACACACACACATATATATGTATATATCACACCTCCTTTGTCCATTCATCAGTCAATGGACAGAAATGGACTCAAAACTATATGATCAATTAACCTTTGACAAAATAGGAAAGAATATCCAATGGGAAAAAACATCTGTTGAAGAACAGATGATGTTGGGAAAACTAGTCAGAAACATACAAAAGAATAAAAGTGGACACTTTCTTACACCATACATAAAAATAAATTCAAAATGGAATAAAGACCTCAATGTGAGTCAGGAATCCATTAAAATCTCTTTGACTTCAGCCATAGCAACGTCTTACTAGGTATGTTTCCTGAAGCCAGGGAAACAAAAGCAAAAAATAAATTATTGGGAATTCATCAAAATATTTCTATTAATTCTTATAAAGATTTCTAAAGTTATTGACCATGGTTAACCATTTTATTGTAGGTTTTTAAAGTTGTGAGTTTCTAACATAATAATGAAAGCTGATGAAGATATGTATTGGTGGCACACAAGTCCCTATTATAGGGTATGGTTGCAGCATGTGATTCCTCTCTTGAAGAAGTTCTGAAGGAAGGAAGAAGAGCTGATATTTGGTCTCTCTTTTCCAGTTTTAAATGGCAAAATGAGGAAGGATCAGACCAGACCAAACTTTAAGTGGGGTCAGAGCTTTCAAGAAGTTCCTGGTTATCTGCAAGCCCTACTTTGACTAGACTGATAACCCAGGTTGCTGTGAGTCAGAAGAGAAAGCCATCTGAAATAATGTGTTTTCCTAACCTCTCATGAGACTGAAGAATGCCTGATAAATAGAGGAATGCCATCAAGAAACAATAAACTCTCTTTTTATGAAAATGCTAGAATCTGGAGTAAAAGTCAGGTCTGACAATTTGTTCACAGCTATATACACAGACCATTATTTCTTATAGTGGGTTTTGAAGAAGACATATCCGTGCTATGGTTCCACTCACATAATCCTTTAATATTTGTTATTTATTTATTTATTTGACAGAGAGAGAAAGTGAGAGGGGGAATACAAGCATGGGAGAGGGAGAGGAAGAAGCAAGCTTCCTGTTGAGCAGTGAACTTGATCCCAAGACCCCAGGGAAAATGACCCTAGCCGAAGGTAGACGCTTAACGACTGAGCTACCCAGGTGCCCCAGTCCTTCAACATTTCTATATTTATTCTATTTAGAATTCTGTAACAAGTTAACTATCATAGGGCTTTAGGGAAAGTAAGTATTTGCCTAGTTCTTGGGTAAAATATTATGTTCTAAGTCACTCACTTTATTTCAAAAAAATATTCCGTGAAAATTGATCAAGGGAAACCTCACTAAAGTGGAATCAGAAGACTAAAAGGGAAAGCAGTGTCACTCAATGTCAGTTATAGGAGGGATTGCTAACTATAGATCCCAACAGAAGAACCATCAATAGGAAAGAGTGAGCCATCACAGGACAGATATACATTAAATCTTCTAAAAGATGTCAACTATTCCTGCAATTCAGTCAGTGAGAAGCCATAATCCCTCATCTTCTGCTTTTCTATGTGAACTTTTATTCAACAGAACCCTTCCCAATTTCCTCTTTTTTCTCTATAAAATAGCATTCCTCTCTTGAGTCCATTGGACATGCCTTACCTTGCACATTCCAGATTTCAATCCTCTGCTATTCCCAGCAAGGGGAATATTTGCTGGTAAAATAAGTCACTTATTTTTTAAGGTAACAGTTTTATCCACTTATAAACACAGTGAAAAGATCTGTAGGTTGTTCTTTAGAGTTTAAAATCTCTTCAAAGAAACGACTTGGTTGTTTGCAAAATCATTTTCATATTTAGCCAGTGCCTCTTTCTGTTGCTTTGGGAACTTAAGAAGTTAGGGAAAACACGACTGGAATTATTTTCTTTTTTAAGTAGCTCACTGAACTACCCAAACATTGCTTGCTCTGTTCCCATTCAGGCTAAGACTACTCTAAGCAAATTTGAAGGGAGGAAATAAAAAATGTTATTCCAAATAATTAAAAGTTAAGACATTCAAAAATTGTTTTTTTCTATACATCTACAGAAACTAAACTGGAATTTTGATAAGGCTTAAATTAGTCTGTAAATTGCTTTGAGTAGTATAGATACTTTAACCAATATTAAGTTTTCCCCGATCCATAAGAACAGAATATCATATATTTGTTTGTGTTTTCTTTAATTTTTGTAATCAATGTTTTGAGGATTTCAGTGTACCAGTATTTTGCCTCTGTATTTATGTTTATTCCTAAGTATTTTATTCTTTTTGGTGCTATTGTAAATGAGGTTATTTTTCTAATTTTATTTACAGGTAATTCATTGTTGGAGTATAAAAAAAGCAAATTGATTTTTTTTTTTTTTTGCATTTTGATTTGTATCCCACATCGCTATTGAATTCATTTATTATTTCTAACTCGCCCTCCATTGCCCATGGAGTCATTAGGGTTTTCTGTCTATAATACCATGTCATCTGCAACTAGGAATGATGCTATTTCTTTTTTTCAACTTGAATGATTTTTATTTGTTTTTCTTGACTAATTGCTATGGCTAGAACTTCTTATGTTATATAAAAGTGATGAGAATAGCTTTTTAGTTTTTCACTGTTGAATATGATGTTAGCTGTGGGCTTTCGAATGTGGCCTTTATTATGTTGAATTTTATTCTGACCTTTTATTTCTAGTTTTTGAACTTTTATCATGAAAGGATGTTGAATTTTTTCAATGTACTTTCTGCATCTATTTAAATAATCATGTAGGTTTGGCCTTTTTTTCTATCAATGAGGTATATCACATGAATTGATTTTTGTATGTTGAACATCTGAGGGATAAATCTTACTTGGTCATGCTCTGTGATGTTTTTATTGTGTTGCTAAATTCATTTTAGTAGTATTTTGTTGAAAACATTTTCTTCTACATTTGTTAGGATATTGGCCTGTAGTTTTCTTTCTTGTGATATCTTTGTTTCACTTTGGTGTCAGGTTAATCCTAGCCTCACAAAATGAGTTTGAAAGTTTTCCTTTATCTTCAATTTTCTGGAAGAATTTGAGAAAGATTACTGTTGATAAAATTTACTAGTAAAGCCACCTAGTCCTTAAGCTTTTATCTGTTTAATTTTTTAAAAGATGACTTAATCTTCTTACTAGCTATAGGTCTATTTAAACTTTCTATTGCTTTAGGATTCAATCTTGGTGGTTTTATGTTTCCCAAAATTTACTTATTTATTGTAGGTTATCCAGTTTCTTGGTATATTATTATTCATATTAGTTCTTCTAATCCTTTTTATTTCTGTGACCTCAGATTTAATGTCTCATCTTTATTTCTGTTTGTATTTATTTAGTTTTTTCTCTCATTTTTCTTCATCTAGCTAAAGATTTGCTAATTTTATCTTTTGAAAAAAACAGCTCAGTTTTATTAATTTTTTTCTAATCTCTGTTTTGTTTATTTCTTCTTTTTGTTCTTTTATTTTTGCTCTTCCTTTTCCCTACATTTCAAGATATAGGGAAAGATCTTCAATAGCCAAATTCAATTTAAGAAAGAACAAAACTGAAGGCATCATACTTTCTGATTTCATAATATATTACAAAGCAACAGTAATCAAAACAATATTTTGTTGAATAGCCAAGTCAATTTAAGAATAGCCAAAACAGGGGTGCCTGGCTGGCTCAGTGGGTTAAAGCCTCTGCCTTTGGCTCAGGTCATGATCCCAGGGTTCTGGAATCGAGCCCCACATCGGGCTCTCTGCTCAGCAGGGAGCCTGCTTCCTCCTCTTTCTCTGCCTGTCTCTCTGTCTACTTGTGATCTCTATCTGTCAAATAAATAAAATATTTAAAAAAATAGCCAAAACAACTTGAGAAAGACCAAAACTGAAGACATCATACTTTCTGTAATACACTACTTTCATAGTATCTTACAAAGCTACAGTAATCAAAACAACATGGTACTGAAATAATGACAGACATATAGACAGATATATAAACAGAATAAAGGGAACAGAAATAAGTATGCACATATATGGTCAACTGATTTTTTACAAGGATGCCAAGACTATACAATGGGAAAAAGATAGTCTCTTTAACAAATGATGCCAGGAAAACTGGATATGCACAACAAAACAAAACAAAACAAAACAAAACAAAAACAAAAAGAAAGAAGAGAAAAGAAAAGAAAAGAAGGAGGGTAGGAAGGAGGATAGGAGAAGAAGAAAGAAAAAAAGAAATACTTATTTCATACCACACACAAGATCAACTCAAAATAAAGACCTAAATATTAGACTCCTAGAAGAAACTCCAAAACTCCTACAAGAAAATGTAGGGGAAATGCTTCATGACATTAGGCTTAACAATAATTTCATGGATAAGACACCGAAAACACAGCTAATAAAAGCAAAAATAGATGAGTAGGATTAAATCAAGCAAAAGATTCTGCATAGCCAAGGAAATACTTAACAGAGTCAAAAGTCTTCCTGTAGAATGGGGAAAAAATTAAATTGTATATCTGATAAAGAGTTAATTTCCAGAATTTATAAGGAATTCATACATCTCGATAGCAAAAAATTCCAATAACCCAATTTTAAAAATGGGTTAAAGACATGAATGGACATTTTCCCAAAGAAGACATACAAAGAGCCAACAGATATATGAAAAGATTCTCGATGTCACTAATTATCTAATTCAAATCAAAACTGCCATGAGATATCATGTCACACCTGTTAAGATGGCTATTGTAAAAAAAAAAAAAACAAAAAAACACCACCACCACCAACAAAAAAAACCCAAAGGCAATAATTTTGATGAAGATATAAGGAAAATATAAGAAAGTTTCATTAACTTGCACACCGTTAATTAAATTGTATAATGGTATATAGCCTTTATGAAAGGAAGATTTTGAAGATTTTGAGATTCCTCAAAAACATAAAAATGGTGCTACCATATGATTTAACAATCTCGCATCTGGGTATTTAGCAGAAGAACTGAAATCACAATCCTGAAGAAATATTAGCACTCTGTGTTCATTGTAGTGCTACTCACAATAGCTCAGATATCACAATTACCAAATGTCCATTGAGAGATGCATGGTTAAGAATACACACACACACACACACACACACACACACACACACACACACTGGAATATTATTTAGGCTTTCCAAGTAAAATAAATTCCCAGTATGTAACAATATGGATGAACCTTGAGGACATTACACCAAATAAAATAAGCCAGACACAGAAAACAAATATTGCATGATTCCACTTCTATGAAGCATCTAAAATGGTCAAACTCATAGAATTAGACAGTGGAATGATGGTTATTAAGGCCTGGGGAGAGGAGAAAATGAGGGGGGTGTTGCTAATCAAGAAGCATGAGGTTTCAGTTACGCAAGAGTAAGTTCTAGAGATCTTCTATAGAACATTGTGACTATATAGTTAGCAACACTGTCTCATGCACTTAAAATTTTATAAGATGGCAGATCTCACTTTGTGTTATTGTCATAACAACAAAAAATAAAGTTAAATGAATTTTAAAATATTGTAATGTCATCTATTCTCATACTTTAATAGTTGATATCTATAGTCTTTCCTAAGCCTAAACATAAAAACGATTCTATTTCAGATTAGCATTTTGCCTTCTGCATTCAAATCCACTTTCTGACTAATCAGAAATATAGACACATTGACACATTTACTACTACATATACTATTTATTCTTCTCATTGTATCTGTATGCATCCTAGACATACAAACATTTATTCTAATTTACTAGAAATGTTCAAATTTTCCCCAGCACATGGCACACAGACTCATAACTTTGGGCTTTTACTTTCTCCTGAAATTCCCTCTTTTGTCTCCACAACAGATGAACTTTTGCTCATCAGCTCTGGATTTAAAACAACAACAACAACAACAACAAAAACAACTCTCTTGCTGAATTTCAGGATGGCAGAGTCCGTTTCTTCCTACTCTAGTTTTCCCTGATACATTCATCATTCGGTATATATTTAGTGGTTATGATGTCTGCCTTACCATTCACTATGGGTGCATTCTGGAAGCAGAGAACTTGGCTTACTCATTCTATAACTAGTGCAGCTCTCATGGTGACCTGGCATCTGGTAGGTCTTCAGTATGTTTGTTGAATGTATAAACTCCAAATTGTTTGACTCTTCCTATCACAGACTTAACTCCACAGCAAAAGGTCTAAAACTACCCTACTTACAGAGTCCTTAGGGCTCTAATGATACATCAAGAACATCAAACATGTCTATGGAAATTACCTATAAAGAAAATATGTGTCACTTTTTGATCAATGTCCCCAATGATCTACTGCTGTGCAAAATTAAACCATGTAAACAGAAATGGGTATAATTTCAAGCCATGATTGAAAGTCTTTATAATAGAAGCCAATAGCCTACATTCCTAAATCAGTCTAAGTAGGAAAATTTGGTCTTTCATAAATTATACCAAAGTTACCAAAGTCTTTAATTTCCTTCTTAGTTGCAACACATTATTAAGTGATGCTATCATCTTCCTACATTTTACCCTAACACATTTGGTCTGGGCTGGCTTTAATTTCTGCTTAATAGCAGAGCAAATGCCATTACAGAGTTATGCAAATGGTTCAAAGATGGTGAGCTAAAATAATTAAAGTCCCCCATATGAAAATCTTGATCAAGATTAAATTGTATATATACTTTATTCATACATACCTTTCCCCAAAAATCTAATTGAATTCCATTTAATCCTATAAATCTAAAGTTGCACATTAGCAATTCATAGACTCATGCTGAATCAACATCTCATTTTCATCCAATGAAAAACTGCAAGGAAACCAAGATGTGGATTTTGAAGCCCATTAATCAGGTTTCCTGACAAATAGGAGGAAAAAAGATGGTAATACCATTTAATATAGAATTCCAAGAATATTGTAAGGACATTCCTAAGAAACCAACTAAAGTTTCTCCATGCTCAGTATAGCTATGGACAAAACACTTTCTGGAGTTGTAGGTGGGATGACTCTTTCCTAAAACAAGGAATAGCATCATACCAAGAAGAAAGAGTTGTGCATCAAAAAGTCAAGATACAGTGTCGGTAAATTCCAAGCAATGAAATTTCTTTGAGAAGTATTTGTCTAGTAAATTCAGCACCAAACTTTCAAACTTCAGCATTTATGAAGCTAATCTTCCCCAATCTCTAATCATTTTGGCCAAAATCACTGAGCTACAACTTTCTGGTTTTACTCTAAAGTCCTCTTAAAAAAAAAAAAATCCTTTCTAAATAAATTGCTTTCCATCTGTCTTTTTCCCATTATAAATTTTTAAGACAGACTTTATTATGCCAACTCATTCTGGCTGTATTGAAAACAAATTCTTTTTGAGGGTGAGATATCATCATTCAGATTCTGAAACCTGTTATTAATTCTTCAGAAAATAAGTCATTGTCCACCAGAAGTGAATTGTCAGACAAATGTCAAATATGAAAATTTTACATTGGCCACATTCTACAGTCCTTTCCCCCCAGGGGAATATGATTATTGTTGATAACTATGATACTGCTGCCCCTATTCGGCTTTGCTATATGAAAGACATTGAATGGTCTCAAAGAGGACTTGCTGGAAGTTAAGTCAACATATTTAACAGCAACAAATTGTCAATAACAATAACCATTTCAGGAGCACTTAAAGCAGTAAGCAGTGCGTTTCATTTGTAAATTGTCACAACCACCTTGTCATTTGGCACCATTCCATTTTACAGGTAAAAAGGATTTAAATAAATTGTCCTCTATCCTATGTCTAAAATGAGATAAAAACTTAATATATAATTGATACTCTGGACACCAAATCTAAATCCATAAGCTGTTATATCTTTGAGCAAGGTGTTAGATGATGTGGGAAACAAAGGCAGAAGAAAAATTATTAGATTTCCTTATTATCTACAGCCCACTGACAAGTCCTTGAAACTGGTAGAGTGACATTCCTCTAGACACTCAACTGCCTTGATGTCAACACCTTGCTGAGGGCTTAAGGTCTACTTAGCCACCCCCCCTTCCACTCCCCATCCTGTAAGTCTGCCTTAATATATTAAAATTCCTTCAGATATTATCCTTTATCTCTAAGCCCCCAAAATATAGGATGGCAATTATCCTTCAGGCATATGACCCACTGATATACATCTGAAGGGTCTCATAATTAAGGTTTTTTTAAAGATGGTAATAAATGACCTTTTCCCAACAATAGCTAGCATCCTCAAGGTCCTGGAAACCTTGCTTCCAAATTCCTTAGAGACTAATGTTATCTGTAACCCCCTCCCAACTTGAAAGTATATAATGGGGGGCACCTGGGTGGCTCAGTGGGTTAAAGCCTCTGCCTTCAGCTCAGGTCATGATCCCAGGGTCATAAGATCGAGCCCCGCATTGGGCTGTCTGCTCGGCAGGGAGCCTGCTTCCTCCTCTCTCTCTGCCTGCCTCTCTGCCTACTTGCAATCTTTGTCTGTGAAATAAATAAATAAAATAAAATCTTTGGGAAAAAAAAAAGAAAATATATAATGGGCCACTCCTCCTGACCCTGGTGCAACTCTTCCTGTCCTCTGTAGGTCCCTGTGCCTTAATAAAACCACCTTTTTGCACCAAAGACGTCTCAGGAACTCTTTCTTGGTAATCAGCTTCTAACTCTAACATCTTTCCTTCATCATTAGAGACATCTAAAGTGGAAACAAATGTTGAAAGGAGGAGTAAACATTATTTCCTTGTAACTACAAATCTATCTCTGAGAAATGACCTGACTGACACCTGGACCCAAAGAACTACAAAATACGAAAACATGAGTCACTTCCTTCCTTTAAAAAAATAAATTAAAAATCCCTACAATACCTATACTATCTCTCTTAACAAATACCAAACCTGTAATAATCTTTCTATGGGCTGTCTCTCAACTCACTTTTCCATTTGGAGGTCACTAGTTAGTTCTGGTAATCTTCCTCCTAGCCATTCTGCTCCCTCCACTGAAGTTCCTTAAACACACCCTCCTCCTCCCACCTCCATCAGCTCATCTTATAAGTTACTTTCCCTAGGAAACTCCCTGGCATCCATGGAGAGAGGTCAAGCCCTCTTCCAGTGTGAGTTCCTAGTATGCCAGGTTTGTTCTCCTTGGCATGTAATGTAATTGTAATTAGTTGTCAGACAGGGACAAAATGAAGATCTCCCTTGACTTATGATGGGGTTATGCCCTGACAAACCCACGATAAGTTGAAAATATCCTAAGTCAAAATGCCTTTAATACACCTAACCTACACCATAGTTTAGCCCAGCCTACCTTAAGCATGCTCAGAATACTTACACTTGCCAACAGCTGGGCCAAATAATCTAACACAGAGGCTACTTTATAACAAAGTGTAATATATTAGGTTGACTATCTCATGTAATTTGTTAAATGCTATACTGAAAGTAAAAAGCAGAATGTTTGTATCAGTGCAGAACGGTACAGAACGTATCAGTGATCACTGTGGAACTGGGACCTGTGGTTCACTATTACTGCATAGTGTCTTGAGACAGGATTGTTACACATTGTCACTAGCCCAGGAAAAGATCCAAATTTGAAATTTCAAGTACCATTTCTACTGAATATGTATCATTTTCAGACCAACGGAAAGTCAAAAACATTTTTAAATTAAACCAGCTTAAGGCGGGTATATTAAACCGTGAGTATTCATGAGCTTTCACTGCTCTTCTGTACCTGCCATTTCTGGACCTTTCCTTATGTTGACCCAAGTGTTGGATGAGTCAGAAGATTAGAGGAACTGTAGAAGATTATGGCCATGGAAAGAAGGGGAAGAGAGACAAAGAATATATATTATTAAGTAAATGGGGTAATACAAAAAAATGCTAAAAGTAAAATGGATATAGAAGTTTTTGCCATTATAAAAATTTAAAGTATACCACAATAAATATGAACATGCAAGCATGCTTAAAAACATGCAGTCAATAAGCAACAGGAGTTTTTTGGAAGATCATTAAAATTGCTCAATAATCTGGTAAAATCAAAAGAATGAGAAAGAATGCATTTAATATTTTTAAGAGAATAATGTGAAGATCCAAACTCAACACATTTAACAGAAATGTTTTTAACCCAATCCAATTACTGCCAATAAATCTATATATCCACCTTAGATTTTCCAAGACTTGAGTGATTATTTTGTTCCTCAGCTTATCCGATGGTACTGATACATCAAAGAGTCTTGGTAAAAAAGAAAAAAATATTCTGAATGGATGAGCTCTACCACGTCCTTCATAGTGTAGTACCTCTGTACCTTGTATTCTGCTTTAGTGTTCCACCTAGTAGACCCTGTCAGGGCTCAGTAAAGAGTCATCAAGTAAGTAATTTAGGTTTTGCAGGTCTTAAAATTTCTGTGGAAATGTCTCAACTCTGCAACTGTAATGCAAAGGCAGCCATAGATAACATGTAAACAAATAACCATAGCTGTTTAAAAAAGAGAGAGAGAGAAAGAGAGAAGGAGGAAGGGAAGGAAGGAGGAAAACTCCTTTGTAGACACTGAAATTTATTTATAGACTGAAACTCCTTTGTAGACACTGAAATTTGCATTTCATGTAACTTGAAAATGTCATAATATACTACTCTTTATTTGATTATTTTCAGCCATTAAAAAAATGTAAAAAATCATTCATAGTTTGTGCACTGTTCAAACACACACACACAAAAAACAGACCAAATCTGATCTATGGGCTAAGGTTTCGAAAATCCTTGTCTCTACCTTTTCTTTTGGCTTGTATACCAATCATTCTTAAATTGTATAAAGGCTTTGAGGAGTTGCTATCTATGTAACCCCATCATCTAATTATACATGGCTAGATTTATAATAGCATCCCAAATAGAGATGTTATGGAATTTGAATCAAGACATATTCCACTTAAATGAATTCAAATAACTGACTCTTACAGCAAACATCCCTATTTTAACAGTTTTGAATGGAAAATGTCTTAAGTCATACATACATATTATTTTGACCTTTAAAAGAGGGTTTCTTTTATGCTAAAACAAAAGAAACATTTTATTTACCATATAGGGAGTTTCCTGCAATTTGAGGCATTCATCTTCATAACTGCACTACAATTTCCTCAAAACTGCAGATTATCCTTAATGAAGCCAGTATGTGAAGTTTCTCAAACAGGGCTAGGAGAAAGAGGATATTTATTAGATAGTGATTGATGTGACTTATACGGAAAATAAAAATGGGGCTATATAGAAAAAAATACATAATGAAAATGTCCATTTCACTACACATATGAAACACTGAAATTTTTTTCTAAATTATACAGCTTTGAGTGATTTAAAAACTCTAAGTTTTTTATTGAAAGAGAGAGGTAGCATATTTATTTTTTTAATAAAGATAAAAATAATTAAATATAATGGATTTTATTCAATATGCTTGATCATAAACTTTTATTATTTTTGGTCATGCATGATTTCTTAATAGACATAATATCAGAGTTGTAGGGAAAAATTTAAAGAAAGTCATCAACAGATTTGGTTTTATTACATTACCTTCTTTAGCATCCTCTCTCTACCTTCCCCTAAATGAACAATAATTCAGTAACCTACAGTTTCCCACACTGCTGCTTCAAATCTGCTCTGGGTTTTTTTTTTCTTCCCACTAGTCAACACACCCCCTGCTGGCTCTAGGCTAACATTCATTCTACCTTATTAGAAATGCCAATAAAAAGCAAATTATAGATGTTTTCACTGTATTTTCTATGCTGATTCAAATGCAAAAGGGACAAAAGGACATAAATGCTAGGGATTAGGTTACATAATGAAATAATCCTTTGAAATCAGCTCTTTCTCCTTCCAAATAATGTATTTCCTGAAAAATATACCTTCAAAGAAATTTAAATTTTGTAGAAGAGTTTTCATAGTAGTACTTACCACAAATCCTATGTTCAGATGTCAGACTGACTGACTTAAAGATCAGGTGAGTACCTGGAACTGAAGAGATTACCTCTGCTCTTCACTAATTTTCTTTAACCAAGTTAGTCATAGCAAGCTGGCTTTAGAGACAGCTGTTCCCTGAGACGTAGAAGCAGGCCAGCAGTAACCCAAATAATTTTTTTTTTAATCATAGAAATCAAATTGTCAGTCATATTGGAGAGTAAATGGGCAAGTTACACACACACACACACACACACACACACACACGATTAATATATGCATTTCATTTCTAAACATTTGTGGCACTAGTGATGGCATGATAAACCAAAACTCTAAAATCAGAACCATTTCTGATTAATAGCTTTGTGCTTTGGACAATATTACTTAATTTTCACAAGCTTCAGTATCCTTATCTGCCAAATGTAGCTAATGATACTTCCTTCAGAATTTTTCCATGAATTCTAAGAGGAGAAAACAAACCCATAATGCCTACTGCAGGTTGATATTTAATATGTGTTCTGTTTTCCTCTAGAGAACCTAACTAGCAGTGGCTTAAACAATACAGACATTTATTGTTCCAGAGTAGAAATAACTCCGTATTGTCATTAATACCCATGACATGTCTCTGTTTTTGGCCATGTCATTGTCCTGGTCATCCCCTCATATTCCCAAGCTGGCTACTGGAGTTACAAACCTTATGCCCTTGTGAGATAGTAACCATGCTGTGGGAAAGCAATGGGGATAACAGGATTTTTATTCATGCTTCTCTCCCTTTTGGGAGAAAAAAATTTCTCCTTCCCCTTGAATACTATTGTTCAGAACTGGGCCACAAGGCAAACATCACATAATCACTCTCAAAGGGAAATATACTTGTAAAGGCTTAGTCAAATCATGATTCTTTTGACAGCCTGTTTTGCAATCAAGGAAGAAATTGCAAATGGTTGTTGGTCAAGAAACCATAATATCTGTCACTTCAATGGACTGGAAAACCATAAACTTAGAGTTTTCTCACCTGTAAACATTCATTACTTATGTTTATATACACTAACTTCTTATTTTGAAATTGAGAGGAGTGTAAGAACCGTGAAGACTGGACCAAGCCAACTCTTTCTAGGGACCCTATTTAAATATTTTATTTATTTATTTATTTATTTGACAGACAGAAATGACAAGCAGGCAGAGAGGCAGGCAGTGAGAGAGGAAGGGAAGCAGGCTCCCTGTTGAGCAGAGAGCCCAATGCTGGGCTCAATCCCAGGACCTTGGGACCATGACCTCATCAGAAGGCAGAGGCTTTAACCCACTGAGCCACTCAGGTACACCCTAGGACACCTACTTAACCAAAAGAAAATAATACATGTCTAGGCACATCAACGTTGCTCAATAAATTAATGTTGGTTAATTTAATTATTGTGATGCCTTTAAATAATGAATTATGTGTACTTCCCATAGAACAGGTAATGTTTTTGGATACTTACATGCATTTTTACTTCAGGGATGAACTAGCAAATAAAATGCATGAGAAATGGGACGCCTGGGTGGCTCAGTTGGTTGGGCAGCTGCCTTCGGCTCAGGTCATGATCCCAGCGTCCTGGGATCGAGTCCCATATCGGGCTCCTTGCTCCACAGGGAGCCTGCTTCTCCGTCTGACTCTGCCTTCCACTCTGTCTGCCTGTGCTCGCTCTCGCTCGCTCTCTCTGACAAATAAATAAAAAATCTAAAAAAAAAAAAAAATGCATGAGAAATCCAGTGGTTAGAGGCTGACTAAATTGTCTTCTTTGGACTAAGGCATGATATTTATAACTTGTGCATATATAACAAAAATGCTTTTACATGTATGATTATATTCACTATGCCAAAATACCTAAACCAGAAATTATCTCAATTTACAGTTATAAAAGCTGACTCTCAAAAGACCAAATTAGGGGCACTTGGGTGGCTCAGTGGGTTAAGCCTCTGCCTTTAGCTCAGGTCATGATCCCAGGGTTCTGGGATCGAGCCCCACATCAGGCTCTGCTCAGCAGGAAGCCTGCTTCCCCCCTCTCTCTCTGGCTGCCTCTCTGCCTACTTGTGATCTCTCTCTCTGTGTCAAATAAAATCTTTAAAAAAAAACAAAACAAAAAAAGACCAAATTATTTACTCAGGGTTTTGTACCTCGTAAGCTGCAAAGTCAAAGCTAATGATTGGGGTTTCTGATTCTGAGCTCAGAACTTTTCATTAAACTCCAAACAAGTTTATCCTGAAATATGATATATATCACAAACAACTTCTCAGAGATTGTAAGGAAGATTCCCCTCAGAAAGAGCCAGCAATAAGTGAAGAAGAGAGATCCTTCTCCTTTTTCTTTTTCTTTTTTAAGATTTTATTTACGTAGAGGGGAGAGAGAGAGAGCGAGAATGAGCACAAGTTGGAGGGAGGGGCAGAGGGAGAAGCAGACTCCCCGCTGAGTAGAGGGGCTGACAAGGGACTCAATCCCAGGACCCTGGGATCATGACCTGAGCTGAAGGCAGATGCTTAACAACTGAGCCATCCAGGTACCCCAATCTTTTTCTTTTTAAATTTATTTTAAACAACTGTATTTTGAAGCTTATTTTATTTGTTGTTATTATTTATATATTTTTATTTCTTTTCAGTGTTCCAGAATTCATTGTTTATGCACCACACCCAGTACTCCATGCAATATGTGCCCTCCGTAATACCCACCACCAGGCTCACCGAATCCTCCACCCCCCTCCCAATCCTTTTCTTGATATATGTTTCCAGATACGGCACAGCTGGGATTGTACAAATATAATTAGATGAATACTTTAAAGGGTGGATTCCTCCCCCCAAAATAAATCCAAGTATTTGAGAAATATATGTCTAGGAAAAATGAACTATAAAGATACTAACCTAAACTATATTCCTATTGATTTTGCATGTAATTGACATCTTGATTTACAGGGAAAATAAGAGTAAATGCCCTCAAAGGAGCCTCTGAATTCTGGTGCAGTGGGTGAATAGAGGTGAAAATAGGGGGTAGATGTAGCCTTTTAAAAAGCTGACAAGGTCTTTTTGTATCTAATATGATTCATTCATCAAATATTTTTTGAGGGGTGCCTGGGTGGTTCAGTGGGTTGAAGCCTCTGCCTTCTGCTCAGGTGATGGTCCCAGGGTCTGGGATGGAATCCCACATTGGGCTCTCTGCTCAGCGGGAAGCCTGCTTCCCTTCCTCTCTCTCTGCCTGCCTCTCTGCCTACTTGTGATCTCTGTCAATAAAAAAAAAAGTATATATATATATATACACATATATACATGCAGGCTTTCAAATAAAAATATATATATTTATATAAGCCATTTGGCACTTAATCACATGCTAACTTGTACTGTTACCTTAACTTTTTAATGTGTTTACAGCATACTTTTCCAAATCGTTTTTAGCTCCAAGAGAGCAGGAACATTTTTCTTATTTCCTACACCCTTCAGGTATAGCATGTTGCTGACTCCATGCTCCAAATATGTATATTTTTATACATATTTACATATTTACATATTAAAATATACATGCAGGATTTCAAATAAAAAATATATATTTATATTCAATATATTTTTATATTAAAATATTTAATATTTTATATTAAAATATATATATTAAAAATTTATATATACACATGTGTATATATATACATATATACATGCAGGCTTTCAAATAAAAAATATATGTATACATATATATTCACACACTTATATATATACATGTTAAAATATATATTTTAATATAAAAATATATTGAATATAAAAATATATATATATTTTATTTGAAAGCCTGCATGTATGCTGAAGACTAAGAATTTAATGTTCATTGATAAATTACTCCTGAGAAATTACTCAGAGTTAGGAAAACACACGTGAAGAAAAACATTGTACAGAAATCACCAAAAAATTCAAGAGAGATGTGGTAGCTGAATTTGGAGTGGAATGGTGAGTGAAAATTAGCCATTTGGGAAGACGTAGTCCATAGAAGGAAGAAAGAGTAATATGTGTAAACAGCACAACATATTACCAGCTGAGAAACCTGCACTTCAGGTAAAAGTACGTAAAGGGTTGTTCTATCTGCAGGAGACTGATGTTAGAAGATAACTAGTTTTGAGGTCAAGGATGACTATGGTGGTGACGAGACTGAGTGTGAAGTGAAGTGGCACAAGGAGAGAAAAATAGTGGGGAGAGACTCAAGTGAATTGTACTCCGCCTTTGGCTGAGGTCTCTTTGCCTGAATAGAAAAGCCCATCCTGTAAAAGTAGAATTCTGCCTACATGATCCTAAAATGTGACTTCCTATGAGGCAAAGCTACCTGACCTAACCTAATCTGAATAACAATCTCCATGGCCCAGGGTGATTCAAATCCCTTCACCCATGAAGAGAGAATTACTTCATTATGCCAAATGCAGGTCTTCCTTCCCAGGGGAAGTAATCTTTGTCCGCTTAAAATCTCCTATCACACTTAGTATCTGAGCCATTTGGCACTTAATCACATGCTAACTTGTACTGTTACCTTAACTTTTTAATGTGTTTACAGCATACTTTTCCAAATCGTTTTTAGCTCCAAGAGAGCAGGAACATTTTTCTTATTTCCTACACCCTTCAGGTATAGCATGTTGCTGACTCCATGCTCCAAAGAGGAAAAAAGAAAAAAAAAATTATTTCTTTAAAATATATATATATATATTTTTTTTTAAGAAATAAAGGTGAAAGGATAAATATTAAATTAACTTTCTGACACATCATTATTTTTAAAAACTCTATTTTAAAGATATGAATGGCAGCAGAAATCATCCTTCCTTCTTTACAACTAACCACAAATATGTGAAGCTGAAATAACCCCAGAATACTGATACTCACAACAGTGTAGCCTATTGTGATCAATGCCAACTCTTCCCCTATATGTGACAGGCACCAATAACGTCACAGTGAATTTGACCTATTAGCTCTCAAAAGATAAAGGAAAAAAGATGAGTGGTTTTCATTTTAAAGTACCATATGGGTGAGAGCCGTTAATTCTGTATGATACTTAACATGTCAATATCTGTCTCCTCTTAGGATAGCATCTGTAAAATGGAGATGGCCAAACATACCTCCTACATGCCTCACAGGAGGATTACAAAATCCATGAGGCAAACCACTTGTTGAATATACCAAGGCTAAGATTCCAGTTGATTATGATTCTTTCCCTTCAGCTCTATTAAAGGGAAAGAAGTAGAAGGACCCAAGGGAAAATTAAAGGGACATGAACACCAAAGCCTGTCCAAGTCATTCCTTTTTTAATATTTTGGACAAAAGTTTGTCTTGAGAAGATGCTCAGATTTATCATTCTAAAATTCAGGCATTTGAGGATTTCAATTATCTGTTTCCCCCCATTTCCTGTTAGCAATCAATCTGCTCTATCTATGCATAATTTTTAAGCTTCTTCAAAGCAAGGCACTCTGCAAGTATGAGTTCTTCTTCTTCTACATAAAGCAACATCGAGGAAACTGATAGATTATTTACCTTCTACTCCAGCATTTGAAAGGTGGATTTATCAAACAAAAAGGTTTACAAAAGAATTTCAAAAGGTAAATATCAGTCTGGCTGAGAACAGTTTTAACAGTGATTAATATTCTGCAGCTAATAAAAACTTGTTGGCAAAATGCCCCCAGAAGATGGCATTGTTTACACTATTGTCTAAAAGGAACAGCTGTTTACCCCTCGCTCCATTCAGAGCTGCAGTATTCTTGCTGAAATGTTAACAAATCTTAGACAAATATCTGCTGTTTAAGGCTCAAAGTTGCTTTGAGAACAGGTGTATTTGAGAGAGAGAGAAAAAAGCTACAACTGTAAATAGGACTTTAAATTAGGTGCAATTTATATAGTATACACTAGGTTTGCATATGGGCATCTAAATGCAGAGTTCTAATATTCACTAATATCTAGAAGATTATTCAGTTTAGGAGCTTCACATAACAATTTCCCTGCTTGTCTTTTAATATATATTTCAAGCACATTTTATTGACATAGGTAGATTCAATTTTAAGACATTGTGACATGAAATGAAGCCCACATCTTCCATAATTTAAAAAAAATTATTTATCTAATATTTTTGGATTGGTGGACAAGGTAGGATGATGCCCTAGAGCATTACTCACTGAACAAAAAGTTTGTATTCCCTGGGTATCATTTTCCCATTTGTAAAAAGAGAGGTCTTAAAGTTTCAGCAAGGTTATGGAGCTAGGGCAAATTTCACACACTGCTATGGGGGAAGGGGAGTAAACTGCTAACATCATTTTATAGGGCAACTGGAGAGACCTACTAAAGCTGAGGATAATAAGCATGCTTTATGACCCAGAAATTTGACTCCTAAGTACATATTTGGGAAATATTAAGGGACAGGTACAAGAGGGTATTGCTTATGTTAGGAAAAAAAGAAAAAATTCTCTGGAGGAGATCTGTAAGGCTCAGTTACTTTGACTTTTGATTCTTGATTTTGGCTCAGGTCATGATCCCATGGTCATTAGCTCCAGTCCTGCATAGGGCTCTGTAAAGGGCATGAAGCCTGCTTAAGATTCTCTCTCTCTGTCTGCCCTCCCACCCCTAAAAAACAAAACAAAACAAAACAAACAAAAAACAGGAAATAGTCTGTAGATTCATAAGCAGTAGAATTAATGAATAAAGTCGCATATTTATAAAATGAACTATAATACAGCAGTTAAAATGAAAGAATCAGCACCACATGTATCCAAATGCATAAATTCAAAAAGTATAACTTTGAGTAAACTGCAGGTGCAAAATGAAACAGTATGATACCATTTATATGTTGATTAAAGACAACCAAAGTGATACCATATATTGTTTAGGGATGTAAATACTTGTGGTAAATGTATAAAAACATAATGTATAAGAATGAAAAAGAAAGTGTTTACTTCTAGGTATGACAGGAAATAAATGGGATAAGTCAAGAATGCAAAAGCAGCTTAAATTATATTTGTACTATTTTATTTCTTTTAAAACATATCTAAATGTTAAAGAACATATAAACCTGGACAATGGTGCGTATTTTTTCTAGACTCTCTAGTATGATTAAACTAGCCACGAAGGTGTTTTTTATCTGAAATATTCAAAGGCCAAAGATGGGTGGCAGCTGCTTGGGGCCCCCTGTAGAAGGAGAGGCAGGCCTGGTCAGCTTGACTTTGAA
This sequence comes from Mustela nigripes, assembly GCF_022355385.1. Lineage (NCBI taxonomy): Eukaryota > Metazoa > Chordata > Mammalia > Carnivora > Mustelidae > Mustela > Mustela nigripes. Next base: position 106,695,541 of record NC_081559.1, read on the forward strand.
CACCAGGCCCCCTCCTTACTCAGACCTCTTTGAACCCCACAGATTTTTGGATCACCTCAGCTTTCATCTGATGTGATTCACCATCTCCTGGAGATGGCTCTTCTTCCACAGGTAAAGCCTAAGCTGGAGAACTCTTCTGGTCGCCCAAGAATCTAGTAGCTAACAATTATTTTCAGTTAGAAGCTTATAGACAAAGTGCACTGACTGGGGTGGTTTATTTGGTTGCCTTTGGCTCAGGTCATGATCTCTGGGCCCTGGAATTGAGCCCTACCTCCTGCTCACTAAGGAGTCTGCTTCCTCTTCCTCTCTTCCTCTCTTTCCCTCTGCCTATCCCCAACCCCCAATGGTGCTCTCTCTTTCTCAAATAAATAAAATCTTGAAGAAGAAGAAGAAGAAGAGGAGGAGGAGGAGGAGTTTACAGACAAGAGAGTCATTTTAAGTGACAGAATTCTTTCTTTGATAAAATAATGGTGTCACAAATCCAATTGTCATTCAAATTACCTTTTAGTATTCCAGAGCAGAGAGTCCAGTCCTAACCAAAAGCACTTATTAACCTCAAGATTCACGCAGAAGCTGCATGAAACCCAACTCAATCCGCTATTCCCTGTTCATCTGATAGGGGAAGACCAAAGGTTATTGTCAGGAATCTATAATGTGAAATAAGTCTGCCTGGGCGCTGCTGCTGCCTGGGGAAGGGGGGTGGAGGTGGGGGGAAGAGGAGACATCCACTTCCTCTGAAGTGACTCTACCCCAACTTAATTTTAAGCTTCACGTAGGAGAAATCATTATGGTCTCTCATTTTGTTAAGGTTTGACAGCTCTCTGACAGCTTCCAATAAAAACAAAATAAAATTGATTTATGGTAAAGCAGGAGAATCCCCAGATGTAAACTAGAAGCCAAAGAGAGAACCAGAATTTCCAACAGGAAGCTTCTAGGAAGGAACCAGAACTACTCTTTACCCCCTTTTAAATTTTAATTCTTCCATGGCGGGGGTGGGGGGTAGGGGGTGAAGGCGGGCCCAGATTTCCAATCTTAGAAGCCAGCCAGGACCCCCGGCCTGACTCCCATCATTTGTCACTGAGAGACCGAATTTTTCTCTCCCTCTTTCGGGAACGTAAAGCCCTGAACACCTTGCAGTACTCGACCCAAGCTACATGCTAACAGCTAAGAGCGAAGTGTGGATGTGGTCGCCCTAAAAGTGCGAGCGACGGAGTGGGGCGCAGGGTTGAAGACCAGGGACTCGGCTGTAACGTCAAACAGTTAAACCAGAAATCCCTATATCATCAATACCCATCGGCCAAGTAGGAAATAAACACGGGGTTGAAAATCGCTCATCATTTAATAATTCAAGTGTTCCCTCTCCTCTCAAAAAAAAAAAAAAAAAAAAAAGGCATCTCGTTAGCTCGTTGCTAAGCTTTCCATGGGAAATTCGCTCTTGCTGATGTGTTCTGTCTTCCAACTCCTTTCAGCATCACTCGGACAGCAATGTTCTTGGAAAACCTGGTTGAAATGTCTTCGCTGCACCCCCCATCGAGGGCGGGTGGGGAGGCAGAGGAAGGGTAGCGCAGGGAGGGGATCGAGGCGCGCCCGCGGGAGAGGGACCCCCACCCCGGCCGCCGGAGCGCACCGCCGCGGCGCGGGGCCTGGAGCCAGGGCGCCGGAGCGCGCAGAGGACCCGCCCAGACCGCTCTTAAGAGAGCGCGGGGCGGGCCTGGCCGGGGGCGGTGCCGCGCGCCTAGCTCGCCTATAAGGAGCGGCCGGCCCGGGTGCAGATCCCAGCGCCGGCGGCCGAGGTGCAGGGGCTGTCTGCCGGGCTCGGCGCCTCGTGTTGCAGCGGGCTTTGGATTTGCACCTTTAAGGAGGGGGAGAAGAGGAAGAGGCGGGCGAGGAGGGCGAGTACAGCAAGCGGCAGTTGCGGGGACCGTAGCTTCAGCCGCAGCTCAGAGGCAGAGCCCGCTACCTTTTCGGTGGAGCGTCTGGACACGGGATGGAGTGAAGCCGCGAGTGCCTCTCCTAGGGGGGGTGGGAGGGGGTCAGGCGGTGCCGAAGAGAGGGAGAGAGAGAGGGAGAGAGAGAGCGAGCAGAAGAAGAAGCCGCGGCTGGCGCCTGCGAATTTGGGATTCGATTGGGAGGGACCGCTTACTCGGGGGAAATGGATTCTGTACCAAGGCTGACCAGCGTTTTCACTTTGCTGTTCTCCGGCTTGTGGCATTTAGGATTAACAGCGACAAATTGTGAGTACCAGGAGCTGGGGGCGGGTAGGTGAGATGGGAAACGCCAGCGTTGGGGAGACACACTCAGCTGTCCAAGCATGTTCAATTGTGACTGCCCTGAACAGAGAGGAAGGGGGGAAGTGCTGATTGGTGTGGTTCTAGCACTCAAACCATCCCAAAAGTTAGCAGAGCTCGGATGAGCCAGCCCCGCTGAATTTCCTGCCCTTTTTCCCGAATCGCAAAGTTCGGGGGAGAAGGGAAGGTTTCTCTTCCCCGTGCCTCACACCAGGTCCTTGTTCTTCGCCTGCCTGGTCTCCGCCAAAGCTTTTCCGGAGAAGGGCCCCGGATTCGGATTGTATGCACTGAAGGCTGAGCTTCCAGAGATAGAGATGCTCCCAGCCACCGCACTCGGTGACAGTGGCTCATCTCTGAATGCGGCTGCCTGGGATTTGCAATATACCCAGTACCTCACTAGACATGGCTTTCAGCTCTCCCGTAGGCAGGAGGCTTCAGTTGGGGTATCCTGCAACCAATAGGCATCGGTTTAATAGGATTGGGAGTTTTGGCCTAAGAGTCATGGCCCAATGTAGTCAAACCACAAGATCAATGGCTGCCCCTGTTACAGGAGGAAGAGCTTTGATGCACACTCCACCCCCAAAATCTTTGTGCCAAAGAACACATAATGAGTATGCACTAAGTGTACACTCTGTCGTCCAAGCTCTAACCTCAGCAAGTGCAGGGCATTTAATTTAATAGGCAGGAAGGCTGGACACCTGGGGATCCACCACCTGCACTGTGTATTTAAAGAACCCAGTTCCTCAAAGTTGAATAAATCGCTAGAGCCATCAGAGGTCCAAGCTCAATTGCTCAGCTGCCTCTCTAGGCAGAGAGAGGGAAGTTTTTCCAGCTTGGAAACTCCTAAATGAGAAAGAACGCAATTAAGCCATCTGTGTTTTTTCCAGAGATGTTTTATCAAGGTTCCTTGAGTTTCTGGGCTTGCTCCTCTGTCTGCTACCTCCCAACTCCCAGGAACCTCTGAAATGCTTAACTGTACTGGAACATAACACCACTTTAAGAGAAAGATAGAAAGACTACTTAGTACTTGTGAGTCCCTCTACATCACTTCCCACACTCAGGTTCAAGAGGACCTGGTGTAAGAGATACTCATACTCAACCCAGAGTTGCTCCTCAAGGGAAGACAATTAGACAAATGTTGTTTAGTGAAAATGGTCCAAAAAAGAGCCAGTGTTTCTGTGATTGGAAGTTTTGGAGGTTCAGAATCCATCCTTAGTGGTAATGTCTTATAAAGATTGTATTAAAGTTTCTATTCTAAAGGAGTGAGGTCAACCTCTCTAAAAGGGAGGAGCCAGAGGGACTTAGTATAGAAATCATTTCAGATAATAGGTAGGACAAGGTTAGAATCTGATGTTTCTTTTCTCTTCCTCCTCCTCACCTCTCTCCTCCTCCCCTCCCCCTCCTCCTCCTCTTCCTCTTCCTCTTCTTAAGTGAAATTGTTCCCATAGTGCTTTAGAAAAACATCTAAGCGGTTTAGTTAGAGGAAGTTAGGCATGGTGCTGAGCTAGCCTCTCTACCTCCTAAAACACTAGAGGTCAGTATTGTCCTAATGATGCAAAGGTATAGCTGCAAAAGAGCTGTTTTTCCGTTAGCACATTTACCTATCTGGAAATAGTGAATATTTTGAAGATCCATAAAGGTGGGGCGAGGAATAAGGGTAAAATAGATAGAACATACCCTACAGGAATATGGTTGGGACTTCCTTATGTAGCACCTTTTCTTAAGAGCAAGGAAATAAATAAATTGTAGAATGCCAGTTTGTGTAAATTAACTGAATTATGGTTAATATGTTTTAATAATGCTCATAAAACCTAAATGGCGTGGATTTAAGACTCATGTTTATCATTACTGATGCAGCAATAAAGCTAATTCTCAACATTTCAAATGAAACTTTGTGGTAATGAGCTTTAGTATTTCATCAGTGACAGTTTAATTTTCTTATTTCCAATCAACAATTCAATTGAATGCATGCTACTTGCTAAATATTTTAGGGTCAGTGTTCTTAAAGAATAATGATGAATGTTTTTTTATTATGGTGAACAAAATGTATTAGTTCAGTAGCATGGCCGCAGAAAATTACTTCTCAACTCAGTTTATCTCGGTGATCTTCAGAAACAGTGATGCAGAACCTCTAAGAGAAAAACATTAGCATTTCACAATTCTTCCCGACTTCAATTGTCCACATACTTTATCCATTAAATTTAAGGCTTTGATATACTATTTATCTACAGTCCATGAACATTTATATGCATGTATTGAAGAAGATAAATCTCCTTTCAAATAGTCAATTTGTATAAGTATACAGATTACTTGGAGAATTTTTTTTCAAGATTTTTATTTTTTGAGATAACATTTTATGTCATTTGTGAAAGTATCCCTAAACATGAGTTATTTACGCAAGATGCTCCGTGGTATCTAAGTATACCTGTGACCTTTGTTCAAATAAAAATAACTTTTAATTGTTTGTATTATTCTAAAAATAGTGTGTTGTTATTACTGTTGCATATAGAATGTATATGTATGTGTGTGTTTAATTTTCTTATAATCTGACCAAAACTTGGGCATTTGTCTGTAAGAGAGAAATGAATGCTTACCCATTATGGATTTTGTAAGTTTCTAATTAAACAAAATTAAAATAAAGTCAGGTTAGAAGGCCAGCTACAGAATAGGTATTATGAATCTGTGCAGAGAACATAATTACCAACCAGTAATAAAAACTGTGGAAATTCCCCCATTCCAGATTTTCAGGATATTAAGTAGCTACAACATTTCCTTTGGGTTTACCCTGAGGGAATTAGTTAATTTCAAATGTAGCTATGATAGGCCACTGTTAAATGAAAAACCATTTTACATGTGATATCAACTCCTTTGGCACAAGAAGAAACAATGTAACTTGAGGATAGCTGGTTCAAATGAAACTAGGAGTTTGAAATGCTGATGGGTTTTAGCCCTGGTTATGCCACAGCTAACACATTGAATGTCTGTGCACTTATGCAACTTTGCCATGCTCACAGGCTTGGATATAAAACAGCAACTGAGATATGTATCTTCTCCCAAACAGAACAGCAGTTCAGTATTTTACTAAGGAGATTCTTCAAATATTAATTATGTGGAAAGACTATGATAATGCAAGAAATTGCATTCAGAAGATAAGAGCAATGCAAGATACTTACAAGGGTCACTCTTCACTTTATTTTTGCCAATATTCAGATGTTACGTGATTATGACTGCCTTAATTTTAACCTAATGAGTCACTTGGATCTTCAAGCATCTTAACTGTTTGGTGCTACATACCATTCACAGAGATAACAGCCTTGAGAAAGAAATCAGAAACTCTTTATTCTATGATGATGCCTTTCATCACAGAAAGAACCTCATGTAAAATATACAAGGATGTCAATCATAGTCATAAACATCTTTAAATAAAGAGAATGCAATATTCCTTGAGTTATCTGAAGCTTATGCACAAACCCAATCAATAGGTAATATTATAAATAAACAAATACCAGGCTGACTTTTTTCAGCAGGGAAGTGTTTGCGGTATACTTTTCTGACAATTATAGTCAGCAGAAGTGAAGGAAGCACTAGAATGCTCATTTGGAAGAGAGTCCTAAAGATTTTCCCATGGTTGAATAGGCTTGTCTTTGACAATCCATGTGAACTCTCTTTCTCTTCAATCCCTCAGAGCCCACATCTCCAAACCAGATTCGTATTTCCACTATTGGAACATGTAAATGAAAAACTAGAAAAGCAATGTCCATACCAGGGTACAGAATTATGAGAGAATTAGCTTCCATTAGAATGACATCACTCCAGCCCCTATTCTCTAAATTGAAGTTTTCTTTCTTTCTTTTTTCCCCCTGCTCTTCCCAGTTTCTTCATCTTTCTTTAATAGGACCCAGTTCTCCTTACCTACATCTCCTTACTTTTCAGTGCTCATTTGTTACAAAACGAAGATTTATGATACCATTTGAAATGTTCCGAAAAGCTTTAGTTGGTGATCCAAAGCCCTTCAGTTTGCATGCCGGAACTCTGCTGAAATATGCCTTGTCTATATACAAAGCTAATTATCCTCACTAGTTAGGAGGGTGGGGAGAGGGTCTAGTTACCACAAAGATCATAATACAATAGTCATTCACTCACTGGACCTTTGTTTTGAAGATTCAGTGTACTCATTTGGAGCTAATAGTGGCATTTTTAATACCTAAGGGAAGCTGTCTTCATTCATCAAAACTCTTGACACTTTCCGGAAAGTGTCCTTGAGAAGGTCATTGACTTATCCCAATGATTGTTGTGGATTAATTGAAAGAGTTGGATCATATGGTGATTAAGGTCCTATCTAGTCCTAATGTATTTATGTCTTTACTGATGTTACCCACTTACTGGTCATTCCATTTGGATACTTCTGGGATGGTCATATTCTAAATTGTTAAGCAATTATATTTAGAATAACAACATAATAGGGTTTTAATTCCTAATAACTCCCAATAATTGTATCTCTCACTTCATATGCCGTGGGCACATAATTTGGCAAGGCATTGCAGCTAGGTAGACTTTATTAAATTCAGTTTACAGATGAGTAAATTTAAGGTTAATAGAAGTTAATAATTTCCCCAGGATCATAAAGGTATGATCCTATGGAAAAAAAAAAAAAAAATCAGGATCTGGACCTCTGTCTGTCTCCAAAGATCAGAGTCTGCAAGATATGAAATTAATTCCCATGCATTCAGTTCGGGGTTGTGTGTGAGCTGGCAAGTTGCATTGTGATCCCTATGGTTAGTCTCTGTAGCTCTATCCATAGCAAAGGGCAGGAAGGTAACATTTTCCACCAGAGCCAACACCTGAGTTATACCTTATCAAAACAAAACAAAACACACAAAAATTGGAATGTAGATTTGATGCAAAATGCCTAATATCACAATGGTCAAAAATAAGAGGCCACATATTTGTATGATCATCAGACGCTTTAATTTTATTTTACAAGTTTTAATAAAAAACTGGATGGGGAAGGGCATAGCCTTGATGAAGACTTGTGACCACACACGCTACCATGAAATCTACCTCTGTTAGCATCATGTCTTCTCAGTCTCTAGGATGAGACCAAATGTATTAATTAAGTAGTAGGTATGAGCTCCTTCTCCCTGCACAGGGCTCTTCTAATCTGGCCCTACCTAATGGTCTAAACTGCATGTCCACGGTTCCTGCCCTGTCCTCTAATTTCCAATTTGGGAACTCCACATTCTACAAACAAGCCATGCTGTCCTGCATCTCCCTTGCATTTATTTGTGTATGCTATCTGTTTGATCTAGTTACCCTTTTCTAGTTTTTACACACCCTAATTTTCTCCCAGTTATACACACACACACATACACACACACACAGGCTTTCCCCACACTGGGCCAAATGCCCCTATGTATGGCTTAGTATATTTCCATAGCACTTTCTTAAAATCCTTGTCTTCTTGAGTAGTTGCAAAGCTCCCTGATTATCATATTTCATTTCAATGTCTGTATTCAATACATAAAACATTAGGTGAATGAGTGGATGAGAGAAGTAGTGAATGGTTTCTAACTAAGAAGTTTAATTTGTAAGCTAAAATAATCTTTCTATGGCCCTGTTGCTAGAGTCTTAAATTTATTTGGTTTATTTTATTTTTAACTGGCAAGTATCACTTATTATTGTTCTGGAAATGCTAAGATCTGACCTCAGAACCAAGTTTGATCTAATTTTATTAACTTGCTTTTGCGATTTTAATGAACATTTCCTATAGAGCTGAAAGTACACAAATATATAGCTATAAAAAATCTTTCTTCATGGTCCAGCATTCAGCATAAAAAAGAAAAGTTTAAATGTTGTTTTATAGGGCATTTGTACTAAATTACTGGAAAGATTATATTTTATTGCAAGCCGACAACATGACCTCGATAACACTATCCTGAGCCTCTGATATCCTCTCTCTAAGCTGTGGTTGGAAGATTCAGTGTCAATACTTCATGTGTGCTACTCATTTGAAAAACTTACTGAAGAAGTGTCTCCCAACTAAAGGCTTTCCTTACTAAACTCAAGTTTTTCTAGAAACAGGAGAAATAGAGATAAATCAGAAGAACTGTCCATGATCTCAAGGAACTTTGAACATGGACAACCAGAAAAATAAATCTTTAATCACATCAATGTGATAAATGTTGTAGAATAGGTAAGTGCCAGGTGTAATATGAGGCACCAAATGAGCATCTCACACTGGCTGGGGTGTCAAGGCAGGGGAGTGAGATGGAAGGTGATACTTGAACAAAGTCGGACTTCACTCACTGCAGAAATGGGGAGAGGTTCTCACAGGCTTTTTTTGGTGGAGGCTTAAGGGGGAGACCTGTTGTAGGGACTACTTGCGAGAGTGGCCTATAGGGAGAGGGCTAGAAAAAGAAATGAGGGGGCACCTGGGTGGCTCAGTTGTTTGGGAGACTGCCTTCAGCTCAGGTGGTGATCCTTGAGTCCCAGGATCCAGTCCTGTTTCAGGCTCCCTGCTCCGCAGGGAGTCTGCTTCTCCCTCTGACCCTCCTCCCTCTCATGTTCTCTCTTGCTTTCTATTGCTCTCATTCACTCTGTCTCTTTCTCTCTCTCTCAAATAAATAAATCTTTTAAAAAAAGAAAAAAGAAATGAGGGAAATTGGTAAGTGTGGGGGATCTTGTTTTTACTGTCAAACTATGAAGCTTCACTGAAGGATTTTGTGTATGTAATTAGATAATACATAATCAGATACTTGTTTTAAAAAAAATCACCACGTGAGGGGTAGACTGGCCCAGGCCAACACTAGCAGCAAGAAAACTAGTTGAGCGCTTAGCTTATCACAGTAAGTGATAAGCTTATTATCAAGTGGTAAGAGCCTGAAGAAGGAGGTTTCAGAATCTGCAAAGGTCACAAAAAACCAGAAAGAAAATAATGGCCAAGTACATTGAAACCAGGGGTATATAAACTAGTAAACTCACAGAAGGGCCAGATTTGTGGTTAAAATGTATGCTATTGCTGCTCCCATTGTTTTTGACAAATGAGGGCCATAGATGCTAGAGAAGGTGCTCTGTTCTCTGAAATGAAGTTCTTCTCTGGGAATACCAAACGACCATATTCTCAGAGCAGTATATTTCATATTTGCATGACACTATATAGCATATGCTGTCTGTATCCATCATTCTGATGCATCCTCTAGTCTGTAAATTACACCAATTTTTGTCAGCAGAGTGAGAACTAGTCATTAAGAAGTGTGTAATTAAACCTCAGTGTTTCTGTTCTTGATCCCCTTCTGGCAGGGGGTAAACCAGGGATCACTCCTACCAGTGGTTGCTCTTTGGAAAGAGAAACAAATGTAAGCTGGGTGTGCCACGTTGATTTGCTATCATTGGTAATTGATTTGCTGGCATAAATTCCAAGTCTCTACATTTCTAATTGCTTTTGTGCATATTCTTGGGGGTTGATTAATGCCATCTGTTCACTGGATCAGCTGCATTGATTGAGTTTTAAAGGATGACAACAGTAATGTTGAATATGGAGGGGGGATACGAAAGGGAAATGCCAAAACACACTCATGATGTATTTTATTTTTAACCATCCACCTTTGGAAGCAGAAATATCCCTTTGAAGACAATCCAAGGCAAATAGCAGTTTAAAGAAATTCGCCTAACAGACAGATGCTTGTAGGTGTTAGTCTAGGCCACTGTTTGCTGAATATACATGTTCAGTTCTCTCTCGCTCTGCCCCCTGCCCCATCCCTCTCTCCCCGTCTCTTGCTTTCTCTTCCTCCCTTTCCCACTCCTCTCTCCGTCATGTGGCCATGTATTTTTGGTATTATCACTGGCTCTTCCCTGTGTTCATGATTGTGTTCAGATGTCAGAGGACGGGAGAAAAAAAAAAGTCTGTTGGATTCAAGTGTTTCCTTGTTATAAACTACGTGGGCACAGTCACCAAATGTGATGAAGCCTTCCATCAAGGCCTATTCTAAGGGTAGGCCTGACAGGGATCTGCCACCCACAGGACACTTGGGAAAGCCCACTTGATTCTAACACCCCCTACCCATCTGTCCCCAAACAACTCTTCCGCTAGCTCCATCAGTGCTCTGAATTTGTAAATACGAGAGAAAGACTTTCAGTGCACGGAGATAAGCCTTAAGACACAAAGCGCCCTCCCCCCCTCCACCGGAAAGAAAATATAGGGATGCCTGTGTATCTGAACTATTCTTGACTGAGAGGAACAGACCTTTTTCCAGAAAACAAAACAAACAAAAATTTATTGGCAGAGAAAATGCTGGGTACCTGAAGGAGACGAAGAGACTATTCTGAGTGGAAGAAGGACAAATAATAGGGATGTTCACGGTGTCTAAGACAAGTGTTGCCAACTTCTGATTTTGCACAGGATCCTCCATATTCCAAGCAGGTGGGAAACAGGGAGGTAGTTGAAGGAGAGTGGAAGGGTGTAGGTCATCAGTTATGATACATATTAGGGCAAAAATGTTTCCATTCTCAAGCAAAGGTTGAAGAGCTCACTCTCCCTTCATCTGGGTGAGCAGAGAGCTGAGTGATTGCCCAGGCAGATGGAAACTTGTTCTCATTTTAACTCCAATGTCAAGAGGACTGTGGGAAGAATCTTTCTCCACCTGACAAAAACATGCCTGTCTGGATTCCTCACTTGATTCCTGAACTCTGTCAGGGTATGACCACTGCTTCTGGGCTGTGGCCAGTGAACATGCTCGCTAAAAAGCTCACAAAGGGAGCCTTCTAAGAGAGTGGAATGGGTGTTTATCTAGAAAAATAAGGAGCACATTTCCAGGACAGTGATTAGACCCTCGCAGATATTGTCAGCATGATGGGAGAAGTGTCCTTGATTAGACCTTGAGAAAAGCCAGTGAACTGGGGCAGGATTACGTGTGAAGCTTTCCCAGTGTCTGAAGCAGAAGGCTCAGGCAAGAGTTTGGGAGCTGTTCTTCTCACGCACTGCTGAAGCTGCACTGGGTGAATAAATAATAGACATGCTCTTACTGCTGTTGAGTTAAAAATCAGGTACTGGTACAATGATTGGTGTATTGTAAGTGCTTTTTCCATTTTCAAGTGAATCATTCATTCATTCATTGATTCAAAAAATGTTTATGAAATGCCTGCTGTGCATTCATTTTTGTGTGCATTCCTAAAGCCTTTGTTTATTGATTGTTCGCTGATGGACTATTAGGATTGCTGTCCAATAGTATCTCTTCACAACAAGATGGTACTATGGTCCTGTAGCCCCTCTGCTCTGTTCTTGATCAATTTCTTTTCTTTTCTTTTTTTTTTTTTTTAAGATTTTATTTATGTGACAGAGATCACAAGTAGACAGAGAGGCAGGCAGAGAGAGAGAGAGGGAAGCAGGCTCCCTGCTGAGCAGAGAGCCCGATGGGGGGATCGATCCCAGGACCCTGAGATCATGACCTGAGCCAAAGGCAGAGGCTTAACCCACTGAGCCACCCACCCCTTTTGATCAATTTCGTAAGCAGCCTTTCCTAGTCCCAGATCTTGTCTCTCTGCTTCCTTGTCTTCAGTGTTTCTTCCCCTTTGCCCCAACGCCCCTGCTTCCTGAGACTCCTTCTTTTTCTTTCCCCTTGTCCCATCACTCCCTTCTTCTGCTCTTTTCCTCCTCCTTTCTCAGTTCTCTCTCTATCGCTGCCTCTCTTCCTCCACTCAGCCTATCTCAATCAGCAAATACTAAATGACTCCTCTTTATGTGTTATGGCTGGTGCTAACACTTTTCAGACTTTTCCTTTGAAGTGCCACTCACCACAATAAATAAATAAATAAATAAAGACACACATACATGATAAATAAATAAATAAATAAAGTGCAGGAAGACCCAGGAGATTCTCAGTTCCTCCTCAAGTAGTCACTGAAGCATGTAATTTCTTGAATTTTTGTCTTAAGCCTCAGACACATTTGCATTCTGCTCTACATTATAGCCATGTTTATATTACGATAAAAAATAGCTTCTCAAGATCTCCAATTAAAAATTGATGGGCAAAGTTGATTCACTTAACTCATGGCAGAGGGCCGCATACACCCGGAGGCTCAGGTCTGAGCTTTTTAGCTTCTCTCCCTGCATCTGCCTTCCAGGGTTCCTATGTGAAGGAGAACAACTGCCTTGTCTCTCCTTGGAACAGCAGTTTCCTTTGCCATCAGCTATGACAGTTCTGTGAGCTGCACATTACGATTAATCAATAATGGGAGGTGAGAAGGGCTTATCAATTCACAGGAAGAAAAGAAACCCACAGCCTATGAAATGAACGGAAAAGGAGCTGTTTGTAGGGGCTGTGGGCAAGCAGTCTGCCTGGCCCACTCCAGGTCTAGGCTGCACCCCAATATTCTGCCACGTGCATGAAGTTTACCTTTGAGTGAATGAGCTCTGCCAGGTTACAGGATTGGGGTCAACAGGGGCAGATTCTTTCTGATTGGAGACAGGCTGAGCTCACCAGGATATTAAAAGAGTGATTAATGCCTCTCATTCTACAACAATCAGGAACCTTTTGACACAATCAAAAGAAATGAATCCAGTAGATTGGAATGTTGGAACCCTGGAGATTAGAGATAAAGTGAAGTAATGTGTTTCTTCATTGGCAGGGTTTCCAAACCTCCACTGGGTGCCAGGAGGATGCCTTATGAGGTCTCCTCCTATTCCTAACCACAGCCATTGTCTTCTCCATTACAGACTGAGGATGTGCTGGCTTGAATGGTCAGGTTATTTACACAAGATCAAATAGCTGGGAGGTGGTCACACTGGGATCATAGTCCATGTTTCCCTGACTGAGAAGTCTGTACTTGCTTTTCTCTGCTTGCTGTTTCCTTGAACCCAAACCCAAGGCTGAGCCATCCTTAAACTCAAGTTGATGTTCAGCCTTGCAGAACAAGCCTTCTCCCTGATGCAGGATGAGAAAACCCTTGTCAGGGTAGACCTACAGATTCCTCCCAATCTGCCAGTCTTTTCCTAATTTTCAGGCCATCTTTTCCCCTACATCTAGAAATCCCTGTGGCAAACAGCTCCTGTATATCTAACAATTTGTAAAAGTTGAAAAGTTGTATTACTCATTAAAGCTTGTGCCATCAGATCTCTGTGGCCAGGCTCCAAACCTATCACTAATGGTATTGTGGATTCCATGATCAGTGTCTGCTCCTTTGAGATCTTCCTCATAAGTGCAGTATTTTTTTTTTAATCTGTATCATACTGTATTGCTCCTAGAATTTGTTAGGTGGGTTCATTCGTTTGTTCTTTCTTCCTTTCTTTCTATCCATCCTTCCTTCCTTCCTTCTTTCCATGTGAGTAAAAAAACCCTATTTGTGATACTTAGGTCTGGTTCGAATAAGGCAAGGATTGGATGGCCTTCAGATCTGTTCTGCATCTTTGGGCTACAGAGTTCAAGCTGCTTTAAAGCCCAAACACAGCCCCAAATCTCCTTCCATCCAGTGGGTGTAGATGGGAAGGTGGGTTTAACTGGTGTATATACTGTACCATTATTCTTTGCCACAGACTAGGTGTGATGATGAGCCTCTACCTTGCTGTCCTTGTAGTGTCTGCTTGTAGAAGAAGACCAGCCCATGAGGGAAATGGCTGTGTGGAAAACCAGGCCAGGCAATGGTTTGCTTTATTCTCCGGCTCTCCTGCACTTATCCCTGCAGTCTGGCTGCTGCTTGCCTTGGCTGTGTGTTATGTCTTTGTGTGTCTCCTTTGTCTTCTTTTTCATCTATTTTCTTGGCTCAGTGGACCTTCATGCTTGGGTTTAGAGAGGCCGAGGAACTCGTCCGATGGCCCACTGCCTTGCAGTCTCGCCTCTCTTCTCGGTCCATGGCAGTCGGAAGGGAAAGGAAATGGAGAATTCAGAAGTCACTCACACAGAGGCAATGCAGAGATGCTGTGTTCTAGCTCTCGGAAAGAATAAGGCCCTTTGTACTCAAACTTAGTTCATAAGCAGGAATTTTTGTCTTCCAAAATGAACTCTTACGTAGACTTTCTGGACACAAAAGAAATGACCAAGATTGCTGTTTGGGGGAGATGGGGTGAGGCCCTGCTCAGTCTCCTCTTCTCTTTCTGATTCTTCATAGAAGTGAAGCCTCCAGCTTACTTGCAGGTATCTCTAAATTTGTAATTGTATGCAGATGTGATTAGGCATAGGGAAATTTTGAGGAGTCGGGGGACAGTGCCCTCCATGGTGGCTGACCTTTGGCTGATGTGCCGGCAGCAAGTCTGCCCTGGGTGCTCACCACTTGCATCTGCTTGCAACAGTGTCCAGCTGTTGAGATTATGAAATACTTTAAATATTATCTCTACCCTGGTGCCCATTTTTAACCCCTTGAAAATCTGTTTTTGTCCTGATGCTATTTTATAGAAGTCTTAGGACAAGAGACTCTTAATGGCATTTACAGATGGGAGAAGAGAGTAGCTTCTCCAGGACATGTCTCTTCATTTTGATCTCCTTTGTGAATAGTCAGTAGCTCTTATGAAGGCCCTTGAATTATCTACCTCCATCCCAGAAATTCCTTGGGGACCTTCTCAAAAGAAGGGATTTCATGTTAGCCATCAGCAAAGAGCAAAATAACTACTTGCTAGGTTGAATTAAAGCATAGACACTTTACATGAAACACAAATGCAGACAGCAAGCCTGGGTGAGCAACGGGAATAGAGGCCGACCTCTGAATACGGGTCCTCAGTTCATCATGTGTGGATGGAGGCATAATCTCATTACACTGCCTCTCAACTTTTGTGAGAAAAATAGACCTTCGTTCTCCACCAGTGAGGCCCTCTCAGTGTGCTCTCGAATGTTAATTAATGTGGCTCGAAGTGGTAAATGTACACAAATTAAATAAATGTCTGGATTCAGCCTTGGCTCCTGATTCTGGTTAGACTCATAATTGTAATCACGTGCTTGTGTGTGTGCTTAAAGTTCCGTGAATTGGGAAATCCCATTGTATATAGATCTACACTGTACTTATATAGGGAAATAAAACCTCTAGTGAACCCCAAATGCTCTTGCTCTGCATTCTTAACAGAATTTAATGTAATAAATAATTAAAGATAATGTATATGCATACACATATGTATTATATATTTGAGTTTCCCTTCATGGTTAATACACCAGGGAGAGTTTTACATGTGTATATACTCTATGCAAACTGCTTATTCTGGCAAATGTCAAAATTTATTATCCCCCCAAGGTCAATATTGACTTGGGTGTCACCTTTGTGAATATTTACTTCTGTAGATAATGAATTGAAACGGACATTTGGATGGAAATTAATATCTATTTATTTTCTGAAATAGAGTATGTTTTGCCAAGAAGGTGGATAAATGCTGGGGGGAGGCATGCAGACATGTTCCACTGTGGCTGCTCTGTGTCAGGGCAACATTCAAGTAAGCATCCTTCGCATTCCAATTTACTGGGGTTATTTTTTTATAGTTCTTTCACATAGTTCTATTACCTGATGGACAGAATGCAAATCTTCAGCTATATTCAGCTTGACATTTTAGTAACATTATCGGGAGATAGTGATACTTGAGCATATGGATAAGTATACATGGGATTAACGAGAACCTTGGCCCTGGGATTTACCTGAGACACACACAGCTTCTTCAACAATGATCTAATTAAATGAAGAATACAGGAAGAGACATAAAATCACAACGTGGTTCTTTTGGTTTTGCGGTATTGAGTTTTTGTCTTGAAATAACCTTATGGGACGTTATGTGCTTTGAAGCCTGTGTGTTTGTGTGGGGTGTGTGTGTAATGCTTGCTTCTTTATTAACAAAAGTTAGTACAACATGTTTTGGTACGTTTTCAGTATATCAAACCAGGTTAATATTCTTTCTAAAATTTCTACAATAGAAATATTTGCTGTTGTTCTCCTCATCACTGTTTTATCAGTTTTGGGTATTGAATTACCTAATACACAGACACACACACACACACACACATACACACACACACACTCTCTGGATAATATTCTGACTTAATACGAACTGATAAGACACTTAGATGAAAGTGTAATTGTGACAGGCACTGTGTGCTGTGTGCTGTCATATATGCATGGGATGTAGATATGCTTTTCTCTACAAATATGCACCCACATCACATTCCTGATTTTGTCCTTTATAAACAAGATGGATTAGTTTAGCTGTCATGTCAGCGAATCTTTTCCTGCCATTAATGATTTGATAAAAGATCTGGACTTAGGAAAGAATATCATAATTAAACACAGACCGTGGCTTAGCAGTCAAGGGAATAAACTACTGTGAAAATTCATTAGTAAAGTTAATCCAAGAAACATTGGACCGAGTGAAACAAAATCAATTTAAGGGGAGAATGTATAACTCTATTGATGTTCTCAGCCTTGTTGATACATTGTTTGGGGTAAAGATTTCTATGTTTTCTGTATAAATGTCAGTTTTATTGGAAAATTCAATTTGGCTTATTGGGTTCCTATAGCTAAGTGTTTTGTGGCTTCATTGGGGAAATGATGTCATTTTGTATATGGAGAAATAAAAATACCTCATTTGGTGTCCAAGGAAATTCTCATTTTACACACCTTCCAATTCTCATTCCAGATTAGAAACCAAAGTCAAGATGGCACCTTGCTTTTTCTGTGCTAGGGAGATTTAATTCCTAGAAGCAGCCAAATGCACTGGGAGGTTCCTTCGTCATTGTTTATATGTGCTTGTGCACACATGCCTAGATTAAGACATGTATGTGCTCAATGTCAAGTAGTTTAGTTTGTGCTTCTCTTAAAAAAAAAAAAAAAGATCAGCCCAATAGTGTGAGATCAGCAGTTGTCAACTGGAAGTGATTTTGCCCCTGGATACATTTGTCAATGTCTGAAGGTGTTTTCAGTTGCCACATCTGGAGTCTTGCTACTGCATCTCATGGATAGAGGAGCCAGGGATGTTAATAAGCATGCAGCCATGCAGCAAAGGAATGCCTCCCACAGCAGATAAGCAGATAAATATCTCGCCCAAAAGATCATGATAGCCGAAGTCTGAGAAACTGTTTAGATCTGTGAGTTATTTACAGAATATCATGTATTAATTGAAAAGACACACACACACATACCCCAAGTCTTTCTTCTACCATTTTTCACTTTTAGGAAAATTCTTAGAATAGAATAAGAAATATCCTAGTCATGTTTTTACCACTTACTAGGTGTATGCCTTTGTGTTTATCCTTCCACATTTTCGCCCAATAAGGATAATAGAGCAGATAGCTCTAGCAGATAGGCTATGGTAAATAACAAATGAGATAAGTAGTGTCTGTGGAGAAGCTGTGCATGCATATTTCTGACATATTGATATTTATTATAATTTTAATATTTATTTATTTAGTTAGGTAGTTAGTTATTGTTTTTGGAGAAATAATGATCTGGATATACTGATGGGGGAGATCTAGGCACAGTGTGAATAGGGGTGAAAGGGATGTATCGTGGACTGGGAATGGGAAGATCAATTCCATACCATTTTTCTAATTACCTTGTGGTTCAGTTTAACTCTTATCTTGAAAGCCATCTGGTCATGCCACCTTAGAGTACCATGGTTTTGTCATATGGTAGTAAAACTCTGTTTCATAACAAAGCATTTTCTAATTTTTTGTGTTACTTTTTCTTTTTATAGCACCTCCCTTCTAGCATACATAAATATTTGAGGAATTCTAGGAACAAACAAAAAGTACCAAAATGGTCTATGGAGGTGCTTCCTGACACTCAGGAAAGGCCATGAACCAATCTATGCAGATGACCTTTTCTACTTCATCTAGCAGTTCAGAGATCGGTTAGATAAGAATTCTGGCTTTGATTGCTTATCTGCCCCCAATCAAATGTTCAATTTCTAAAGCAATTAAACAGATACACAGTATTTAATTTGTCTTCTCAATGGAAATGGGATGATTGGCTTTGGCCTCTACTGGATGTCTGCTTTTTGAAAAAGGCAGGGTATAAAAATCAGAAAATACAGAATTGACAAAGAGACCTTCAAAGTTATATAATCCAGCCATAACCTTTATAACCTATGCGGATCTCCATATTTTCTAAAGGCATTCCAGACAATTGGCAGTTACATTATACTTCCTTCATAGGACGACTTATTTTCCTCCTCCAATATAGGGCATCCTTTCTTCTAGCCTGTCTTCATGCACCACAAAACCACTGCCCTTACTAAGCTCTGCTCCCCGGGGCATCTCAAACCAAGTGCCCTTCCTCTTCATCATGATTTTTCTGCAAATCCATAAAGAGAACAACACCATTTGTCTTAGTCTTCTCATCTCTTCTTTTCCTTTATTTCTCCTGATGTATGCTTTCCCTCCTTGCTGTCCCTGCATCATGTTTCCTTATTTTGTAGACATTCTGCTTTGACAATGCTGTATTTAAAATATAATGTCCAGGGGGAAGATATAATGTCCAGAACAGAACACAGTCATTCCTCCAGATTTGTTTTACCGATCTGCGAGAGCCACAGTGTGACAGCCATTAGGAAAATTGGATTGCAGAGTAGATTTGGAAAGATTTGACCACAGCGTAAGGCTTTCAGTTGAAAGTAAATCAAGCTAGCAAGCATCAGATAGCTGTGTTGTTTGAAGGCCATCAGTGTCTTTTCTTTCTCCCTCTCATCACTGTCACTTAGTTAGCCCTCCATTGATATAAATGGTTCTCTTAACTTTGTTCAAGGCTATCTTGGATAAGTTTTCTTGCTGGCTTCTCCTGAATTGAGTAAACTAGAAAGTCTCATCTTAGCTTCTAACTTCAGAGATCTCTATGGTCCAGTCCTCAGCTCTCAGCCTCTCTTCCCTGGACTTCATTATTGTTGCTTTCCTTTAACCCTTAAAGCCTATAGGATATATATCACATCTTTGTTTCATCTCTGTTTATAGTATTAGTAGCTACCATGATTGACTGCTTACTCTATGCCTGGCCTTGTCATTAACATGCATCACCACTAATTGGCCCCACAACCTTAATATGGTTAATGTTTGCTAAGAAACTTAACAGTTTAGAGAGGGCTGAGTAGTCTACTATTAAACATTAAGTAGTTGACCTGTGATTCCAAACCACTATATTCTTTCCACTGAGAAGAGAATTTTAGACCCTTGGTAGGAACTGAGGTCCTAACAGTTTATCAATATATTCTGACTGGAGGAAATCACATTCATTTCCCACCAAATTTTGGAATACAATTCCAAACTAGGAACTGATTTTAGTTTTTAGTGAAGAAACACATTCAACTTCCACTTTGATAGTGGAAGAGTCCCAGCAGCCTAGGCGTCTTCTCTTTCAAGGCCATGTTTATGGAGATGGTGTTTGTATCGGCCGCTAGGCTGTACCCACCCACCCACCCCTGTAATTTTACTGTTGCTTAAGTTTTTCATAAAGTGCTATGGTTGTTCCTGCCTCCTCTACTGTCTTGAGATGATGGATGCTGTGAAATTATCACAGCATGTTTAAGAACACCTATCATTCAGGGTGGCCTCATCTCTGAACCCAAGCTTTTCAACTATAGCTTTAGCAATATTTGTATCACAGAAGGAAGCAATGATAATGAAGAAATAGACACGCTGATACACACACACATTAATTTGGTTCTTGAGAACCAATTCATGCAAAGGTTAAGAAAAGCACATTATTTTAATATCAAAGAAAACAACAGATATGTTCTGGAGTAGGATATGAAATAACATGGACTTTTCAAATGAAAACTCAGATCGCAAACATGTCTCTGGCTTCAAAATGTGTCTTTAGTCAAGGTTTATCAGTTCACCCTTTTCTGACTTCTGGGCTCCTCAGGAAAAAAACTTGGTAGAGTTTCCCTGAGTCCTTTTCTCCAGGCCAAAATTAAGCATTTCAGCTTGGCCTCCAGTGGAAAATGTCTTTCTTGAAACACTTTTCCCCTTTAGGGGAAGAGTTATTTTCCCTTATAGGACAGAGTTACTAGATTGTGTTTGCATTCTGTTACAAAAGAATGATACTACAGTTGTGTGTGTCTGATTTCTCCTGACCCTCTGAAATAGGCACTGTGTGAGTAATGATAATATTAATACTCACTTTTTATTCTAATACCAATTTATTTATTTTATTTTTTATTAAAATATTTTATATATTTATTTGAGAGTGGGAGAGAGCATGAGTGGGAAGAGGGGAGTGGCAGAGGGAGAGGGAGATGCAAACCCCTTAGTAAGCAGGGTCCCCAACTCTGGCTCAATCCCCAGACCTTCGAATCATGACCTGAGCCAGAGGCAGAAGCTTAACCAACTGAGCCACCCAGGTGCCCCTCTAAAACCAATTTTTAAACATATCTCCACTACTGGCTTTATGTGTTGGGAAAGAAAGTGCAATAAGTGATAGTGACAGAAAGCCTGTATTTCTGCCCCAGCTCCCCCCCCCATCCCAACCTCCCCACACAAAGTGGAGCAGGGACTTTGCATTAACATTCTTCAGGATTTCCATTGTGCATTTAAGAGGGCCTGTGAATCCCCTGAAATTGTGCAGGAATTGCTGTGTTTGTATATGCCATTGTGCATTTTTCTTGCATAAAGGGCTTATATTTCACCTGATTTCCAAAACCCGTCCATGACCCAGAAAAGATGAAGAGAGAAAGATTCTGAGAGACTCATTCTCCTGCAAGTCCTTGGAGAGGGGAGGAGGGGAAGGTCTTATTCTAAATGCCAGTGATTGTGAAATTTCTCTGAGTGTGCATGAGTGGCATGTTCTTCCCCAGCTTCTGACAAGATGGGTGTGAACCCTGTGGGGACTGGCTGGGGGCGGGAGGGATCTGTGTGAGAAGTCCCTCAAAGGGAAAAAGCCAGACAGAATCTAAAAGGCAAAGACAAGAAAGGGAAACTTGGAGATTTCACAATTTTGCCAGTGGCCAAATATGCACATGGCAAATAAGTGGAATTGATACAGATGAACATTTTTATTACAAAGAAAGGAGATTTTAAAAAGAACTTATTCAGAACCTGTCCCTTTGTCTTTTCCAACCCCTCCCCTGTTATGCCTTCATAAAAGAGAAAAAGACAGAAAAGAACAGCTTAATGTCTAGCATTTGCAAGTCTCTGAATATCCACCTGAAAACAGCTACCCCCCACAGAGAAATCACTGAACCTTAATCATTTTCCATTGCTTGAAAAGAAAAATGGCTGAGGTATCCATTTTTTTTTTCCTTCAAATATCAGGTGCCCACGGCAATTAACTAATCACACTCCTACCAGGTCAAGTTACAGGGTGAGGTACATATCATACTAGAAAAGAAGACAATTGGGTCGTTAATGCTAAAGGAGCTTTCTACAGACAGAAATGAAGAAAGGTTTTCACAATAGGAGAAGGCTCCCCAGGAGTGGCTTGACAATCCCTGAGTAATCCTGTTTCTTGAGACTCAGAAACCAGGAAATAAGGGTGAGGTTGGGCTGTTGCCTTGGGCACACATTTTTGTTAGGTTAGTGCTGGAATGGCCTTTAAAATCTCCAATGTAAGAGATTTCTTTGATACCAAAATCTCAAAAATCCTTATGCCTAAGCGTGGGAGAGCCACTTGTTCAAATCATCCTTCCCCAGTATCTGCCATGGCCTAAAAATTGAGTGTTATTATCTGACAGCAGTAATAAGGGGAAGGTCTACATTTATGTGACATTATAGACCAAAACAATCCTGTCTTTTTATCTTCATAATATAGGATCTTCGTAATAACCCTGCATGCTAAGGATATGTCCAACCTGAGCTTACAGGTAAGGAAACAGGCACAGAGAGGTTAATCACTTGTCTGAGGTCACACAGCTGGAAAGTGGAAATGTTAGTGCAGGCAGTCTGGCTCCAGGACTGAAATTTTTGTGTCTGAGGTTGGCATTATGTTCCTCATTTAACGAAAGAGAAAATGAAGCTAATCATGAGTGACCATCATTAACAGCCAAGAAGTTCACTCAGGGTTTATCATTGCCTCACACGGAGCTTGGCTTTGACCTAGGTCTGTCTGACAGTCCATGCCTTTTCCAGTGTGATATTCCTTCATAGAACCTGCTTCTTGCATATCATTATATGGGAATTCAACTCTTGAGGGAATACTGGTTCCCACTTCTGGTGCCTGAACGTGGCCAAGCAGAAAGGCTGTATCTCAGCTGGACCTTATTAAGCCTATCACCCTGGAATTCCTGGGTCTCTTACACATTCAAGTGCAGTCAGTGACTCCACTAGGAAAGGTGTAAGATAGAGGCTCCCGACTCAGAAATGTGAGGTCTTCCTCAAACCAGCTGGTCTCCCATTGCAGCCCTGTCTTCCCATACGCTTGGTGTCGATCTATCAGGTGCCTATTGTGTGGAGTCAGCGTGCAGTAGTGATCAAGGGCCAGCTCCTGCCATGTGACACTGTAAGAAAGAGAAAATATTTCCTCTACATATCTAGGTTTTTGGCTAACCCCAACACCCCCATAATAAAAGACAGATTAACATGAACAAAAGACCCCAGACATTTAATTACATAACCTCATATACATGTGGGAGATAGTGGGAAAGTTGAGTAACTCCCTAAAATGGCCCAAGCCTTCACCTTAAATATTTTCTTCAGCTAAAGACAAAAGAAAGGTGCTGCGATGGGAGAGGCTGACAATGGAGGCTCACCAGGGAAAAGCACAATAAACAAGAGTAAGGTGGCTGTGGGGATTTAAGTTCCCAGAATTTTAGTCCTCTTCCTCTTCCTGGAACAAAGAGGGAGATACCCTTACGAATGGAGATTTCCCCTTATAACTTGGACTGTCTCAAGAGGCTAAATACTACTTAGGGTTTCCAGAGCTTCTCTTGTGTCTGCTATTTCTTAAAAATAACCAGCTCGAGATAATCCTTATGCCAAATAGATCTATTTTGGGGTAGCATGTTCTGTGCCCCTTCAGCATGTAGAGGTCAGGATTGGAGAGGCCCCTAGGGCTCTTGTTTCTAGAGCTCTCATTGCTTTCACACTGCTCCCTGGCCCTGCCTATAGTGAGTGCGTGCACAACTGTGTAGGATGCCTGCACCGATATCAGTCACAGCCATTCCCAAGCCTATGCCAAAGCCTTCATTTTTCTCTGTTTCTGAGTCCCTTAGGCATGTTTTCTGCCTGTGTTACTAGTTTTCCTGTCATGCACGTCTCTAATCTTCCCACCCACTAGATTGTTCCTTGAAGTGAGAGCCACTTCTTACTCATCTCTGTAGTAGTGGTCATCAGCTCCCATTAAACTGGCAGCATGAGGTGGTGAAGGCACGCTTTAAAGTCATACAGACCTAGGTCAAAACCTAGCTCGACATCATCTTGGGAAAAACCTCTTAATCACTGTTTTCCCATCAGTAAAATGAGAATTCCTTTCCTGACCCCCTCATATTTATTGAACACATTCCTGCCAGATACAATGCTTATGTGTCATTTAATAATGTCTCTTTCCTTTTTTTTCTGCATCTAGTAGGTACCCAGTAAAGAGTTTTACCACTTCTTCCTAAGGTACCAAGAGTTATAGTTGTAACTCCTGTTTGTCTCTAATTTCTATGTAGGGGGTTGTTAGCTGGGTCAGAGCACAGGACATCTGGGAGGTAGGTGCAAAATTCCTTAAATTATGTGTGAAGTTATTTGTGTATACTGTTGAATTCATCATACTTTCTAATGGGGACAAGTTAAAACATGATGAGATAAATAAGCCTTCCTCTGGTGCCACCACCGGTCTCTGGGTTTGTCTTCTTATTCCCTTTAAATGTCCAGCAGTGATACAGAGGGAATGTAGTAGAACATTTACTGTCATCGAGAAACCCCCATCTTGCTCTTTGGAGGCAAATAATGCCAATGATTGGAGACGACATAATGCTTTATTTACATCTCAGGAGGCAAGAGGAGGTGGTGGCAGTACCTGTGTAAACCTTAAGCTAATGTTCAGAGAATGACTCTGGTGTTTGTTTGCAACCTGGTCAAAAGTTTGGTGTAGGGCGCCTGGGTGGCTCAGTGGGTTAAGCCGCTGCCTTCAGCTCAGGTCATGATCTCAGAGTCCTGGGATCGAGTCCCGCATCGGGCTCTCTGCTCAGCAGAGAGCCTGCTTCCCTCTCTCTCTCTCTCTGCCTGCCTCTCCATCTACTTGTGATTTCTCTCTGTCAAATAAATAAATAAAATCTTTAAAAAAAAAAAAAAAAAGTTTGGTGTATACTTTTCACCCTTTAAGGTACAGACCTGTATTTTTCAAACCAGAATAAAATTGTCAGGTCTGCTATATTTTCTGTTAGATAAAACATAATTATACAAAATAAAAATTTAAAAATTAACAAAAAAGCAATGCTTAAGGATGAGTTGAATCTGAGTTTAAATATAGGCTCTGTTATAGTCTCTGGATTGGGAACTCCCTGAGCTTCATCTGGAAAATGATGATAATATGATAAAATACCCTTATGATTAAGGAGAGAGTTAAAGGAACTACCTTTTGCATTATACTTTAAGTTTGGTGCTTAGTATCCAATAGGTGCTCATCCAGTAAGGGATGTTCTTGGCTTAAAGTCTATGGGTTTAACCATTAGGCTGTATTGCCTTGCTTTGAGAGATATTATTAAAAACAACTGAGATTATCAAGAATAAATAATTAGATTGTATTATTAAGATCTTAGCAAGGAAGGTAGGTTGGGGGTAATAGTAATAAATATGCTTGGGGAGATATCTGGGCCTGTCCTGATAAACTCTGAAGCTATCTCTGCCTCTTTGTGCTGCTCTTTCTCCTGATGTGGGACCTTGACATACTGATGAGCATATTGAATGGTTTTGAACCCCAGGTTCCTCTCAGATTTCAAGGCATAGCTCTGGACTTTGATGAAGACTACTTTTGAATGAATTTCAATTTCTCTGAAATATCAATCTCTCAAAATGTCTGCAGCTTTGGTTACACTTGGCACAATATGCTCCGGCACTGGCAAGTACTGAAATAAAATTTATAGGAGGAACCAGCTCAGAGCCACCCTCGCCCCTTCAGAGTGTGTGATTTCCTTTTTTTTTTTTTTTTTTTTTTTTCAGAGTGTGTGATTTCTGAATGAAATAGTCAACAGGAGAAAATCTCAACAGTGTTTAATCTTAAGCATGCAGAATGTTCTCTTGGACTGTGGCATATTAAGTGTCCCTGTTCAAAACCTGAAAGAGAAGTGTGAGCAATTTTTCAGTTAATCTAACATTATAGGCAGCTGTGGTGGGATAGGAGCAGATATAATGGCATGTGACAAAGTGTCTCCCATTGACATTAAAACCTGTGTGTGCATCTACAAGTGTCTGAGGCCTTAACAATGACAAAACCTAGTTTTCTTTCCATCTCTTCTCTCTTCTCAAAGTGAACA
This sequence comes from Mustela nigripes, assembly GCF_022355385.1. NCBI lineage: Eukaryota > Metazoa > Chordata > Mammalia > Carnivora > Mustelidae > Mustela > Mustela nigripes. The sequence goes on from NC_081559.1 coordinate 106,721,173, forward strand.
TGCACACATACACAGTCCTTGTAGATAAACACCAAGTGTCCCAGTAGGCACAAAGACATAGCTCGAAGTTTAATTGTTTCTCTATAAAGACCTGATGCAAAGACTCCCCCTGATAGAAGCTTTGGCAGGCTTCTGAGAGGTCCTTCACTTGGCTCTTCCAGGGTGCTCAGCACTGCCTTTCCTTTACCTCTAAAACACTATGTTAATAGCAAGGACAATTCTAGGGTGGCGCTAGTTATCCAGAATATATAGAAAATCATCATCGCCTCTGTTGCTGTGCTATGGATTATGAACATTCTTTTTAGGTTTCTGGACTCAATTTCAGTATGGGGGTGGGGTCCTCTACACACAACACCAAGCAATTCTCAGACTCCAACAGGGTGTCCAAAAATTAAACTCAAATCCAACACTCTCCACTGGAAATAACATCAGACTCCACAGGTTAAGACTTCAGTCCTACAAGACTGCCTTCCCCTCCCTTCCGAGCTAGTTGCATGTCTCAGATGGTTACCTGTGTTTCTGACCAGATTGGCAGTTCTGATGGCTTCCTCTTCAGGTTTGGCTAATTTACTAGACTGGCTCACTGAACTCAAGGAAACACATACTCACACTTCCCAGTTTATTAAAGGGCATGAATCCATAGCCACATGAAGAGATGCACGGGGTGAGGAATGGGGAAAGGGCACAGAGCTTCTATGCTTTCTCCAGTCACACGACTCTCTATAATATCCATGTGTTCACCAACCCGGAAGCTCTCCAAGCCCAGTCCTCCTGAGTTCTTATGGAGGTGTCATTGTATAGTCATGACTGAGTGTCACTGGCATTGACTGATTTGACTCCAGAGCCTCTCCCTTCCCTGGAGAGGAGGATTAGGATTCAGAATTCCATCTCTCTAACTACATGGTGGATCCTCCCGACAACAAGCCCCTGCCATTGGGTGGGGTCCAGAATTTCAACTTCATTAAGAATAAGACACACATTTCACATTCATGGCTCCGACATGTTTTCAAGGACTGTGGATGAATACCAAAAATATCTGAATGTGCAAATAAATATTTTATATAAATCCTTGTATCACAGGCATTTAAAATGGTGTATCATGTGGGCCCTGATTTTAATGACCTTTCTATCTCTTGAAGAAGCTAAGCCTAATTTTAGCAATAAATTATATACTTTGTAACAAGGGAGCAGGGGGTATTAAAAAGAATATTGATTTGGGGATTACATAGATTTGAGGTTGAATTCCAACCCATATAATCTACATAAATGCTGCCAGCTCTGGTTGTTTCATTTGCAAAACAGCTGTAATAATGTCCATCTCACAGAGCCTTGGGAAGGGTCAAGTGAGACATCCAGTTTACCTGCCTGACACAGTCACTCAGAAATGTTTTAAGACTATTTTGCTTTATTTTATTTTCTTATGGCATTCATTTTGCAGCAGAAAGTAGAACAAGGCTTCTCAGACTATCTGTGATGAAGGACCAGTCCCTCCTACATTTCTCCCTCTGGCCCCATCCATCACAGACTAAGACATTTGCAGACACAACAAAATGGATTACTGGAAAAAGTAGAATGAAGAAGATGCCAAAGATATTAAAAAATGCAAGGCAAATTTTTACCATTGGATTCCACATGGAGAAAATCATGCAGCCAGGTTGCAATAGGTCTCTAAATGCTACAGCAAAGTTCTGTACCTATCCCATCCTGGACCCAGCAGAGCATCCCTGGGTCTGACATGGTCTGCGGTGTGGTCTACAGATTACACTTTAAGTAGCTCAAACTGAAAGACAGACATGGTGTCCTTAATGTGATTAAAAGTTGAAATCCCTGAGTTCCTCCATTTGAAGACTTTATGTCATGCTAATATCTCCAGAGAGACCAATCTTCATTTGCAGGTGATGATAAAAACCTGACCCGAGGAAGTAACCATGCACACACCAGTATCAAGGACAACAGCAGGGGACTACTCAGAAGAGAGTCACCAGGCACAGTCCAAGAGATGAAGGAATTAGAGGCAGCCTGGGCTTTCCACTCAGTCCCTTTCTACCAAGCTTCCCGGTATTCACAGCACAGAGGAAGTGGAAATTAATGCATGTGTTTTGACGTGTAGAACTTTTCATATTTTATAGATCTTTTTTCACTCCAAAGTTTCCATTCAGTAATTATTAATGATCCTTTTGCTTTCTGGAGAGGGTGGAGATCACTTGGGGTGGTAGTGTGAGTTTCCATCTCCTGCCTCTTTCAAGGACCTCTTCCACTAGAATGCAAATGTTCTAAACGCACATCGGTCTATGCCACTCCCCTTTGTTCAGCTTCAAGACCCTGAGGACGACTCCTGGCTGACCTCAGCTTTCCTCTCTCCCTCTGCAGTTGCTTGGTGTTCAGTGTTCTAATTGTTCTGAATCCTTGAAAGTTCCCTGTCCACCTCTCACTCCTGCATTACTCTGCCTTCTTTTGTTCATGCTTTCTTCCGCTGCATAGCCCAACATCGACCCCTCCTTGTCTGGCTGACTTTTAGTTATCCTTCAAGAATAACTTCAGCTGTCCTCCAGAATGTCTGCCCTGACTCTCCCTCCCACATTCTGAGCGAGATGTCCCTGCTCTGTGGGCCCCTACTTTCCTCTGCATACCTTGACCGCCGAACCAACCACATTATTCTGCAACCATCTGTTTGTCCTCATTTCTTATTCATCGACAAATGCCTAATAAATGTTTGAGAAGTGACCATAACTGAGGTAGCTGTCATGGCCATGTTGAGAGGCACTCAAGGATAGACCTGCATACTAATAAGCCTAAAACCATAATTTATTCCACAAATTTGGCTGAAGCAAATCAGAACAGAAGATCATCAGATTCACCTATCAGTTAGATATATAATCACCTATCAGTTAAATATGTAATCAAGGCACACTCTGTATGCAGCTCTGGCCCTGGCCCCCTTTGATATACACTAAAAACTTATACATACATATTAAGCCAAATTAAAATTGAGCACCATCAACCACCAGCACAAAGGTCTCCATATTGGGGTAGCAATGAGCATGAGAGATGTTAGGCTCAGTCTAGAATAATGGAGAGAGCCCCAGGTTTGACTGGAATTTTTCCCTTGCTACTTTCAAGCTCAACAGATTGTTGACATTTCTAAATCTCTGTTTCTTCCACAAAAAAAAAAAAAAAAAAAAAAGGATTAATAAGCTATGCCATAGAATTATTTTGAGGGGTAAGGGGTAAGTGGCATGATTTACATAAACACCTGGTACAGTGTCAGCCACAATAAATGGTGGCCGTTATGATTATAGGCAACTCTTAATTTATAGTCTATTTAAAAGCTTGTTTTATGTTACTCTGCTATGCAGTTTCTTGCAGTCTAATGTTACATTGCCAGAAACAAAGTTGAGGGGGAATAAACTCTAAGAAGGTCCATCAGAGCATGGCTTTACTCTTCTTAAAATCTTCCCTAGAAATTATAACAAACATTTAATCTTAGGAAGTATTTCTTAGCCTTCCCCCTTTAATGAAGATGTTGGAGGATCTAAATTTTACCAAATTGTGGAACTGCTGCTGAGGAATGGGATGAAATGAAACTAAGGCAAGAAATTATGCCATATGACTTATTGGAGGAAAATGGCTTCTTAACTGGCATCAGAGAATGGTATAAATCAGACAGGATTCATGGCTACAAATATAGAGACAGATGCCTCGGCTAGCTTAGAGGACCACTAAAGATGCAAGAGGGCCAGTAAAATTCCTCCATTTGTACATAAAAAAGAAACATGGACCCTTTGCCATCTCCCATGAAACTATGTGCTCTTGGCTTTTTGTCCAGATGTTTGAGTTGGTTTTCTTTTTAAGCCATGTGTATGGGAGGAGAAGGGAAATGAGCATTTGGAAAGTGGGAAAATCCTTTTGGTTTTAAAAATATTAAAGAACATATAGCTGATGCAGTAGGGTCCTTGAGCTCCTGGGACCCTGTTCTCCAGACACCAAGAAAGGTGAACCTAGATGATGCTTTAAAAGGATTGCAGGATCACAGTGACCTGTCCAGGTCACTAGCAATGAGCAATGGTATCACTAGCATCTAGCAATGGTATCACTCCACCTCCAGTAGCCTGGCTGGAAGTTGCTGGAAACATGAGTCATGAAAAAAAGAAGGAACAGACAAAGAATACAAAAACACTAATTTGAAAAGATATATGCACCCTTATGTGTATTGTAGCAGTATTTACAATAGCCAAATTATGGAAACAAACCAAATGTCTGTTTATAGATAAATGGATAAAGAAGAGTGGTATATGTATATATAGTGGAATACTACTCAGCCATAAACAAGAATGAGATTTTTGTCATTTGCAACAACATGGCTGAATCTAAAGAGAATCATGCTAAGTGAAATAATTTGGAGAAGGAATTCTCCAAATACCATATGATGTCACTCATATGTGGAATTTAAGAAAAAAAAAATGAAGAAAGACAGAGATGAGCCAAAAAACAGACTCTTAAATATAGAGAACCAACTGGGCGTTTCCAGAAGGGAGGTGGCTGGGTAGAATAGGTGAAATGGGTGAAATAAGTTGGGGGGGGGGATGAGTGAAATAAGAGGATTAAAAGTACACTTATCATCAATGAATTCTGTTACGCTAAAAAGAAATTTTTAAAAAAGTACACTTATGATGAGCACTGGGTAATGCATGGAATTGTTGAATCACTATTTTATACATCTGAAACTAATATAACTGTACTTAATACACAGTGAAATTAAAATGTAAAAGGGGGAGATAGAATGCCCAAGGAGAGGTGGATACACAAAATAAGTTTAGATATCTTGGAATTTTATTGCTGCCCAAATCCCAGAATTACTGTAGTAGATCCTGGCCCCAGATACACTGGCAGTCTGTGACTATTCCTTATAGTTCCCAGGGCTATGAAGACTACATAAGACGCTTCACCAAAGCCCTTTCTTTCCTTTGGTTTGTTGGTAAAATTACCTTCCATCATCTAGGTGACCTCTCTATAACAGCCCCACAAATCTTTTCTGCCATTAGGACAAAGAGAGTAGCTCTTCTTGTTGTACGCAAAAGGGCTCTCATTAGAAAGTGACTATTGATGCTTTTCCACGAATTATGTACCTAAGGAAGTTTATGGGCTGGAAACAAATGGATGTGTGGGAGTGTGGACTTGAAAGCCTCTGCTTCCTACCTGTGTGACCTTGGCCCAAAAAAATGAGCATGATCACTACCTATGTAAAGATTAGATAGATTATATATAAAGTCTCTTTCCAACTCAAACAAGGAGCCAACCTTTTTTTTTTTACCCCCTCCTTTCCACAATATCATGGGATAGAGCTGAATATGCTCATCTTTAAGCAGGACACTTAGTGAAGCCAATGGTGAGTGTCTACTTTGGAAAGACTTGACAAAGTATGAAGTCCAGCTTCTTCAGCTAGACTGGAGATCTTTTCAGAAACTAAGAAGCATCTAACTCCATTCTCCAACATCCCCCAACAGTATCCCTCTCCTCATATCCCTTTCAACACTTCCATGTTACTTGATAGCCTTTAGATAACACCTTTTCACATTTCAAGGCTCATTCCTCTTGCAATAGTTTTCTCCCTCCCTCCCACCAGTCCACATTCTGTTGAACTTATTAAAGTTTCACCTCAGACCTCACCCTTTCATGAATGCTCCTTAGAATGCCCTCATGCAGCTATTCCTAACTAATGGTATGTGATCCTCCTGGTGGAACACAGAGGTTGTCTGAAGTGGACATCAAGTTTTGCCATAAGTTACTGATAGTTTCCTGACCATGGAAAGAGAGGACATTCCAGGTCCTTTTGCCCCTTTCTGAGCTGGACCATTTAAACTCCTTGCCTTATTTCTATATGCCCTTGATAACCCACCACTCCATGTCCTCTGAGGGGTTAGTCACATTTTCATTTCATTTTATTCCAGCTCCTATTTTTACCATCAGATCTCATTATTTTCAGCAAATGTCTCCTAAGTCAATGAGAAAATGGAAAAATAAAGGCCATCTCTCTGGAGAGACTTCCTGAACTCTTCCTTTCCCTACCTAATAAGACAATTATTTGTATCCTTGAGTCCCTCTCCTGCCATTAAAATGTCTACTGTCATGGGCTCTGAATTCCACTTCCCCTGTGACTCTACAAATAAAACATGCTTCTCTCCTGCACTGTCATCTCCTCCCTCTCTACTGTCTCTTTCCCCTTTGAATGGAACCATACTTCTATTTTTCTTTCATAGTTTCATGTCCCTTCATCTCATGTTACTTTCCCTTTGTTTTCAGACACAGAGTTTTAGAAAGAATCATTGATGTGCAATGCCCCTGTTATTCACCCTTCCACTCATTAGATGTGAGTCTGTTGACATTTCCTTCATAGGCAGCATGTGATAGAGGATGGGTCATCGGCTTCCAGAATAAGCAAAGGTGAGACTGGGGACCCTTCTCCTCTCATGAGCCATGTGACTGTGGGCAAATTAATAAGTCTCTTTTGTGTCTCTGCATCTTCCACAAGTCTGGAGTAAGCATTCGACCATGTAGTCAGGGTGAGAATGTAAATGAGAACATCATCAAGTAGAACATATGAATTTGACATCCCACAAAAATTTTCACACTATAGAAATTCTCTTTTGGAGTTTTTCTCTTTTCTTTTTCTGGTTATTCCCTCATTTTTTTTTTTTTTAAGTTATTATCTTCCATCAAACACTGCCTTCTTCAAAATTCCATGGATGCCTTTGTTTTCCTTTTTTTTTTTTTGGTGTGTGTGTGTGTGTGTGTTCTTTACTCATCCAGACTATGACTTTAACTAATATTAATATTTTGACAATTATTAGGTGCTCTTGTCCAATGTTGATCTCCTGAGCTCTGTTACATGAATTGACATCACAATCTGGAGGAAGCACAGGAAAAGAATGCCCACCCTGAGCTCATCTCTCACTAATCAAGCTCCCACACTGTCCCTCCTTCTCACACTGCATGGTAGTACCACTTTTCAAGAGTCATCCTTGAATCTTTCCCTTTCCTTGTCCCCTACACAAAGTAACAAGTTCAGCCTTACTTAATGCATGTATCACTACTCAACCTGGATTATAGCAATAAGTTACTGAGGAGTTACTCTGCCTCCCATTTGCCTCATCTTCTTTGAGTGTCCAATCTGCAATTTACTTTACTGGAATAAAAACTTAAGCAGATAAACATGGCCACTTTTCCCAGTTAAAAACTGTTCAGTAGTTCCTGTTCAGTAGAGGATTGGGTTGCTGGAAGTACCAGAAGTACCAGAAGTGATATAGCCTGGAGTGATTATTTATAATGCTGATTTCTAGACTTAAACTCACAATATTTCTTGGCTGGGTGATATTTACAGACTGAAAGTTGGGAACAATTAACTCTGGAATAAAGATCAAATCCCATAGAATGTTACATAAGGTTTTGGATAATTTAACCTCTTCCTGCCTCTCCAACCTCACCGTCAACCATCCGGGCATATCACTTGCATGCTCATCACATGGTCTGATCCTTCGTACCACTGTAACTTTGCATAACGTCAGAGTCCTGCCACTGCTGGTTCACCTTCCACATTTGGTCATCCTTCTAAGCCTAGCTCACATCAATCATCTTCCCCTTAGCAAGGCTTCCGAGTAACTCTTTACTTACCACCCATTCAGTCTGAGATAAATAACCATCTTCCATGCTTCCATAATCCAAGACATCTTTAGGTCACAATCCCTTTCCTTCTTATCCTGTTCCAAAGCCAACAGTATTTTTTTACATATATCACTGACATTAATTGTTTATTTGCTTGTTTTTCTCACCAGCCTAGAAAATTCCTAGCACTTGAAAAAGATGGATGGCATGTATTAGGTCCTAAAATATTATTTGTTAATTGAAGAATTTTATCTCTTTTTTTTTTTAAATTTTATTTATTCATTTTGACAGAGAGAGAGAGAGATCACAATTAGGCAGAGAGGCAGGCAGAGAGAGAGGAGGAAGCAGGCTCCCTGCCAAGCAGAGAGCCCAAAACGGGACTCAATCCCGGGACCCCGAGACCATGACCCGAGCCGAAGGCAGAAGCCCCAACCCACTGAGCCACCCAGGCACCCCGAATTTTATCTCTTTAAATCACGATGTCTATTGGCTCTCTCCTACCAGTCCTGTGGGCTAAGTCTTGTCTATCAATGACCTTCTGAAATTCAAGTACTAACCTTGTGTGGAAGGTTTTCATCTTCCTGTCCATCCTGGTACTTCTAAGCAAGTGCTTTTGTAAGCTGCTTCCTGCTGATCCAATCTGCCAGGGATATTTAATTGGCCTTGTGCCTATTCCCCTTTTATTCTGAAGAGTAACTTATTGTCCTACCTGGTGATGGAATTATTTCTTATTTCACAGGCTTTTTTTTTTTAAGTTATAGAAGTGAAATTATTAACAGGAATATTATTGCCAACAATGTTATTGAAATTTTAGTTACTAATGTATTTATTGTTCCTTGTCTATGTGATAAGTCATGGAAATAAAATGTATTTTCAATGATACTAGTGCATTTTTTATTTATTATATTTATTCTTTACTCTTACCTTAAGCAGAAAAAGTTGCCCTTAGCAGGGTTATTAACATTTTCAAAAACTAATGGACTCATTAGATTTGTTTGTGTGTATTTTAAAGTCACGACTATAAAATGGATTCACTGGTTATTAAAATGATGTATATACATCACATTCCTGCGGGCAATAAATAAAATAATGGAAAGCCTGTAATCCTGTGAATGTCTTCAGAAAATTATGCTTTTGCTTCTTCTCCCCAAAGGGAAGCCATGCTACACTTTAAAGAGCAAACTCTTTTGAATCGGACACAGTTGGGGTCCTGGCTCTCTAAGCTATTAGCATGATCTTCAGGTCTATAAAATGGAGACAATGATATGAACTTTGTAGGGATGTGATAGTAGAGGTAAAAATACCCCAGAGTGCTTATTGCTTATTGTGATACCTGGCACATATCAGGCATTCAAAACATCTATTTCCTGTCTTTTTACGTGTTTTCTATCATGGTGGGGGGCAGACTTGTTTCTCATAGATCCATTAAGGAGTTGAGAAATGCTGTTCTCGTGGCTCTGGCACTGCTTTGTCAGCCTTGATTATCTTCTGTCTGACATCACTGTAAAATTATTCAATATACCTGTGACTGTGGTCTCTCAACAAGATGCAAGTTTGTCAAGGACAAGAGCCTATGAATGCCAACACAGGGTGTGCTCAGTAATAAAAATATCAGACGAATGCAATAAAAAAATGCAGGAATAACATTATGTAAGGGAAGCAACACTGCTTGAAAAATAATTCTCCTTCTCACAAACATGGTTTCTTTAAAATAATGAAGTTACAAATGGAAATGCTTCAGGTCTTTTCTGATTCTAATGGCCAAAGAAATGTAAGACTTTTTCTGTAGTTGACAGATGTCCATAACCTTCAATGTTCAACACATATATGTAGCTAAAGGAGAGTTTTATTTTATCATGTGTAGGGTGGCCCTTTTACCTTTCCTGAACTTAAGCACAATGTGGAATTAAAGGCTGAGAGACACCGGTACAAGAAATCCATCCACTATGAAGACATCCGTCATGATTAATCAGCCTAAGCAATTCTCAATAAGGAAAGCATGAGTGAGTTTGTTTTGCTGCAAAGGCATGCCCTGATCACATTAATTTGGGAGGCAGCTGGAGGTAGCAACTTACCAGGGGAAAACAGATTGTAGGACCTATGAAATTATTCCGATGCTCATGGGAAACTCTTCCTGTAATCCACAGGCAAGCCTATTCTTACAGCTGAGAAGGAGAGTTATAGAAAAAAACCATCAGAAATTGTAACCCCAGGTAGTCAAAAGCGTGAACTGAAAGGAGTCAATGTACGAGAAACCTGTGTGAGTGCCTGCTTTGTGGGCTTATGTGGATAGGGAAAAGCCTTCAGGGGACAGAGAAAATAAATAAATAAAAGTAAATAAATAAAATTTAGCACTGGGAAGATTTTATTTTGAATCCTGGCTCTGCCACTTCCTGGCTATGTGAGCCTCTGCAAGTCATGTGAATTTGGTATTTACAGCTGTAAAATAGGAACAATAAGCCATACTCCACAGTTATTGTTAGGATTAAGTGTGACCAAGTTCTTTCACATGTGGTTGAAAAAGACAAAAGTCCTCACCCTACCCAGTTCTATTTCTAGGTAGGAATATGATTTAATCAACATTTAATAGTTCTTTACAAAATTATCTCCCCATAATCTTACAGAGTGCCAGAAATTTTCACCATGGTAATTTTGCTTTAATGGTTAAAACAAGAATGCTCCTTTTAAAAATGCAACACTCCCCAAAGGGGAAAGGTAAACATTTTGGTGGCATCTGGACCTCCAGTGGGCTCTTGAAAGGCTTGGTCTCAGAGAAAGGAAAGTCTAGTGATGAGGAAGTAAGGGCACCTTAGTAACACAGGGGATTCTCTGGGTGCTGCTGCAAAAGTCAAGGCCCCCAAATCCATAGAGATTTGTCATCTGAAGCATGGGGATAATGAGATTTATCTTGCCTCACTGGAGGTCTTGCTGGTGTACATGCCATATGCTACCCTTTACACATCCAGATTATAAGTTCATCAAAAACATGAAACATTTCCTTTTCATCTTTGTATTGCCAGTGTCTAGAAGAGAGCCTGATACAGAGTCAGCCCTCAATAAATATTTATTAAATTTGGTCAAAGTGAGACTTCTATATGGAAGAAGACTCCAGCAGAGATCTAAGGACCTTTATTTACTTCAGAACATGAAAATCACAGCTGAGCATAGTATTCCTCAGAGACTACAGCAACAGACTTTCATCTGGAATCTCAGGGATGGTGTTTTTCCAGTTCTGTTACAGTCTAGTTTTCTCTGATATTATTGTCATTGATGTTTCTCAGTGCCAGAGCTTTAGGTCGACATTTTTCCTCATGGAACCCAAGACCTTTTAAATCTGACTCTCTCCTCCTTAGCCAACTTTGTCTGCCAGACTTTGCTTGGGTCATTCTGGTGTCTTCATCTCCTGCTTGCTCTCATGGTCCCATAGTTCAAGTCTGCTGTGTCTTTCCTTTTCCCAAAATGACCTTATTCCCCTAGCCCTGGTCCTGCCTGTCCAGATCATCACAGGGCATCCGACACAGCTGTCTTCTCTGTTTTCTCCTGCACTTAACCAACCCCATGCCATTTCACATTTCCTTAACTCATTGCTTCCCTAATTGATTTGCGTGCAGCCGCTGTACCTCTCCAAATAGATTAGTGAGAAATAATGCCTACCTGCGGGACTGTGGTGAGGATTAAATGAGGCAACAAATGAGACAAAGCATAGCTCAATAAATAGTTCTGATCTTCCTCTTTCCTTCCTTAACACTTCACATAGAGTCTTAAAATCGACACTTTGGAGACTGTATATTTCAATGTACCTCAAGAAATACATTCTATTAGCAGTGCTTCACAAAATGTTTCACACCATGGGGCACAGAAAATCAAAATATCAGCATGGACCCTGAGGTAAAGGCAAGGCAGCTCTTGGTTATAAACAACTGGCCAGAGACTTGGTCCATCCAGGCTCCGACTTTCTACTCAAGAACTGAGACAATCACTGCTTTGGTCCCTTTGTGACCCAGTGATGGCACATTGACCATTAGTGAACTCAATGGCTGAGCGCCATACCTCCCTGAGAAAGAACACTGATGCTGAGAATGCTGGCTCTGGGACTTTCTAAAACAATTACAGAAATTAAGTTTAAGCCCCTCCTCTTACAAAAATATATTTTCCACATTAAAAACAAAAACGATTCTCTGAAGGTGCTCACCCTTCTTATCCTAGAGTTAGGAAGCCTGCAATGACTCTGGAGTCCCACGCCTGACTCTGGAATTCCACACTTCCTACAGAATCCCTCAGCCACTCCAAAAATCCTGCAATGACTCCAGAACTGCAGTTACTCCGGAATCCTACAGACACTTCAGTCTCACAGCTACTCCAGCCACACCTTATAAAATGCCGTTTTCAGACCTCTCACATCCCTGGCCCATTTTCCTCTGTGTTCTCTGTGTTTACCATGCATACTGCCTTCTCGTTGGATAGCAAGTTTATTGATATAAGCAATTATTACATTGTCCAGGAGTATATTTGGCATTCTAGTAACTTCTCTGTAACTTCTTGGAACTGTGTACACAGCAGAGGAAAAAGACCTCTTTCTGTGTGAGTCTCTATATGAGCAGCACCTCACTGGTAGGTGGGACCCCATTTTAATCAATTGTTTTCACTGGAGTACCTATTACAGTCTCTAGCACATAGTGGATGGTGAACAAATGCTTTCCAAACACAACAGAAAGACTTCTCCTGGCATGTGACATGGTAAAGATCAGGTGGGGGCCAGAGACGTAGAGCTAGAGGAGCAGAAAGTTCTAAGCTGCCCATGTAGGAAATCCTACTGAATTGTAGCCAAGCTGAGTAGAACGCCAAAAAGAAAGAGGCCTCTTTCTTCTGTGGAGGTCTTTGTTTCTGTTTTGAAAATGCGCACGGAGGGTTCTTTTGGCATTTTTCCATGGGGGAGCCAACATTCATATTTATATCTCCACATTGGCAGAAAGGACTCTGGGCAGATGTATCATCACATTTACTCATTTGTGAATTCATCTAATTAATGACTAAAAAGAGTTCTAATCTTAGTGATAAGAGATGTAGGTTGTTATGGGGTTTTTGTTTGTTTATTTTGTTATGCTTTTGATTCTTTTTCAGAGTTCTAATGATTTTCTCTTGATGGTTGTGTTGTAGCAAAAAGATAAAGAGAAACTTGGGGCAAATCATACCTTTTTTTTTTTAATTCTCCATAAAGCCTAAAAAATATGATACAACCAAAGTATGAACTCAGAAGTGCTAATTTATGAACAGTAGAAATCACAACACATAGTAAAGTGTCATTTGACACTGACTTGGAGTTAGAAAATCAAGTTATGTCTTCCGTTTTGTCATATCCAGTTATGTCATCTTAGACTAGTTAGTGTACGTCTCCAAGTATAACTTTCCTCTTTCTTAAATAGGAATATTGATTTGTATAATTCCTAAGATTCCTTATGACTTTGGTATTCTGATTCTAAATTCTATAATTCCAGTTGAAGTGATTTCAAATATATTTACTGAAACCTCTATGTTTATAAAAACCAGCCACAAAATAAGAAGTTCTGGTTCTTGTTCTTACTGAGTTATCATCTAGAAAGAGAAGTTTAAAGTACAAAAAACATTAAATGAGAATTACGAAAGCACTTAGGCTCGGCTTGATTTATAATACTCAACACATATTTCTCACATTCAGCATACACTCTTTAAGTCCTTTTATATGCTAGGCACTACGATGAGTGCCTGGAATATAAAGGAAAAGAAAAGGCAAAGTCTTCGCCTGTAGTGTAGTAACACAAACTGACAGTTATTCAAAGAATTATTAATTTCAATATAAGCCACTTAAAAATATAGCATTCATAAGAAGTATGAGATATAACAGGATTATAAAGGAGTAGGCTGTCAAGGCTACTCCTATTGTATCCTGTGAGATGGAATGAATTCTTTTTAATAGGATGAAATAAAAATTGCAACAAAAAATAATCAATTTGTGCTTCTTTTCCATTGGCTGCAACTTAATCTCATGCTCACTTACAGCTGTAATTCAGACTTAAGTTGTGTAAGTCATTTGCTCAGATGAAACTTAACAGAAATCTATTAGAGGACTGGCAAGTCAGTTATATCACTGTCACACATGGTCTTGGTCTGGGTGGGGGAGTCCTCATGATTAAAATCTGGCCACTATGCAGGATTCATTGGCTGAATAGAGTAGGGTTAGAGGTGGGAGATGAACAGAAGAGTGAGTTTGAGGATAACATAACACTTAGGGAGCTACCAAAATCATCTGGCCAGGAGATAAGAAGCTTTGTTAATATGACAGCCATTAGGATAGAGAGCAAGATCAAGATGCAGATTCTGACCCAAGAGTCAGAAATGAACCCAAAGAGGTCTATGTTGAGAGGAAGGTATGGATACAAGGCATCCTTCATTTCCAGACTTAATAGACCTCACATCTCAAGACCCTAGGGAAGCTGTCAAAGTAGTAGGATAAATCCAGGTATAGGATGTTCCACGGTGGGTAAATTGTTTCAGAAGTACAAGATTTTCATACAAGTGCTAGGGATTTTGTTCAGGGATAGGTAGGACTATTGGTCATTCAGGCCAATGAGTTGCAAAGCAGAATCTGCCATTATTTTCTTGGAAAGAGAAGCCAGGCTCTTTCTCTTTCTGGAAACGACACGAAAATATGTTGTTCCCACTGCTGCAGTAAACTATCTTATAAATATTTACAAAACCAGACTTAGGATGAAGCTGATGCTTATAGAAATAAGGGAAGTATGGAAAGAAACTATCTGGTGATATAATAGAGTGGCTAAATCAATTAACCTTGGGACTATTTTCCCTTTGGATTTCTGGATATCTAAGATGAAATCCTCCTGCATTTTTTAAGTGCATCAGAATTGGGGTTTCTACTACTTAGAATAGAAAGAACAAAACTGATACTGTGAACAGACCCCACAGTGTTATTAAAGGTCAAGAATTAAGAACACTATCTGATAAAGGTCAATAGTTGTAGGGTTAATAGAATTTGTTTTTCAGGTATAGGAAGAATCCAGGCAAGGATCCATAGGCCTTCCTTTCTCTCATTCTACATGTCCAATCAATCACAAACCCTGTCAATTCTGTGACCCTGCTATATCTTTGCTCCATATCTAATGAGGTCAACCCAGTGCAAACTGCCATCTTTGCACACCAGGATCAATACTCTGCTGCAGGCTCCTTACTGGTCCCCTACATCCACCCAATTTTCATTCCTCCACTCTATCCCTTATCATATAAATCTGACATCATCATTCCCTGGCTTAAAGAACATATTCAGTGATAGCTCATTGTTATGGATAAAGTCAAAACTCTTTAAAATAGCTTATGAAAATGTCAGTAATAAGATTTCTGTCTACTAATCCTACATCATTATTCACTATTTCTCTATCTTCCATAACTAGATTCTGGGTTTCAGCCATTCTGAATCTCTTTGAAATCCTACTAATGCATGTGAGTCCTCACATGCCGTTAATCCTCAGACAGGCTTTTCACAGGGAAGTCAGGCATGCCATGCCCCATGGCAGACTGACTCCTGACATTCTTCAGGTTTTGGTTACAATGTCAGTTTTTGTGAAAGTTCTTTTGACTCTGGTTTAGATTGCTTCCTCCTGCTAGACATTCTCATAATACTGTATCCACTTTGTCCCATTCTACTGTAACTGGCTGGCTGTTTCTCTTCGTTCTTGCAGGTTCTAGTCTGTCTTGTTCACAGCTGTAATCCCCAGTGCCCACTTAGAGTGAGTACTCCATACTCACTGAAGAGAGGAATCATGTGAGGCCATGGGTAATCAGGCAGACAATCCTTAACAAGGCAGTCATGTTAGGGCAGGCACAGACACTGAGGATAAGGAAACGTGTAGTTTGGCAAAAGAAAAACAATTAATTACTCAATATTCTGTCCTGAGAGTGAGTAAATGACAAGCGTTAAAAAAATACATAACACACAGGTAGGTTCCCTGACGCCAACCCTGAGGCATGTCGTTACTCCTGGCCAGTTTCACTCCACTTGTCCTACCTGGTCCCCATGTGCTGCAGCAGTAATTATTCGACCTAATTATGTGGTACTAAGAACAGGAGAACTGCCCACAGTCAAAGGTGAGCCCACAGTGTCAGCCTAGAAATGAATGAGTCACAAAGAGCTGGGGTCAGAAGCCAACATGACTAATTTCAAGCTCCGTTACTTTGGCCAAGTTTCTAAATCCCCCTAAGTGTATGTTTCCATATCTTGAAAGTGAAAGAGTATTCTTTAAAGAGTTGTACAAATGCAGACTTTGTATGCATAACAGAAACTATAATGCACTGAAAAATGAAGCTTGTCATTATAATAACACAAAGGATCCAAATTTAGAACACCAGAAGAATGGCAGTAGCAACCAACAGAAATAGGAATTCAAGTGCTGAGCAATAGCTCCTTCATCTCATGGTTGGTGTTCTCAGTTTCACATGGTTGAGCTACAATCCACAAACTAGATGACTCATAATCAAAAGTAAAAAAAATCCAATTTAGTTCACAGTGTTGATACTAATGTTAGTTTCCGTCTGGAGGTTTATCAGCTTAAAGTCCATCTGCTTTATAATGCTAAAAAAGGACGATGTGTTCACAGTCTGATTTCAGTTTCAAATTGAGAAATACTTTCTGGAGCTATTAACAGTAAGTGGATATGCTCTCGAGGTAGAATATCAAAGTAGCCACTGCAGCAGTCAGAGGAATGTCTCTCTGTTGCTGCCTTACTGCTTAGATTCTAAAAGTCTAAACTCAGCTACCACAGGAAGTGTGGCAAGTGCATCAGGGACTAGGGCTGGGGGAGCCCGCTGGCAGGTGGGGTGCAACCTGACAGACAGTATTTCTTTTCTTCTTATTCCTTGAAGAGGGTTATGGACAATAGACGCTCCAGCTCAACCTCTAGAATCCTGTGCTACATCCCAGTGATTTCACTTTTGCTCTGAGAGGAGGATAAAGTCAGTTTACTTTTAGAAAATTACCGCATTTCTTGAAATTTAAGATAGGCTTTATTGTAATACTATTCATTGTAGTATTTCGTTGAATTTAGGATATGCATATGTAATCTAATGATGAGGGTTTTTGTTCTCTTCGAAGATTGTTAAAAAATTAATAACATTCCATTTAATCAGTGGTATCTGAGCATTGAATGAAAGTGGCCTATACTCTTCTGGGTGGCCAAATCATTTGTCATTAGAAAATACAACCCTTTTCTGTGGTTTGATGAGGAGGACCTTTGATGAGGAAACATGTTACTAGGTTAGTGATCCTCTATCCCTCCTTTGTCTTACGTCTTCATCCTGAATGTATTTCTAACTGGCACTCAACCCAGACTGTTTTTAATAAAAATACTTTTTTTTTTTTTAAAGATTTTATTTATTTATTTGACAGAGAGAAATCACAAATACACTGAGAGGCAGGCAGAGAGAGAGAAGGAAGCAGGCTCCCTGCTGAGCAGAGAGCCCGATGCGGGACTCGATCCCAGGACCCTGAGATCATGACCTGAGCCGAAGGCAGCGGCTTAACCCACTGAGCCACCCAGGTGCCCCAATAAAAATACTTTTATTGCTTTCTCATTATTAAAAAATCAGGATATTGGCAAGCACAAACAAAAACCAGATGAAAATAAACACTAGAAACCCACTACCCAGACAAACTTATGAATCATGCCTTGGACCATATACTTATGAACAACTTTTTTTGCCCCGTCGAAATTATTTAGTGTACGAGTTTTAAATATATCAATACATCTGAAGACATTTCCAGGTTAATACATTTGTTTACAACCACATTTTAAATGGTCAGATAATATTCCATTATGCAAATATGCCACAATTTGTAAGCAAGTGCCAGAATTTAAGTGATGACACTGTGTCATAACAGTTCCATTTGCCTGTTTGTGTAGATTATGAGCACCTAGAAAACAGGAGACTTGTCTTACTCAGATTTGTATTCAGCTGTCTTGTACTTGTAGGAACTTGGTAAATATTTTTGGATTTCAATTAACTCCACAAACAAAAAGATCCTGGAATAATATGCAAAATCTAAGAAGATAATAATCTAGTTTCCTATGCCTGCTGTAACAAATGATCACAAGCCTGATCTCTTAAACTTCAGAATTTTATTGTCTCACAGTCTGGAATCCGGAAGTCTGATATTACTATCACTTGACCAAAAATGAAGTGTCGGGAGGACAATTTTCCCCTGGAGACTCTAGGGGAGGATTTGTTTCTTGCTTCTTCCAGGTTCTGGAGACTCCCAGTTTTCCTTGGCTGTGGCCGCACCTCTCTAGTCTCTGCCTTGAAAATCACACTGCCTCTGCCTCTTCTGGAGGCAGAGGAGAAGGGAGTTGGGGGAAATTGGAAGGGGAGGTGAACCATGAGAGACTATGGACTCTGAAAAACAATCTGAGGGTTTTAAAGGGGCAGGGGCGGGAGGTCGGGGTACCAGGTGGTGGGTATTAGAGAGGGCATGGATTGCATCGAGCACTGGGTGTGGTGCAAAAACAATGAATACTGTTATGCTGAGAATTAAAAAAAAAAACATATCCCACTTATTAAGGATAAATATGGTTGCATTTAGGCCCACCCATGTAATCCAGGCTAATCTCTCCATCTCAATATTCTTAATTTTATCACATCTGTGACTACTCTTCTGTGTTTTTGTTTGTTTGTTTGTTTGTTTTTCCTTTAAGGAAAATTTGCAACTTCCAGAAAAGATATCCAATACATGGATGTCTTTTTTTTTTTTTCCCCCTTTTTGGTGAGGAGGACTTCTTTTTATTTTTTTAACTCACTATTAATAGTACACAAATTCAGCTGTAGCTTTTAATCATAGATTATACTTTTATAGGAAGAAAGTTCTTAATGTTTGTTGTGTACTTGGTCTTGTTAGTTTTATTCCAAATTGCCATTTGCTGTGGTGAAAGCACTTTGCATAGTTCATCTCATTTATTCTTCAGAGCAATGCAGACATTTCTTTTGTCTGTACAAGTTGAAATCGTTCAAATTAGACTCAGTGGCCAATGGGAAAAAGTACAATTATTCTGTGACTTTTTAAAAAAATAAATATTCTATTTCTTTAATTGAAGGAGAGAGAAAGAGTGAGTGGCAGACTAGGGGTGGGAGTACAGAAGGAGAGGGAGAAGCAGACCCCTGTACTGAGCAGGGAGCCAGACTCTGGGAACCAGAGTCCAGGGCTAAATGTCAGGATCCTGAGATCATTACCTGAACTGAAGGCAGCTGCTTAGCCAGATGAACAAGCCAGGCACCCTTGTTCTGTAAAAAAAAAAAAATTACTTTTAAACATTGAAAGACATTCTCACAGTTAGTTTTAAATGTTTAGGGAAAGTAGTTAAATTAATAATTAGCTAGTATACTTTAATTTGAAATACTAGAAATATAGGGAATCAAAGTGTTTCTTATTTCTTTGCAAAAAAAAAAAAAAAAAAAAAAACTTACCAAGAGGAGTTGCAGCAGTGTTTGCCTTCTCATTGTACCACTTACAGTATGCAGCAGACATCTTTTCCCTGCCTTGGTGTATTGGCAAACTCCGTTCTCAGTTTGGATCAGCTTGTAACATTTTATTGTTTGTCCTTTCAATGTTGCAAAATATCTCTGAGGGTCTCTTATTTATGTATATATCGAAGTATAGTTGACACATGATGTTACATTAGTTTCTGGTGTAGGACATAGTGATTCAACAAGTCTGTGCCTTATGCTGTGCTCACGGCAAGGGTAGCTGCCATCTGTCACCATTCAAAGCTATTACGATTTCACTGACTATATTCCCTATGCGGTACGTTTTATCCCTGTGACTTATTCATGCCATAACTGGAAGCCTGTACCTCCCACTTCCCTTTGCCCATTTTACCCACGCCCCTACCCTTTACCCTCTGGCAACCATCACTTTGTTCTCTATATTTATGGGTCTGTTTCTGCTTTTTGTTTGTTTGTTTTCTAAATTCCACATATAAGCAAAACCATATGGTATTTGCCTTTCTCTGTCTGACTTACTTCACTTAGCATCAGACTCTGAGGTTCTTCTTAATGTGGCTTTTTCTTCATTGTCCTTCCTCTGGAACGTCTTCATCTCATTTATCATGACATCTTTTCTTATTTATGTTGACAAGTCTGCCTTCCCTAAAGTCTTCTGGCTTCTTGTGGAATCTCTTGAAGAGCAGCATGTCAACACTTCCAAGGTCAGCTCTTGGTGTTCTAGCTCCATTTATATATAATTCTCATTTTATTTCCAGTGTCACCACTTTTCCTTTCTTTACTGCACTTGGATTTTTGTTGTCCAATCCCCTCTTTTAAATACCCACATATGTAAGATGCCGCCTTTCTTGTGTCACTGGAACAAGGAAGAAACACAATCACATGCTTGACTGTCTGTGTGTGAACTACATAACAGAAACAGTGACTTTGAGAGATGTGGTGTGATTGGCCACTGGCCACACAGCCCATCTGTTATGTGGGTGATGATATGAAGACTCAGGAGGTAGCAGCCAAGTTTTGACTTTATGCAGTTTTCTCACACTTAATATACTACGGGAATGGAAATTTAAATGATGTCATTTGAGGACTTTGTTATTTACTCAAATAGTGGAAGTCAAAAGTGTGGATGCCAGAAACATGCAAAGTGAGGATGCTTCTGATCTGAAGTGGAGACTATTATTTTGCCCATTTATTAAAGAGGAAATTGAGCCAGGGGCACCTGGGTGGCTCAGTCATTAAGCATCTGCTTATGCTTGGGTCATGGTCCCAGGATCCTGGGATTGAGCCCCATATCAGACTGCCTGTTCAACGCGGGAGCCTGCTTCTCCCTCTCCCACTCCCCCTGCTTGTGTTCTCTTTCTGACTCTTTCAAACAAATAAATAAAACATTTTTTAAAAATTGACCCAGAACAGATTAAGTGATTTACCCAGGGTATTAAGTGGTGAAGCCAGAATTAAAATCTAGGTAGCCTCACTCCTTACCACAGCTTCACTTTCACACTTTTGGGCTTCAGCCTGAGTTTCCTACCCACAGCTTTCTCAACAACCAGATAAGTTCTGAATGCTAATCTCAGTCACTTCTGCCTCCTAGGGACAGCAGTTCATTTTGCAGCATCTCTACTTAAGCAAGGACACTATCTTCTGCTACTGTTAGAGTCTCTAGCATCTCCATTTTCCTGAGGAACTATAGAGTTTGTATGACAATGTCCACCTTTGATGTTTTTTTCTTGTCTCCTCCACCCTCTGACTAGGCCCACTTGTTTGAAAACTTCAAGCTTGTCCTTGAGTCTCCTCCTTCAGTTAACTCTATTGGACCCAAAGTCAATTCCCCTTTGGTTCTTGTTTCTTTTCCACAAACACCTTCTTGGTGCCTTTGATGTTTCTCCTCACTAATTTCTGCCAGCGGAGAAGAAATTTGTGCAACCCTCTTTTCTTCCCAAGTAAGTCCTTTGCATTTTTTCCATTTTTAAGAGAGTGTGCCAACCCTCATTCTCTGACTAAGGGATGGAATAAGCCTGAATATTTGAGACTGGAAGGAACCAAACTAGTGCACAATTCAACAATTGTGCACTAGTTTGGTTCTGTTTGGATAGCAACATCTACTCTTTTCATGATGCCAACATGACCATTATCTTCTCTGCTTTCATTACCATTTTCCAGAAAGAATAACAAAGTAAAAAGATTAGGGCTTGCTTCAAGAGGAGGTTAATGCTTGTTCCTATGTAGTGATGCTAGAGTTGGAGCCAGTATAATATAGAAGAAACAGCCCCAGGTATAAGATGCACAGGCCAGCTCCATCACCTACCACCTCTGTGGCTTAGGGAAAAGCTGAGCATTTTAAAACCTCCTTTATAAAGAAAGAAAAGCTCAAACTCTCATGAGGCAACAAGAATTAAAATGTAGTTTATGCGACCTGTCTTGTTATGAGGACTTAAAGAGTGGGACACAGTGATATGTATACATTATGCATTTTTTTATTCATTCATTTATTCGTTTAGAATATTTTGTCATATCCCCCCAAAATCTGTGCTCCAATAATTCTTGTAAGCAACTTCATAGACCAATTTATTAAGTATAATCTGGGCAGCATGCTTCCAAATGACTCTGAATATAGCCCTTTCAATTTAACAGGTACAGCCAGATAACTTTAATTAGAATTACAAACTTTGTTTGGGAAAGAGTTCCTTGGCAGTAGATTTTCCTCCTAAGCTAAGCTGTTTGACAAACCACAAGTAATCTCACAAATTCACACTCCAGCTGTTGTTTCCTGACATTTATGCTGTCATAAATTATTAGGAGACCTTGCTTGAGAATGCCTTATGTATACCTGTAACCTGATAAAAGTGTCTGATGAATATACAGGTAGGGGTATGTTGGTGTAGGTTCTCACCCCTGTGGAAACCTAGAGGTTCTTCAGGAAATGCCCCTACCTTTTATCACCCAGGGTCTGCCCCAAAGCCTTTGTCCATGTTCTTTCAGTTTGTATCTATGCTTCATGTTCTCTCATATGTAGTCATGCCTTGGGTTTGGACCAGTCCTTCTGACTCTGATTAAACAGATGGACAAAATGAGATTTTAAAGCTCTGATACCAGCTTTAGAGAAAGTAGGTAGAGTCAAGCCAGATTCACTCTGGCTTGTAATACAACTTGCCTTGAGTCAACCTTTCAGAGTTAGGGGTTTGACACTGCTCTAAAAGGATTCTTAGATATACCGTGAAGATATTTTGAAGGTATTCAGACATGGTTCTCCATTTTCTTTCAAAGCCCACTGCAAGATTGCACAGTGGTGCAAAAGCTTAAAAGAACAAGGACTATGGAGTCAACCGTATTATTTGTTGAGTTAGCTCAAGGAGTGTATGTTGACTCCAAAAATAAAATGTTAGAAAATATAGAGAAAAAATAAAAATGCTAAACAAAATTCAAAATTCTACCCATAAAAGGCAACTACTCTTTAAATTGTAGTATATAACCATCAAATTTTATTTTTTATGGTCATGTATACCTTACTCTGTAGATAATATATATATTATTTTATAGATAAGATTTACAAATAAGATCATGGTCTACATATTGAACTATAACCTGTTAATTTTATTCAACAATATGGTATGAAGAGCCTTCTATATCTGTAAATATGTATCATATTTTTATTGGTTCATAACAGTTTATTGTATTTAGGCACAATGGTTTTTGTTTGCACCCATCTTTAATTATACCCTTCGGAGAAACCTCTACGTAACTGGCCTGGGTTCAAATTTCTATTTATTTACTAGCATTATGATATTTGCTCTTAATTTCAAACTGTTTTTGGCTCCAACACATTGGTTTTGCCCTCTATACTGTGAAAGAGTCTTCACAGAGGAAGACTTTATATTATTTTATCAATTATTTGATATGTACTAGGTATTCCACTAGAGATAGAACATACTTCTTTCATTTAGTTCTCTTCTCTTAATTCATGTTACACCAATGGTAGAGACTGAGACAAGGATTTGGGTACAGGATGATGATTTGCAAGATGATCTCAGAAAGAATGAGGATGGGAGTGGAAAGAGTAATACAGAAAAGAAGGGGAAACCAACATAAAGACTCACTTCTGTGGGATCTCTCTTAAGAGAATAGTTTCCAATTTGTCTGTTCTGAGGAGAGTTGGGAAGTTATTCACCAGTTGAAGATTGAATTCTTGGTTATTAATTCCTCTGAACATGTAGGAGATCCAAAAGGTCAGGAAAATACACAGGGCTGGACATAGAAATGAAACTCCATCTGTGTAAGTGTGTGCATAGATAAATCTGTCCATTGAAGTTGTGGTTGAACTCATAAGTAAGATGTAATTTCCAGCAACAAAATCACCTGCTCCATTATTCTAGAATAACAGATAAGATCTCAGAGAGATTAATTATTTTCCTGAGAATACATGAGTAGTAATTGGCAGATCCAATCTTCAGTTCTGGTTTCATGGCTCCTGGTTCTTCCCATCATATCACACTACCTCCAAAAATTGCAAGCACTTTATGCTTGTGTGGGAGCTCTAGGCATTTTGCCCCTTCCATAGCTCCTTGGCCTACCACAGTGGCTTGCCCTGAATACCATTGATCAACTTCTAAATCTCCTTTAACATCAGAACTTGGACATAGGGTCTTCATCCTTTTTTCTTTTGCAACCCCTAATTTCCCTCATAGCAAAGATAGTGCACTATGCATTTTATTTCAAGCAGTGGTTTGCAATATATTCATGGGTTGTGAAATTAGTTTAGTGGGCCTCATCTAGAATTTTTTTTAAAGATTTTATTTATTTATTTGACAGACAGAGATCAAAAGTCGGCAGAGAGGCAGGCAGAGACAGATGAGGAAGCAGGCTCCCTGCTGAGCAGAGAGCCTGATGCGGGTCCCAGGATCCAGGGACCATGACCTGAGCCCAAGGCAGAGGCTTTAACCCACTGAGCCACCCAGGCGCCCCCTCATCTAGAGTTTTAAAAATGAAATAGATGAGAAAAATATTGCAAATGCCTGGGTTCTCTCATTTCAAAAATGATTGTTTCCAGCGTGTGTGTGTGCGTGTGTGCGTGTGTGTGTGTGTGTGTGTGTGTGTGTGCATGTGCATGCTTTAAGATCTACTAGGAGCTTATTTCATACAACTCATCCTGGATAAAAACTTTGAAAGTCATTACTTTGGTGCTTGATAATGTTCAGAACACCTGGAGTAAAATCCCAGTGCCACTACACATTAGCTGGGTGTGTCTTCCTATCTGTAAGTATTACCAACCTGCATGGCTGTTGAGGAGAGTAAATGGATTACTATATATATAAGGTGGTGAGAACAGTGTCTGGCACATTAGGATCAATAGGTAAATGTTACTGTTATTGCAAATGTTCAATCAATCCATAAAGTAAACATTTCTGTGCAATCTTTTTTCAATATGGAACAAGGGAGATGAAAATCACCAACATTTTCAAGTGTTTAGACAATGTATTATTGGAATGGAATTAAAATAAAAATTTTCTGGGACACCTGGATGACTCAGTCGGTAAAGCCTCCAGCTTTGGCTCAGGTCATGATCTCCAGATCCTGGGATCCAGCCCAGTGTCAGGCTCCCAGCTCAGCAGGGAATCGGCTTCCCCCCTCCCTCTGCCTCTCTCTCCTACTCATGCATTCTCTCTCTCTCAAATGAATGAATAAAAATATTAAAAAAAACCCATAAAATAAAAATTTACCAAAATTTTCTATGTATTGTCTCCTAACTATTCCTCATTAGTAAATGTTATAGCTCCATACACACAGCATTTATTAATGTATTTATTAATTTAATTTGGGAATACTTTAAAATTAATGTAAATATTTTACATCAGAAAGCTGAACTATATTAAAATATTCATTTTGTCCAGTATCCTGGAGGATAAATAATCTGTATAATATGGCCTATGTTGTAAATAGTCTTACAGTCTAAACAAATAACTTTAAATTGCCATAAACTAAAACTGAATTATACTTTCTAGCTCAAAAAGAACACTGCCAACTGGGCTTCTTGACTGTGACCTCCAAATCTTGATGAGTATGGGTGTGTTCTGTTTTTATAATCCAGGGTAGTCATTCCTGAGTAGAGTGTACATCAAACTCATCTGGGGGACTATTAAAAGCAGTTTCCCAGTTGCACTGGACCAATTGTATAGGAAACCATGAGAGAGCCCTCAAATCCATTGTGTGAATAGTATTCCTGGGAGGTGACCTTGGATCCAAAAATAAGCAGTTTTGAGAATTGAATTTGCTGATTCTCTTTCTTAGGTTGAAATAATGTCACTGCAATTATTTTTAGTACATCTGCAACCATTATACAATCATCACGGGTCCTCCAAAACCAACCTCAGAAAATCATGGATCCTAAGATCCTGAAATGTCAAGTAAGGATCCAAGAGATTACCTTTTCCAGAAGGTCAACTGTGATAAGAACCCTTCTTCCAACATCTTCGATGCATCTTGTTAGATCTGACTGAAGACTTATAATGATACAATGATAAATGTGTCTCTAGTGAAAACCCACAGCCGCCTTCATAACAGCCTTGAAAATTGTCATAGTCATGAACCATCTATACTCTTATTTACTTATAGTTTTCTTCAAAAAATGTCTTTTAAAATCTAGGTGTCTTTTTAATAGAGAATGTATACATCCTATTACAAGTGAAAAATTTGTATTATTAGATGTACTATTTTCATTTTTCTAATTCATATACAAATGAGAACATAACAATTAACATGAAATATGTTAGTTCTTTCACCACCTAAAATCATCTGTATGAACCACCCTATGGGAAATACTCTTTATAAGTAAGAGGAGATAAGCTCCCACTTGTCTTGCCTAAGAGCCCTTCAAATACATGTACCTGCTAACATTTCTCCAGGCTAAATTTCCGTATCTTAACTACTCCTCATATGAAATGGCTTCCTGACTACTCTCTAGCCTATCAACCTTTTTTAGATGCTCTCTGGTTTGTCAAAATAGCTTTTAAAATGTACAAGCTTCTCTAAGGTGTTAATTTATGACTTGTCTCTGGAAAATGTAAGCATTCCACTATAGCTTCCTTTCCTGCATTGCAAACCTAAGGGACTCTTTTCCAAAAAGTGTAAAAGAATCAGTGGAATTTCTTACAGTGCATTAAATTTCTCTTTCTGTTTCTTCTTAGAAACAGATCAGATAGTGAGAGTTTGCCTTTAAAAGAGGACATTGGGCAGAATATCAAATGTACTTTTTTCCAAGGATAAATAGCATAAAGTAAATACCCCACACATTCAACATTTTAATTATTTTTTAAATTTTGAGATAATTGTAGATTCATATACAGTTGTAAGAGATAATACATAGAGATCTTATATACCTTTTACCAGTTTCTCCCAATGGTAACATCTTCCAAAAACTACAACATAACAATCAGGATAATGACATTAATATAATCAAAATATAGAAAATTTCTATCACCACAGGGATCCCTCCGATCACTCTACTCTAGTAAATTCCCTCCCAACCTGAATTTCTCCTTACCTCTTGGCCTTTATTCCAGTATTTGTGTCACATCAACAGGGGTATATAATGGAATCACACAATGTGCACATTTGAGGATTGGCTTTTATCACTTAACATAATCCTCTTGAGATTTATATATCAATAATTCTTCCTTTTTCATTGTTGAGTAGTTTTCCATGTTATGAATATACCACTCTTTGTTTAACTATGTACTATGAAAGGAGAATTAGACTACTTGCAATTTTGGGCTATTACAAATAAAGATGGTATAAAATTTATGTGCATGTTTTTGTGTGAATACATTTTATTTGTATTTCTTTGAGATAAATTCCCAGAAGTACAATATGGTAGCAACATATTTAATTTTTGAAAATGCTGCCAAAATGTATTCTAGATGCCTGTATCATTTTAACTTCCCACCAGCAATTTGTGAATGATCCAATTTGTCCACATCCTTGACAGAGTTTGGTATTGTCACTATTTTTTATTTTAGGCATTATTTTTTAAAAACATTTTACTTATTTATATGATGGACAGAAATCACAAGTAGGCAGAGGCAGGCAGAGAGAGAGAGAGGGTGGAAAGCAAGCTCCATGCTGAGCAGAGAGTCCGATGCAGGGCTGGATCCCAGGACCCTGAGATCATGACCTGAGCTGAAGGCAGAGGCGCAGAGGCTTTTAACCCACTGAAAATAGGGGCACTCATTTTAGATATTCTGATAGCTGAGTAATGAGATCTCATTGTGGTTTTTATCAGCACTCTCCTACTGCCTAATGATGTTGAACATCTTTCATGTGATTGTCATCTGAGTATCTTGTTTGGTAAAATTTCTCTTTATGTCTTTTGCCCAGTTGTAATTTGTTTACCCACTATTGACTTTTGAAAGTTAGTTGTATGTTCTAGATACTATTCTTTTGTTGGCTATGTGGTTTGAAAATATTTCCTCTCACTCAGTAATTTGTTTTTCAAAACAATGAATGGCGTATTTTGTGGACTAGAAGTTATTAATCTGGATGAAGTCAAATTTATCTTTATGAGTTATGCTTTTTTTTTTTTAAGATTTTATGTATTTATTTGACCGAGAGAGAGAGAGAGAGAGAGATCACAGGTAGGGCAGATAGTCAGGCAGAGGGATGGGGGGAAGCAGGATCCCCGCTGAGCAGAGAGCCCTATGTGGGGCTCGATCCCAGGATCCTGAGACCAGGACCTGATCCCAAAAGCAGAGGCTTAACCCACTGAGCCACCCAAGCACCCCATGAATTATGCATTTGATGTGATGTCTATCTTAAAACCTGTTGATTTTCTGTTTGTCTAAAATTTTTATGGTTTTCTGCTTATATTTAAATGTATTTTTAAAATAATAATTACATAAATTTATGATCCATTTTGAGTTAATTTTTATATACAATGTGAGAATTTAGTCAAGTTTAGTTTGTTTCATTTTCTTTTGTTTTGTTTTGCCTATGGATGTTCAATTTTTCCAGTACCATTTACTTAAAAGATTGTTTTTCTCCACCGAATTACTTTTGAGCATTTGTCAAAAATCAGTTGGGAATATCTGTGTGTTTGCTTTAAAAGAGGACTCTTTTTTATTCCATTGATCTATATGTTTATACCATCATTAATGTTACACAGTCTCAATTGCTACAGGTATAACAAATCTTGAAATTGACTAGACCGATTCTTTCCACTTTGGTCTTTATTTTTCGTTTGTGTCCAAAATTATTTTGGCTATTCTGATTCCTTTGCTGTTCTATTTGAACTTCAGAATAATTTTGTCCATATATGCTACCCTAATCCCCCCAAAACTTTCTAGGAACTTAATATAAATTGTGCTAAATCTGTATATCAATTTAGGGAGATTTGACATCTATATTGAGTCTTTCAGTTCATATACACTATACATCTATCTCTCCATTTTATATAGATTTTCTTTGATTTCTTTCATTGCTGTTTTGCAGTTGTCAGCATATCACTCCTGTTCCTGTTTTGTCAGATTTGAATGTAACTTCTATATTTTGAGTGATTACTAATGGTATGGTATTGTATTTTTATTTTCATTTGAATTCACGTGTTCATTGCTAGTTTATAGAAATGCAATAGATATTTTATGTTTACTCTATGATCTCGCCGGAGTCACTTATAACAATACTAGAGGTCTTTTTTTATAGATTCTTGCTTTTTTGCCCTAGCTACTAATTCCAGCATTATGTTGAGCAAGAATGGTAAGAGCAGACATTTTTGCTTTGTCTCCCATCAGTTTTTCACCATTAAGTATGCTAGCTGTAGGTTTTTGTCAGTGTCATTTATGAAGTTGAGAAAGGTCCTCCAATATTTCTATTTTTATCATGAGTGAACGTTACATTTTATGAAATTATTTTACTTAATTTATTGATATTATTATGTGATTTTTTCTTCTTTAGCCTATTTTCTATGTTAGTTTACCTTGTTTGATTTTCAAATATTTAACCAGCGTCACATCCCTGAGGGTGGAGGTGAGAAATTATGGTCAGTAACCATGTACAATTATTTTATATATTGCTGAGTTCTACTTGCAAATATTTTTCTTAAAAATTTTTGCATTTGTACTCATGGGGAGTATATATGTATATACACATACAACAACTGTTATGTAGGAACTTCATATAAAATTAATTTAAGATAAATAGTGACAAAGCTTCCCTCTTCTGTATTTCCCAGAAGAATTTGTGTAGAATTGATGTTGATTCATCTTTAGGTCTTTGGTGAAATTCCTTCCTGAAACTCTCTGGGTTTGGAGATTTCTTCTCCGGGGGTGTTTTAAAATTATGAATTCAAGCTTCTTAATAGACATAGAATTATCCAAATAATATATTTCATGTTTGTTGAGTTGTGGTAATTGGTGCTTTTTTCAGAAATTTATTCTTTCATAAAAGTTTCAACTTTATGAGTTAAAGGATTTAAAAAATATATCCTCTCATCCTTTTGATGTCTGTAGTGATAGCCTCTGTTTCATTCCTGATAGAGCCTCTTCTCTCTTTCTTTTGTCAGTTTTGCTAGAGTATTGTCAGCCTCATTGATCTTTTCAAAGACTTAGCTCTTTGCTTCATTGGTTTTCTCTATTTTTTCCTTCAATTTCTTTGATTTCTGCTCTTTATTGTTTTGAGTGTTACCTTTTTTCCTATCAGTTCTGTGCTTTCTTTACTTTCTAAGTTCTTGAGGTTAAAGCTTATATTATTGACCTGAACTCTTTTTTGAAGTGTGTAGTTAGTCCTCTAAATTTCTCTCTTAGTCATATGCCCCAAATTTTGCTATGTTGTATGTTTGTTTGCATTCAATTAAATATATTTTTGATCATCTTCAAAACCACTTTTTTGACCCTATGAATTATTTAGGACAACATTTTATAGTTTCCAAGTATTTGGAGAGTTTCTTTCTGTTGCTAACTAGTTTATTCCACTGTGGTACAGAAATCAGGCCCTATTTGATTTTTAGTTCTTTTAAATTTGTTGAGGTCTGCTTTATTGCCCAGTATATGGTCTCTTTTGGAACTTGAAAAGAACGTATGTTTGGCTGTTGTTTTTGGTTGATGATGTTGTTGGTTGATGACCTCACTGAACCTCTGTCTCATTCTATTAATTATTAATTATTTAGCTGCTAAAGTCACCAGCTGTAACTGGATTTGTCTGTATCTCATTTTAGTCTGATAGTGTTTGCTTCACATATTTTGCTGTTGTTTGCTACATATACTTTTATGATGCTATATCTTCTTGGTGCATCATATAATATCCCTCTCTGGCTGTGACAATTTTCTTTACTCTGAAGTGTACTTTATTTGATATTAATAGAGCCCTTCCTATTTTCCTTTGATTAATATTTTCATAGTATATCTTTATATCTATATCTAGATCTAGATCTATATCTCTTTTTATTTATATTTATATTTTCAACATGCTGTACTGCTATAGCTATAGTAAGGTTTTATAAACAGCATATTTTGGAGATGGTATAATCACCATGATAATCTGTCTTTTATTTAGTGTATTAAAACCATTTATATTTGATTTTAATGTTGATGTATTTTGCTTAACATTTAACATTTTTTTCCTTTGTGTTATCTCTGTCACTTCTCTATGTTTTCTTGCTTCCTGTGGATTACAGGAACATTTTTTTAGAATTCTGTTGTGATTTGTCTATAGTAATTTTGAGTGTATTTCCTTATATAACTTTATTAGTGGTGCTCTAAGCATTATATTATATATGTAATTTATCAGAGTTTACTAGTGTCATTTTACCAGAGTAAGTTAAGCATAGAAGCTTACTTCCTTTTAAGTCCCTTTAGTCTCCTCCATTTATAATACAATTATTTTTAAGTATTTCCTTCAAATACATTTAGAACCACATCAGACAGTGTTATGATTTTTGCTTCAATTGTCAAAGACAATTTAGAAAACTCCAGAGGAGAAGAGCCCACTAAACTGATCCACAGTTCTGCTTACTGTGTTTTTTTTTCCTCCTTGATGTTCCAGGGTTCCTTCTTTTATTATTTTCTTTCTGTTTAGGTAACATTGTCTAGCCATTCTTTTAGGAGAGGTCTGCTGGTAACAAAATGTCTTAATTCCCCTTTTTCTTTATTTCCTCTTGATTCTTTATTTTCTCCTCATTCTTGAAAAATGTATTTCCTGTGTTAAGGATTATGATTGACAGTCCCCTTCTTGAGCTGTAAAAAATGTCATGCCACATATTTTCTGGCATCTCTGGTTTCTGATGAATAAAATGCTGTCGCTCTAATTGTTTTTGTTTCTTTATTGTAAGGTGTCATTTTCCTCTGGCTGCATTCAGTAATTTTTGTCTTTAGTTTTGAAGTTTAATTACCGTATGTCTTGATATGGATGTCTTTGGGTCCATCCTATCCTAGGTTTACTCAGCTTTTTGAATCTATAGATTATGTCTATTGTCATAAAAACTTTGGAAAATTTTCATTTATTATATCTCTGAGTTTATTTTCAACCCCACCCACTTTCTTTTCTTTTTCTGATATCGTAATGATATGTGTTAAATTTTATTTATAGACTCTAAGTCACTGAAGTTCTGTTTTTTTCTTTTTTTCAATTTACTTTGTTTTCAGATTGAGTAAATTTTTTTGCCTTTTTCCAATTTTTGATTATATTCTCTGTATGTTTTCTTTTTTATATATATGCACATATATATACTTTATATATATAAATATCTTATGTATACAAATTTATATTTATATTTATTTATTTGAGAGAGAGAGAAATAGAGCAAGTGCACAGGGGGAGGGGCAGAGGAGAGAATTTCAAGCAGACTCTGTGCTGAGGGGGAACCGGATGTAGGACTTGATCTTACAACCCCATGATCATGACCTGAGCTAAAACAGGGTGGGATGTTTAAGCAACTGAGCTACCCAGGCACCCCTTCTCTCTCTCTTTTCTTTTGCCGTTGAAGCCATCCACTGAAATTTTAATTTCAGTATTGAATTTTTTGGGTTTAATATTTTCATTTGGTTATTTTTCTGTCTTCTTTTTATTTGTTGACACCTTTTTTTTTTCTGAAGCTTTCTAATTTTTCTTTTGCTTGAAGTCTATTCATAATTGATCATTGAAACATTTTTATCATAGCTGCTTCTAAATATTTACCAGATAATTCTAATATATATCATCTTGGTGTTATCTTGTTTTTTAATTCAGTTTAAGATCCTCTTAGTTCTTGGTAGAATGAGCAGGTTTCAATTTAAACTTTGATGCTTTTATATTATGTTATGACATTCTTGATCACATTTAAATTTTCTGTTTTAAGTGGCTTTTGTGACACTGTTTTGTCAGTCAAAGGGAAGAGTACCATCTCATGGGAATGTAGAAACCAAGGTTTCTCTACTCAATTTCCACTGACGCCTGACTCAAAGCCTCCTCATTACTGCTAGGCAGGGTAAGAATTCTGACTCCTGAGGTGGTCTCCACTGAAACTATGGGTGGAGAGCCACTTTCTGCCATTGGGATAATAGTCCTGGCTTCCTCATTGGCCTTCTTTGATCCCACCTTGGTGCCTTATTACAGTCTGATAAGGGTAGAAGTATAGTTTTTTCACTCAGCCTTTGCATGGGAGAAATGGAGCCTTAGTTTATTCTGTGCTTTTTGGCTATAACAAAGTAGTTATTGTCATTAAGTTTTCTGACTTGCTAGGTTGTTCTTTTCCTGGTCCTTTGCCTACAGAGAATAGGCTTTTGTTGGGGGGTTATTTTGTCTATCCCTAAAGGCATTTCCAGGTTGCCGGCCTCTTCACCTCCATGTTTGAGGTACATGAGGAAAAGAGAAATCTCAGGGCACTCTCCGCTGTGTTCTTCCTCAGGTTTCAAGTTTCCTAGCTGGTTGTCTTTTTTCTCTACAACTTGTTTTAGTGATAATGTCCAGAGTTTTCCATTGTACTTACTGGGAGGAGTAGGGAAGAGTATGTCTACTCCATCTTCTTGGAAGCTGAAGACTCCCAGTCTTTTTTAAGTACAAAAGGAGAAAAACATTTTGATGGTTTACTATATCCCAGGTGTTTGACTTGCATCTCATTTCATATTTTCCCTACTCTCTTTGTATCTTCCCAAGTGTACATATGACATATTCAGTTTCCAGAAAGTGTGAGAAACTTGCTCTAGGTCATAGAGATGAAACATGAAATAGATAAAATTGAGGGCCCTCATGTGGCTACCTTACCAGCCTATGCTTCACTCACTATGCTTTTGCCCTCCTTCAATGCTGTAATATTTTCACGGTTGCAATAGCTTTGTGAAACAGTTTAATAGAAATAATTCTCAAATGTTTTAATAACTTTGGGAAGTCAATTAGAGGAGGAATTATGAATCAAAATTATAGAATTTGAGAATAAAGAAACCTAAAAGGTAATTTAATTTTCCCGAATTTTAGGTTCAAAATATGTTTCCTAATCCAGATCTTCTTGATCCACGTGCACCTTCTGCTACAACAAAGGGACAGTGAATTAATCCATTAATCCAATTATTGAATTGAACAGCTTAGTTGAGCACAACTCTACAGAGATAATAGGATGTTTACAAAGGCATTGGCTTCCTGGAATGTTCTGGCCTCACCTAATCCCATCCTTTGAGTTCATTTACCTGCAGCCTTCAAATCTCAGCCTTCAGGCTATGAAGAATTACCAGAGCTACTTTGTACATATGTCATTATGATGTCATCTCATACTACTGTGGCTTCTCTGTGAATCCACATTTCCCCCTGAGAGCAGGGTCACTGAGAGAAAACTCAAACTTCATCTTTACAATCCTAGCACCTGTGCTGGCCTACTGTCACATGGTAGGGCCTCAGGAAACAATATTGATTGACTATATGGATAAGGCAAAGAAAGTATAATTGGACTGAACAATCATATATTTGTGAAAGGTATTTTGTGATTGTTTTATGTTGTAAAAATATACTGCCTACATTGAAAAATAATTCAAGATGATTGTAAAAGTACACAAATTATCAGTCCCATCATGCTCTATTTTTTATCTAACTTTTAAAAAGATTACTTTTGATGAGGATCTTTTTTTTTTCCAGTAAAAATATCAGTAAGAAAAATTGCAAAGCACTGCCTGAGGGTAAATTTTCTCAGGATTATATTGACTACTTTACCTTGGGTTAAACCACTGATTTCCCCCATTATCTAAGAGACTCTACTTAATATCAAACATTTTATTGATTGATTCCTGTATGTTCAACAAAATCCCAAAGACTAAAGAAAAAAAAGAAAAAAAAAACATATTGTATGGACCTTCCTTTCATGTTATTCACATTGTAGTTTACATGGTTTCTATTGGAAAAAATACATGTTTTCTATTGGAGAAAAAAATAGAGGGGAAAAAAATAAGACAGGAAATGAAACACTGGGTTGTATAGGGTATGTTGCATAGAAACAGTGGTAGCCTAAAAAGGAAAAAGAAGGAAATATGCATTAATTGCCTACCATGTAGTAGCCATTATTCACAAGACCTTAAATGTTATCCCACAGAAAAACCCTTCAAAATAGATATCCGTCTCTTTTTATACATATGAGAAATCTGAGACTTTGGGAAGCTGAATAACTTTCTTAATGCTACACATTAACTGAAAGAGCCAGGATCAAATGAGGTTTGAAATAAAATCTGTTCTCTATAGAACACATCAAGCCCATTGAGCTGAATAAGCAGTGAGAGTATAATAAATAATACGTATTTTAGAAACTAAGAGAAGAATGAGCAGACGAGGGAAGGAAAGAAGTCTGTGTAGAGGAAGTGTGGAGATTAAGATGTGTAGCATCTTAATGCATGGAGAAAAGGAGACGGAGAAGGGGCCTAGCCAGAGACATGAAGAGATCTTTCAAACCGGGAAGAGTAGATGCTGATAGAGATGCTTAGGAAATGAATGAGGCCTCTTGGGGTCAGGTGATGAACAGAGGCCTATAAATTGGACTTGATGGGGGAAAAATAAACAAAAACTGGAAGGATGTCAGAGACTTTTGGTCAGAAGAGTAATATAATTTTGGTATGATTCAGTGGCTAATCTTGCAGTTGGGCAGAGTGAAGCAGAATAAGGCATACTCCCAGGGAGGAGGAACAACTAGGGACAGGGGAAGTTCATCCAGGCCTGGATTCAGAGAGGAAGGTGAGATCATTGCTAGGAAATGTTGCCCCCTGGGTCTGGGTAGGGACTCAGTGAGAGGAGATGACAGGAATGACTTGCATAGCTCACACCTGCCTGGTTGTTAGAGCAGGAGAAGCACATGGTGGAGAAGACGC
Organism: Mustela nigripes; assembly: GCF_022355385.1. Taxonomy (NCBI): domain Eukaryota; kingdom Metazoa; phylum Chordata; class Mammalia; order Carnivora; family Mustelidae; genus Mustela; species Mustela nigripes. The sequence continues at coordinate 106,756,668 of NC_081559.1, forward strand.
CTGAAGTTGTGACCTCGCAACATACTAGTTAGTGATCTAAGAATGCTATTTTACCACTCTGAACTTCTTTATGGGTTCTTCATCATTAAAATTTTATATCATTAAAATATAAGACCCTCTCCAAAGGGTTACTAGAAAAATTAACTGGAATAAAATATGTAAAGCACCTGGCCCATACAGCCTCCCAACACCTGCAAGTTCATATCCTTGGATGGATGCTAGTTCCTTTTACAGGGAGAAGCAGCACAGAAGAGTGCGCAGAAGGAGATTGTGACTTGGAGCCCAGAAGTGCGTTTGGGTATGGACCCTAAGGTAGATGAGGGCCCCTAATCATGAAGTCAGGTTATAGCCTCTGTGCTCTAAGATTCTCAGGTAAAAACAGCACAGAGCTGTCTGTGTCTGCACTACTGTGGATGGCTTCTGCTGAAAACCTAAAGTAGGTCAACATGTACCACCCAAGCCCTGGGGGAATATGGAGCCTTGTGCTTTGCATATGGGCTGTCCATGGCTTCTGTGTCAGTCTGGGCCCTTTTGAACTTAGATGAATAATCGTCACTACATCACTTCTTTTTTTTTTTTTTTCTTTTTTTATTAAAGATTTGTTTATTTTAGAGAGAAAAAGTGAGGAGAGGGGAGAGAGAGAAGGATCAGAGGAAGAGGGAGAGAGAGAATCTCAAGCAGATTCTGAGCTGATTACAGAGCTCCAGCTCAGGACCCTGAGGTCACAACCCGACCCCAAACCAAAAGTTGGACACTCAATTGACTGCACTACCCAGGCACCCCAGTCTCTACATCACTTATGATGTCTCTCTCTCTCTCTCTCTCTATATATATATAAAAGCACATTATGCTTCTGAACATCTTCCTCCTCCTCCTTCTTCTCCCCCTCCCCCACAATCTCTGGGCTTTACAATTATCCTATTGCAATGCTAGGCTATATTACATAAGGAAGTAAACTAAGCTACAGGAAGGTGAAGGAACTTCACCTTGGATTATAGAATTGTGGAGAAAACTGAGGATTTGAAGAAATGAGAGCCATCAGCTCTCTCAGGGGTTGGCAAACTTTGTAAAGGGCCAGCCAGTAAATATTCTAGGTTTTGTAGGCTATCTATCCTGTCTGCTACCTATTCTCCTCTCCCTCCTCCTCTTTCTTCCCCTTCCTTTTCTTCAATAATTCTTAAACTTAAGAAAAGTAAGCAAACAAAAATACTTTAAAAACTTAAAAAATCATTCTGCTTGCAGGTTGTACAAAGAATGAAAGAGCCAAATTTGTCCCAAAAGCTATAGTTTGCCAACTCCTAGTTAGTTCAAACATTTCATTTTATAGGTAACGTAACAAAGACATAGGTTCAGTGAGGTATCCATCTGATGAGGTGAAGGTCAGCTGGCTAGACAGTGGCAGAGCTGGACTAGACCCAATATTTCCTTGTCACCATAATTCGGTATCTCGGATACTTGCCAGTAGTGGAAATAGTTACTTAGCTATTTAAAGTCCAAGTAGGCCCACTTGAAAGGCCATTGAAGATTGGGACAACAGGCCTTGCTTCTCCCCTTGTGTGCCTGTCCTCATTAATCACTTCTTTATACAGTTACTCATTGCCTTTGTCCACAGAGTATTTGAGGTTGTATACAAAAGCACAAATAACCCATAATAATTAAAAAAAAGTGAAGCTATCACATGAGGTACAAAATAAAATAAGAAAATAAGAATGCCAAAAAGCTTCACAGTAGGGGGTAAATTTTGCCTTGAACTTCTGAGTACTTATTGCAGAGTGAGATTCATGGTTAGTCAAAAAAGCCCATTCCAGAAGATTAAAAAAGAATCACATGTTTGTTGCAACACACATTTTTGTAGTTTTGAGATTCCCCAAGAGCTCCACATGAAGAGTGCACTATGTGATGATGTGACCCAGGCTGCACAACTAAAATGGGTATAATTATAAATTCCTGGATGTTGCTCAGATTCTGGGAAACCCCATTCATTTGTCTCCAAGATTTGGGAGTGAGGATTCTTATACTTGGAATAGCATTTTAAGAAGCCTGATTTTCTAAGCTCTTTACAGATACCAATGTCAGATTTCCAACTTACAGGTCTGACAGCCACAGAGAGTAGACCGCCCTGCCCTCTGACCTTTAGCTTCACTGCAGCTGTGAAGTCTGAGATAATGAGAAGGAAGGTGGGGCAGGTGGTAGCTACAAGAGCATACGCCCACCCCTTTGGCCCTGTTACCTAAGCCTGTCCCTCTATCCTTCTGTTCTGAAGACTTGAGGAGCCAGACCTCCTCCAAAAGACCAGCTTTAAAGTGGAGGAAGAAGGATAATAAAATCTGGGCCAGGCCAAGCCTTCCTCATCCAAACATTTCTTATCAGGGGCAGAGGCGTCACTGCCACTCATTGTTTTCATTCAAATTACCAAACGCTCTGCACACAGTAGGTTCCTAATGCTACTGGATTTCTTGTCCACTCTGCTCTGATGTCCACCCTTTCCCAATCTGGCTGAGGGTGTGCAGTATTTCAAGACAACATTTCCTGAAGTTTTCACCTAGTCTGGTGACTGCCAATCATCTTGTTGTTTGGTGAAATGAAGGCCTGTATAAGTTGGCAATGCCTGACGGCTCATCTGGAACCATCGGAGCTGTTCCTCCTGAGTATCTGGCCTCACATACACACAGTTTCCTCCTCTTTCCCCGGCCTGCTTCCTTCTTGGGGGACATTTGCTCATTCCTTCTTTGCTCTGCTTTCTCAAGCCAAATACATGCATAATCCCTCATCCTAAACCAAGGTACTGACCGTTCGGAGCCCGTCTATCCTCTAGGTTCTCATTTTCCAGGCATTGCTTTATCCCATCTGCTCCTTCTCAGAACCGTAGTCCTTATTTTACCTTCTCCATCTGGATATCTTGCAGTTTCTCGAAGACCTACACCTAAAGTTATGCTGTGCAAACAGGCTGGGAATGGTAATTAGGGGAGACAGTCATTCCTTCAGTGGATATTTAGTGAGCACATTTGGGGCTCTTGGAATATAGTGGCAAACAGGCAAGCATTAGTGATCCTATCTAAAATTATAGAGAGCACTGTTCATTGAAGTATTTTCAGGCTTGTACATTTAATTACCCCCCCTATCAAAGTAGTGAACATGGGAACTTGACTTTCACTTACTGTTTCAACAGCATGAGCTCACCTCTTTGTGTAGTCAGTATCCTTCTGTTCCCATTAAACACCTGGTACTCCAACAGTCTTTCATGACATTCCAGGATATTTGCAGTGCAACTTTATTTCCACTCATAGAACAAAGGGCATCATCTCTTGCTAACATAATCCTTGTCAGCAAGTGGGAATAGGATTAGGGAAGGAGGCTTTTAGCACAGCACAAATCCAGATTATGCAAATAGCTGGATTTTACAAGATCTTCTTTTTTTTTTTTTTAATTTCATAATTATTATCACGTAAGAGGTTGATTTTTTTCTTTTTTTGGGGCAGACCGTGGCCTGTGGTATTAGGCAAACCCGTGTTGAAATCTTATTCCGGTGTATTCTTGCTGTGAGATTTTGGCAAATACCTTGACCTTTCTCTTCCTCCATGTCCTTATCTGTGACAGGAGAAATAATAATAGTTACCTTAAGACATGTGGTAAGGAGAAGTAAGTAGATGTGACGCCTCTAGTCGAGGCTAGCACGTGATCAGTGTTCAATAAATGGTACCTATTATGATTACTCACTATAGAATTTTGGCTTGCATTTTGAAGGAGTGATGATTATTTCAGCGTCAGCAGCTCAGTACTGATTTGGTATCAGATGAATGCTTGATGATTCTCTGTGAATGCCTGAATATGAATGATTAGACAGTAGATGTTCAGGTTAGTGGAGGAGAAGATGGGATCTTTTCTTTTTAGGGAAAATGTGCACCCAGAGTCACATTAAAAATTAAAGAACATTTGACATTGTAAAAGACAAAGCACAACAAAGCCATAGTTGTTATTTCATCTTTCTAAATGTCTAGTGTAGACTTCTTATTTTCACATGCTCTCTAATCTCCATATTCTGGTATAAGATAAGGGAAATACCTCATAGGATATGGACCACAATAATAATCGCATTGCATTTACATGCCAGCTCAATGGGGGTGAAAATAAAGATGTTTATTTCAACTCAGCATTATTGTACATGATTTGTATTACTGATATCACAGCTCCAGTGTTCAAAACCAAGCTTGGAAATTTGCAGATGCTACTAAATTATGGAGAACAACAAATAATGAGGTACAGAGCATTCTGATGGAGGAGAAATTTGCTCATTTGTGCACCTCAAGCGAGCAGGGAACTAATGGATGGCAAATACAGTTTGGTGTAGATAAATGTTGAATGAGTTTTGAAACACAGACTAAAGAGAAGGAATGCCTAATGAATTGGAATTGTTTCTGTACAATGAAATAGGGAAGGTTGGGGAGTTATTAGAGGGGATGCTCTAAACTGAAAACTCAAAGTGTACCTCCCATGCAGAGAGTGGCAGAAGTGGTCCGCAGAGGGAAGGAGTGCTCTGGGCTGTTGGCATTTCAGAGAACAGAGAGAGCAGGAACTTTGAATCAGGTCTACGTGAGTTTAAGGTCTGCTCTGTCATTGTCCAAATTCATATGATTTGGGACAATTCTATTCATCTGGCCAAACACTATTTCCCTCTGATAATAGGAATAGTAATATCTACCAAGGCTGTTGGTATGGTGGTGTTAGTTGAGCACTGTGTAATAAGCCTCAGCTGAGGGGGCATTCCCTGCATCAGATACAGGATACATTAGTCCATTTATTACAACAGTGTTCTTGCAGATGGCTCCAAACCTTACGTTATTTTTTTTTTTAATCAGTATATTATAAAACATTTCAAATATGTGGAGGAATAGTATGTTGAGAAGATGCTCTTTTTCTAAATTGTCAAAGGCACCATAGGAAATAATGGCAGTACCAAAGATTACATGGTTCTAGGTGTACGTAAGACCTAGAGCAAGGTGGTGCAGAATGAAGGGCCAATTTGGGAGTGAAATGTGGGGACAATCTCTGATGGTCATTCCTTGAGGATTGACATTGCCCACCAAAAAGATGGTGGGCTCAGTAGGGATCTATGTGGGATTATGGAATATTACAGGGTAAATGAACCCATTGAGGGCTACAAGACCAATCAACCAGGTGTATACTGATTGCCCCCCTCTCCACAACCCTACCTTTAAATGCTGCAGTACAACTGTCCATTTAGTTGTCTGGTCTTTCGCTGAAATGTGAGCTTCCTGCAAGGATGAGGGCAAATCTCAACGTCCCTTTATCCACAGGAAAATGCCTGAAAATATTTAAATACTAGGTTCATTGTTTCCAAATAAGTCATGAGTGAATCTCTCTTCTGCTGTCTTCCATTGAGAATAAAATTATATGTCTAGGGTTATTTTTTTAACTTGTCATTTTTTTTTTCATATTCATGTACACCTTTTTTTTTCTCTTGTTTATTTTTGGTTTTGTCAGCTTGTATTGAAAGCCCAGTGCATGATAGTCACTGTGGTAAACACTTTACAGTCCTTATTTATTTTACATTTTATTTTATTTTTATTATTTTATTTAAACTTTAAAACAAACTTATAAGATAAACACATCAGCCCCATTCTCCAGATGAAAAAATTAAGGATTAGAGAGGAAAAGAGTAACTGCCTGAGGTTTCACAATCAGCAGATATCAGAGCTGGTTCCATCTGCACCGTGATACCTTTGCTTCTAACCACCCCCTCCTCTTGACTTCTTCATCCTCTAATGACAAAGACAGGTGTCTTCTTCAGTCCACCAATGTCATGATTGTATGAGCAACCAAATAAGCACACAAAGTGAAACAGCATGTATGTTTTGCAAACACAGATTAAAAACAAGTGCCTTCTTCTCTTATATTTTCCCACCCTCACCTTGTAGTCAAGCTCCCATTTAAAGACATTCTGGCAACACCAGAGCCTGGGTTGTCTTACTGTGCCAGTAGGACTCAACACATATCACCCTTCAGTGAATGATCAGGTCCTTCCCCCCATTTTCTATGTGTTTTACCCAAAGAACATAAGAGATAACCTTTACTAAATCATGTATGCCAAAACTGGGTAGTGGAGGAGGATCTACGTAATTTAGACCATTAATAGTAATTAAATTTACTGGCTATTTACCACATCCTAGAGATGGTCCTAATGCTATTCTGTGTATTGAGTCATTTAACCCTCACAACAGCTCCAAGAAGTGATATACTCTTTGTATTCCCGTTTTATAGATGAAGAAACTAAAGCACAAGTAAAAAAAAAAAAAAAAAAAAAAAGTGCTTGTCCAGAGTCAAAGCTAAGAAGTGTGAGGGTTGGGATACATATTAAGACTAATCTACCCTAGAGGTCTGTGCTCCATGACTTTATCTGTGCCTAGGATAGGTTAGAATTGGGAGGGAAAAAAAAAAAAAAAAAACATCTAGCAAGATGTCAGCTTGAAGAATGGCTTAGTGCTCTACACAAATTGATTTTATTCCATTGGAAAAAGTCAGGAAGGGGTGTAAAATGTCAGCAGCCCAATGGCAAAGATTTCACATGTGCAAGGGAATCAATCCTGTGTCAGCAACATTGGTCTGAGGACACTGCCCCATTAGCAAAAGTAATAATAATACCATCTACCATGTATTAACTAATTCCTATGATTCTCAATGTCGACCTATGAGTAAAGCCTCAGGTCCTAGTGCAGCCCTCAAGAACCAGCTTACTTTTTCAGACTCATCTTCCACTTTGTCCCTCCTCATGCTATGAGCTCTAATAAGAACATGGGGTTCACTGCTTCCACTGCACCCTTATGTTTGAAGGCATTATTTATGCTCTTTTTTGCTTGAAAAGACCTTCATGGTCTTTATGCCTGAACACCTCAGCCTCAATTCAACTATAATCCAATGCAGGAAGTCTCCTCTGGGCATACAGCTTGGAGGTGAGATCTTTTGCTTCTGGCCTCTAGAGCACCAAGTCCTCACATACGTCTGAATATTTACTTAGAAGGACCTCGTCAGTTTGTTTCTGTCATTAACCACATAGCAGGATCCTTGAGGGCGAATCTGCTGTAACCACTTTTGTGTCCTAGCATCTCACACAGCACCCAACATATGTTAAGTATCCAAAAGGGACTGAATTATGTATGAAACCCGAGTATGGTACTTTGATTCCAGCTCTAATCTCAACAGAGCCTCATGAGTGTGGCATTACCAAGCCAACTTTACAGATGAAGAAACATAAGCTCAGGGAAATCAAAGAACAATCAAAGATGCAATTCAAAATTGCATCTAATAAGCAAAACATATAATAAGGAAGTGATAGAAACAGGAAGGGCTCAAACCTAGCACCATTTAGAGTCTGGCATTGGTTCCCAGGTTAGCACACTGCATTACCCTGCCTTTTTTCCCCCAAGTGAGATGACAGTTTGGGAAACTGAGCAGAAGAATCACAACTCATGAGAATCAATGGTGCTGACACACAGAATGGAAGGCAGTTTTTGAAAGACTTTAGGTATTCTTTTCTTATCACCCATGGCTTAGCTAGAAAGGGGTGGGCCTGTAGGACTCGGCCAAGCCTAAATCACAGTAGTAGGGAGGTAAGAGAGCCCTGAGATGGGTCACATCAATGATATTCCTCATGAAAATGAAAATCGTCATAGCTAATATTTCTGATCACTTACTACGACATTGATGGTTTTAACTGCTTTACAGTTAAAACAGGTACTGTTTTGATTTATTAAATGAGAAAACCAAGAGAAATTAAGTAACATTAAAATTTGGTTTGTGAGAGAACCAGATTCCAAAACTCAAATTCAGATTGTCTGACTTCAAATATTAAACCCATGATGGGAATCCTACACTGTCTGACCAGGGTTGACCTCCAAGGAGGTGCTGACTCTGAGCTATGTCAGAATCCCAGACAAGGGCAGACAAAGGATGATGCCACCAGACAGGCAGGATGTATTTGAGGTGGATTCAGAACTTGCACGGGGAATCCCCAGCATGCAATATAGCTCCCTTTTTAACAAAGGACTTGACTTGGGGGTACACGTGTTAAAGAGCAAATTCGGATAAGGTATTATTCTGATTATAGAATAGAGCCCAAAGTTTAATTTGAAAGCTTATTTAATTCAGTGATTTGCTCACTCCAGCCCTTACAGACTCATGGATGGGAAATACTAGGGACTGTGCCAATACACCCCTGATATTTGAACCAAGACAGAAGCAGCAAGTCAATGTTATCTTGGAGTACTTAAATGGCCACCCTACATTGATCACTTATTTGAGGCCTTTTTGCAAATAGAATTAGGTCAGTTGTATTAGACATGTGCTTTATTTAACATGGATCAGTAGTTCTGTCTCAAATCAAGCATAGCTTCCTTATGCTTTCTCTCTCACAGAAGCTAATGGCATCCCTGGCAACATATCCCCGCAGACCGCTACTAGCTCCAGAAACGCTTGCTTACCTCTTCTAGGACCCACTGCACGTGTTCAAGACAACCATACCCTCCCCGTAAACTGAACCCCTTATAAACACTGAGGTTTCCAGATCTTATCCATCACCACCCAAGCCAGAATTAAATATCAAGGAAACAAAATACATTGTACTTTTTAGAAGTGACCTTTGAGTTCTCTTTTGCAAATATTAAAAACAATGCCACAGGCACAGAAACTCATCCCAATCTCTTGGGTCACTTTTCAAGGAAATGAAAAGTCAGTAAACTTCTACATAAAACAAATGAAGAAAATACAAAACTACTGGCAAAAATTGCTGAATAATAAAATAAAGAAATTTAAATCATCCTCCCGGGATAATTATATACTGGACTCTGGTTGACTTAGCCGATGAACAGAGCACAGGACAACAAGCAGAGGGACCAGGGTCTTTATCCCCAGTCTGCCCATCCACTGGCTTTGTGGCTACCCCTCAGGCAATCCAGCAGACTCTGCAGTTCAGTTACTCTTCTGCTGCATTGGAATGGTAACACCAACAGAAGTCACAGAGCAGACCTAGAACCATGAGAAAGCCAAGTAGTCTGTCTCTGTCTCAATGGAGATCGTGCCCCACTCCTTCAATGCCAAGAATGGAGTCTTTTGATGAAAGCTGATCTCTCCATTGTGCTCTGGAAAGGGATCCCCATTCCCTTGGGGAAATTTAACCTGGGAAACTTCCTGAGCTTCTCTAAACTCTGGACTGATTATCTATGAATTTGGATTTAAATATTAACCTACTTCATAATGCTGTTGTAATGATAAATGAGATAAATCAGATAAAGCACTTGAAAAAGTGCCTGGCACATTCAAAGTACACCATAAATATTAGCTTTTATTATTTCTGGTACTTATATCTCCACATATAAGAAATCCCCCCCCAAAAAAGAAATTTTCAGGTGTCTATCATCTTAAAATGTTTATATGATATAAGCATACTGTCTTTTGTGTGTGTGTGTGTGTATATTTATATATAATTTAATTATTACATATTATTATAATTATACATGCTATATATTATTAAAATATAATCTGTGAAGTTACCTTTTTCCAGACTGTACATATAAGTGAGATCATGCAGCGTTTGTCTTCCACTGTCTTGACTTATTTCCCTTCACATAGTTGCTGTGGTAATCTTCTTGCAATATATGTATTTCAGTCATTATGCTATAGACCTCAAATTTTTACAGTGATATATATCAATTATGTCTCAGTAAAATTGAAGAAAAATTTAGTTAACCATAGAAATAAATATAAAGGATATAGATCTCCACCTCCTTGGACAGTTATTCTCCTCCTCTACCTACGAGCTACCTTATTTCTCCATTTTTTTGTATAGCTGGACTTCTTGACCCAGTTCTCACCATTGACAATCTTACTTTTTTCCTAATTTTTAAGGCAAAATAAAAGTATAATGAACCCCATGTAATTCTTACACAGATTCATCAATTATCCACTCATGTTTCATTCAGTTGATCATTTCCCATCTTCTAGATGTCAGTAAGTGTCATTGAGAGGATTATTATTTCTACTTTTTGAATTTCCATTCACTCCTCTAGAGAGGTGCACTTGTCCATTCCACTCATAGACGCGTTGAACACATGGTGGATCTTTCTCAATTCTCTGGGAAGTAGTACATGGCTTACCTTTCTCGGTTGTGTGATTTAGCCATTCTATTTCAATTGCTCCCATTTTCTTAAAAGTTTTTGGTTTTTTTTTTTTTTTTTTTTTTTTTTTTTTCCATAAGAGACTCTTTATCTCAGGAAACAAACTGAGGGTTACTGGAGGGGAGGGAGGTAGGAAGTTTGGGGTGGCTGGTTGATGGACATTGGGGAGGGTATGTGCTATGGTGAGAAAAAAAGTTAAAGGTTTTGTTTTGTTTTGTTTTGTTTTGTTTTATTTTTGCTTTTATAACCAAGATAGCTACAGTTTTCACATTGTCCAGTCTAATGGTAATTTTTCTGTCCTAACTATATTTGATTTTCTTTTTTTTTTTTTAATTTTTTATTTTTGATAAACATATATTTTTATCCCCAGGGGTACAGGTCTGTGAATCAACAGGTTTACACACTTCACAGCACTCACCAAAGCACATACCCTCCCCAATGTCCATAATCCCACCCCCTTCTCCCAAACCCCCTCCCCCCGGCAACCCTCAGTTTGTTTTGTGAGATTAAGAGTCACTTATGGTTTGCCTCCCTCCCAATCCCATCTTGTTTCATTTATTCTTCTTCTACCCACTTAAGCCTCCATGTTGCATCACCACTTCCTCATATCAGGGAGATCATATGATAGTTGTCTTTCTCTGCTTGACTTATTTCGCTAAGCATGATACGCTCTAGTTCCATCCATGTTGTTGCAAATGGCAAGATTTCATTTCTTTTGATGGCTGCATAGTATTCCATTGTGTATATATACCACATCTTCTTGATCCATTCATCTGTTGATGGACATCTAGGTTCTTTCCATAGTTTGGCTATTGTGGACATTGCTGCTATAAACATTCGGGTGCATGTGTCCCTTTGGATCACTACATTTGTATCTTTAGGGTAAATACCCAATAGTGCAATTGCTGGGTCATAGGGCAGTTCTATTTTCAACATTTTGAGGAACCTCCATGCTGTTTTCCAGAGTGGCTGCACCAGCTTGCATTCCCACCAACAGTGTAGGAGGGTTCCCCTTTCTCCGCATCCTCGCCAGCATCTGTCATTTCCTGACTTGTTGATTTTAGCCATTCTGACTGGTGTGAGGTGATATCTCATTGTGGTTTTGATTTGTATTTCCCTGATGCCGAGTGATATGGAGCACTTTTTCATGTGTCTGTTCGCCATCTGGATGTCTTCTTTGCAGAAATGTCTGTTCATGTCTTCTGCCCATTTCTTGATTGGATTATTTGTTCTTTGGGTGTTGAGTTTGCTAAGTTCTTTATAGATTCTGGACACTAGTCCTTTATCTGATATGTCGTTTGCAAATATCTTCTCCCATTCTGTCAGTTGTCTTTTGATTTTGTTAACTGTTTCCTTTGCTGTGCAAAAGCTTTTGATCTTGATGAAATCCCAGTAGTTCATTTTTTCCCTTGCTTCCCTTGCCTTTTGCGTTGTTCCTAGGAAGATATTGCTGCGGCTGAGGTCGAAGAGGTTGCTGCCCGTGTTCTCCTCAAGGATTTTGATGGATTCCTTTCGTACATTGAGGTCCTTCATCCATTTTGAGTCTATTTTTGTGTGTGGTGTAAGGAAATGGTCCAATTTCATTTTTCTGCATGTGGCTGTCCAATTTTCCCAGCACCATTTATTGAAAAGGCTGTCTTTTTTCCATTGGACATTCTTTCCTGCTTTGTCGAACATTAGTTGACCATAGATTTGAGGGTCTATTTCTGGGCTCTCTATTCTGTTCCATTGATCTATGTGTCTGTTTTTGTGCCAGTACCATGTTGTCTTGATGATGACAGCTTTGTAATAGAGCTTGTTGTCTACGGCCATACCACCCTGAACGCGCCCGATCTCGTCTGATCTCGGAAGCTAAGCAGGGTCGGGCCTGGTTAGTACTTGGATGAGAAGTAGCATTATTAATGCTACTTAATTTTCCGTTTGGCTTCCATGGTGCCTCACCCTCTTTGTTTACTTCCTATCCATCATATCTTCAAGTAATTTCACAGCCATAGGTTTTATCAAGGTCTTTTATTGACGTTGGAACCTGGGCCTTATTCTTGGCATTCTTCATAATTACTCTGGGGGAGCTCCTAGTCATTGCTTTAGCTCCCAAGTCCATGTACATGTCCTGATTCCCTTTGGGCTGGTTCCCCTGCCCATGGGTACTTCCACTTAGGTAATCTCAAAATCTCCCACATTTTTTTTTTTTTTAAGATTTTATTTAGGGACATCTGGGTGGCTCAGTTAGTTAAGCATCTGCCTTTGGCTCAGGTCTTGATCTCAGGGTCCTGGGATCAAGTCCCATATTGGACTCCCTGCTCAGTGGAAAGTCTATTTCTCTCTCTGCCTGCCACTCCCCCTGCTTGTGCTCTCTCTCTCTCAAATGAATAAATAAAATCTTTTTGTAAAGGTTATTTATTTATTTATTTATTTGTCAAAGGAAGAGGGTGAGTAGGAGGGAGAAGGTGAGAGAATCTGAAGCAGACTCTGCACTGAGCCCAGAGCCTGAACTGGGGCTTCATCCAAAACTGTGAGGTCATGACCTGAGCAGAAACCAAGCATCAGATGCTTAACTGACTGAGTCACCCAGGTATCCCTACAAAGTTCCCAAATTAAACATTCTCAAATAAAATTTGTCCCCTTTCCTCCCAAAGTATTTCTCTCTCTTGGTGATCCCAGTAACATTACTGAACCACACATGTGGCATTATTTTCTGTGCTATACTTGGAGAATGGGGATGAGAAAAAAAAATGTTACTTTGATTTTACCTGCTGATGAATCTCTCTGAGATCACAAGGTATTTCTAAACCATGTTTTTAACCCTTCACCGCACTAGCATTGCTTATGCTCAGTTGTTACTGTACATCTGCTTCTTCCCTCCCACAGACTCACAGATCCTTCCAGAGAAAAAGTTTTTATCTTCTGTCATCCCAGGGTCTAGCTCAGTGCTTGGCACAGTTTTAAGGGAATGCCCGTATAAGATTATTTTTATATTATTGTGTGAAGTTGAGACCTCGTGTGGGGAAACAATGGAAAAGTTTGGTTTTTATTGCTTTTATAGCTGCGGAAAGCACTTGTGAATGCCTGGATTAATTGCAGTTTCAAGGTAAATTTAAAAAAAAGAGATAAGGCTAGAAGTATTTCATTTGGTTAAGGAGGGAGTAGCTATAATTTTACCATTGTCATCATCATCAACCTTAACTGAAGAGAAAAAATATATAAATATATGCATACTCATTTGCTCCTTTATTCTCATAAAATTTATTAAATTGTGTAGATTCAAACTAATCAAAGACCATCTCAAATATGTTCAGTTTTGCATATCAATTATAGCTTCAGAAGGCTGTTAAAAAATAAATAAAAGAATGGTAATTACAACTCCACTTAGTATAGGAAAGCCCATTAGTCACAGTGACAAATTTTAACAAAATTTCTCCTCCCACCGAAGAGATTTAGAAACTGGACAGAGAAATGAGATATGCATATAAATGGCTAAACATGAAAAGTACCCTGCATTGAAGAGGAGTGGCAGGAGTTTTCTGGAAGCAGGAAGAGTGTCAGATGTACAAATCAGGAGAGGCAGAGTGCCTGGGTGGCTCAATCAGTTAAGGGTCTGCCTTCTGCTTAGGTCACAATCCCAGGGTCCTGCGATTGAGTCCCTCTTCAGGCTAACTGCTCAGCAGGAAGTCTGCTGCTCTTTCTCCCTCTATCCCTCGCCCCGCTGGTCCTGTGGTCTCTCCCTCTCAAATAAATAAATAAATAAAAACTTTGAAAAAATCAGGGGACGGTGGAGAATGAGTATGAACTGGCTTTCAGCATCAGCAGGATGGCAACACTCAGAAATAGGCATGGTGGGAGTAAATGTGAGAGTCCATGTGCTAGCAGTACAGTGAGGGGGCCGTGGATTCAAGGATGCATGCACATTTGCCAACAGGTGGGTATTTTGGAATCATTGGAGTGGAGGAGGATCCACAAGGAATGAAGCAGCTGCTGAGCTTTGATGCAGAGGTTGCCTGGGCTGTGGATGGTCTTCATACCATCCCGTGGAGGGTCTGATACTTGGTATAAATAAGAAAGGCTTTAGAAGTTATATTCGGTTTCCTGAACCTGATATGAATTCTAGTCTATGATTTTTCTCAGTGAAAAAAATAAGGCAAAACAAAAACAAAAATGAGTAAAAAACCAGAACAAAACAAAACATAGTTGTTGCTTATCAGACTGGTCGCTTTATTTTGTTGGGAGTACAGTTGCTATTGTCCTCATTTTTACTTATCTTTGGAAAAATTAATACAATCACGTCAAACACTGTTAAAAATGTGTATGAAGATAGGTAGATAAAAGTCTCCTGACAAACCTATGTCCGACAAAACTGGGTCCCCATCACTTCTTGGCCTTTTGGCTAAGATCAAGTGTAAAACTAGGTCCCCTCTCTGGAAGCAACTCATTTATAGTCTACTGTGTATGGTTTGGAGATACTCTACAAGCATTCAAACATATATAGATGTTTTCACACATACTGGCATAAGGAGAAATGTTTTGCATCTTGCTTTTATCACTTAACAACCTATCTCTGTGATCCCTTCAGATCAGCGCATATAGAACTTCTTCATTCTTTGTTAGGATGTAGAAAATTACCTTGTGTGGTATATGATTGCTTCTTTAACCCGTCTTTCACTAATAGCAGTTTAGGTTATGACTAATCACTGCCATTAAAAACAGTATCACAGGAAATAACTCCACGCATTCCACAGTGTGCAAATGTTTGAGTACATGTATATGGAATTTCTAGAAGTGGGGGCTGCTGAGTCAAAACATATGAACACTTGCTATTTTTAGAGATAGTGTCAAATTGTCCTCTAGAGAATTTGGACCAATATATACAGTCCAATCAGCAATTAAAAGACTGGTGTTTTCCAAACACTCTTGTCAAAATAGTTTTATTAATCTTTTGATCTATTCAAGCCTAATTAAAGAAAAAATGGTATCTTGGTCTAATTAATTGGCATCTTCTATCAGCTTTATATAAATTCTTTAAATATTAATGTGTTTGGTGTTCATGATTGTCATTTTCTAAATATTCAGCATTTTTTAGTATTTACCATTCACCCTTTAACATGGGAGTTGTTTTAGCACATTGTCTTTTGCTGCTTGTTCTTGTTGTTATTCATTTTCCCAGTGGAGAAGTTAATTGATTTCCTAGCTTTTGTATTGATTCCAGTTTTGCCTCATTGTGATTAGAGAATATGGTCTGAATTATTTCTGTTTGAAAACATATTGAGAGTTTCCTCATGGTCATTTATTTGGAATGTTCTATGGATCATCTGAAAAAAGTATTTACTGGCAGTTATCAGGCTACAGAAGTTAAATAGATCTACTATACCAGCTTTTAAATTATATTATTTCAGCCATCTGTCTACTTCTTTTGGCCAACTTGATCTTTCATGAAATGAAAGAGGGGAATCACATTCTACTATCAGTTTGTTTCTGTGTATTTTCCCACAGACTTTTACTTCTTTTTCTTGATACATCTTCCTGTTATAAGAATTAGGCCTACACAAATGTAAGAGAAGCTGGAGAAGTGAGGGACAGCAGGGGGCAGTGGGAGGGTCAGGTCAGAAGTTGTCCCCTTGGACCAACCATCATGAAACACAGAGTAAAAAACAGTGGAGACTTTAGACCCTTCTGAGGAGACGTCATGTTCAGTTGCTAAAGGGGGGCTGAAATGGGAGCTCAGGAAAAATAGAAGGAAGTGGCCTCTTGGAGTGAGCACCTCTGTGGGTCCACAGCCAGCCTCTGGTGATATGCTGGGGACCACTGAGAGTTAACAGGGCCAGCTGTGGGGAGTAGCTGGCTCTGGAGTGGAGGGCAGTGAGGACAAGTGAGCCCAACCATCTGTCTTTATGTCCAACCATGAAGACCTTACAGGGGACGCCTTCCAGTACACCTGCCAAACCCCCAAATCACCCTTCTGACACAGAGAGTCATATAGGAAAAGAAAATCTGGACAAATATCATTTCCTGGATTAACAAAATTGGCTCAGTACAATCCAGCTCACTTTGCTTATTATCTTATTTCTAAACTCTAAATTATTTACTATAGGTGTGTCTCTCCTATACAACATAAAATTGGGATTTGCTTCTGTCCAATCTTGGAATGTCTTTTTTTCATTTAATAGGTTAGTTTAGCTATATAGAATTTATTGCGTGGCAGAAATATTGTTAGTTCCTCAAATATTTTCCATACACTTTTATTCCTTGTAGCTTTAGAAAAACATTTCTCCAAGTACTCTGTAAGTTCTTGGCTTTGTTTTATTTATTTATGTATTTGTTTATTTGCTTATTTTAATATTTTATTTATTTGAGAGAGAGGGAAAGAAAATGAGAGGGGGAGAGGGGTAAGGGGGAGAAGCAGGCTTTCTACTAAACAGGGAGCCAGGCACAGGGCTTCATCTCAGGACCCCAGGAACACAAACTGAGCTGGAGGCAGACACTTAAACCACTGAGGCACCCCTTGACTTAGTTTTATTGACATATCTGTTTGTGTCTGTGTGTGTGTGTGCATGCATGATCCCCTGTGCAGGTGCAGAGTGGGTATTCATTTTGAGTAATTTGAAATCCTAATATATTTGCTCTACTAGTTAACTATAGAGCAACGGTTGTATCTAGTATCCTTCATCCTCTCTTTCATTGAAGGAAAACCTCTGGTTATGATCTGATTAAATTAACTTTTCCTCTAACTCACACTCACCGGTCACCACCTGATCTTAGTGTATTATGTGCTCTTTCTCAGTGTTTACATTTATAACATTGAATATACTTATTACTTTATTATTTGAAGTTTTGGTGTTTAACAACAGTCTGTAAAGAATGACTTCCTCTCACCTTCTAATACTTTTGCCCTTCTGAACTTTCTCCTTACATCTCTCTCTGTAATGTTAGTGTTTGTTACATGGCTTGTATTTCTTTTCTTTTCTTTTCTTTTAATAATTTTTGTTTATTTATTTATTTAGAGAATGTGTGAGTGGGGGGCGGGATAGAGGGAGAGAGAGTCCCAAACAGACTCCATGTGGCTCAACTAACAGAGCCACCCAGGTGCCCCCATAATTTGTGTTTCTTATACTATTGCTTCTTAATGTTTTCATGTCATTTCTCAGAAAAGAAGAGGAAATGCCTACTTTACTTTGTCATGTGCACATTAGAAGCACATGGGTAATCTTTAATATGTTCAAAATAAATGATTCCCAAATTTGATCCTTTAGATGATATTAAAACCAGTTCATCTGCCACAGAGCATGCTGCTTTAAGTCACACACAAGTTTGTGGAAACCCCGCAGTGGTGAACCACCTTTTCAGTAACCGATATAATAGCAATTTCCTTAATACATTTCAGAACCCAAAAAGTAATCAGAAAATGTGTTTTCAAGTTGAGATCATAAAGCTCTTGCATGTGCATCACAGGAGATTTCCTTAGCCTCTTGCTTCAGCCCGTGTCCTCTTTATGTACCCACAAGTCTAACAAACCAGATTATTACCAAGTTCCCATCACATTAAAAGCACAAAATCAGAATTTTCGAGAACTGTATTGAGTAAAACTTACATCTTGGCAGAAAGCTTAGACAATCCTAGGAAACATACCAATACAAGGTTATCAGGACCAGCATCATGAGTATGTACCAGAGGGGTTTCTATTTCGGCACCCTCGAAATTATTAATAATTTTACCTTTGAATTTGTACTTTGTGAGTGATGTCCAGTGGGACAAAGAAGCACGTGTTGGGGGCTTAGAACCTTGGCTCCCAGATGGATTTTGAGCTGCCAACTTCCCCACCCACTGATGCTCCAGCCTCCCACTCCTGGCACCCACATAGGGACAGCTGCCACCCTCCACTCATGGCAAGACCTGGGAGCACACATGGAGAGAGTTAGGAATAAACACACATTTCACAGCATCTCAAGGTAGGGCATGACAGAGCTAACCCTGTGCCAGGTGAGTAACACAAAGGCACATTAGTCAGGTACCTCTTACTCAATGGAGGCAAACCTCTTACTCAGTCCTACTGCAGATCCCAACCATGTTCTGGAACAGACTTTCCAGTCGCCTAGGGGCTGCCTACTTGCCATTAATTGGCATGCCGTCCCTTGGGAAGGGAACACCAACTTTCTCACTAAGGCCTGGTCATGGTTTATCCGTTAGACAGCTGGCAGGAGGACAGCTGGTGAGCCTACCAGCACCTGCGAGAGTCTGTATTCACCCAGCAAGTATCCCTTTGCCTGGCAGAGTGTGACATTAAATAAAAACAAAACAAAACTAAGCAAAACAAAACAAAACAAAACAAACAAAACAACCACTGTAACAGGTCAGAGACACTAGGAAGAAAGGAAAATAAATGTATACATATTTTAGCACTTTTAATGGCCCCGTTTTCTGTTTATTTTTTTAAAAAAAGGACCCAGGTTTTTATTTTGCAGTGGGCTATTAAAGGCATGTACTCAACTGTGTAAGTAATTTAGGTACAAGACAGACTGCTTTACTAATGGTTCTAACTTTTATTGCTTAATTCCATGAAATTATAATAAGTACTCAAGAATACTATTACAGAATACACGGAGAGGTAGGAATCAGGATTTTGTTGTTTGCTTGCTTCAGTAGGTCCAGTTGTGTGCAGGACATCTCTCCAGGTTTTGATGGTCTTTCTGTCAGCTCAGTGGAAGCATCTGGATTCCTATTTGCGTCATCTTCCCCTTAAATCAGCTGTACATATGCGTGGACTTCCTCCTTGGAGCTAAGCACAGGGCTTCCTATTTAGGAGTGGATGATATTCAAGGATAGGTAATGTGCTGAATAGAGATTGCACTTGTGAAGCTCTCTGGGGGCTCCTACCATCAGTGAATCCACATGCATATTGTTGGCACCCTCTTTGGCCCTGGGAGCGGGGAGGTTAAGACAATAAAGAACTTTGTTGTCTTTGGGAACTTGGAATCAAATTGGCAGCCAAACACACATGCACATTAAAGAAAAACAAACAAAAAGCTAATACATTCATGGTGCTGCCAAATAAGCCACGCCATCAAAGAGCTATAGGGAAGAGAGAACTCTGCTTTTTGAATACCTGCCATCCGCATGGCACAGTGCTAGCATTTCCCATACGTGACTCCATTTCTTCCTTCCACACATCCTGAGAGATGGCGATTGGTATTCTCACTTTACAGACAATGTAACTGAGTCACAGACAGCTGAGGTTGCTCCCCAGGGTCACACAAGTAGTTGGCATTCAAAGGCAGATCTCTGTGACCTTAAGGCATTCCACTTTAAGAGCTTAATTCCCAAGGACAACTGTCTCTATTTATTCAGTACATTTACCATTCAAAGAACTCTTCATCTATTACCTCATTTGATCTTCACAAAGGCCCTTGATAAAGAGCTCACCACCAGAAAGGGGAGCTGGGGACACGGAGGGGGTGAAGGACCCAAGTTCATTATCCATTCACACGTGTGGCTCCTCTGATCTCCCACGATCTCTACTTGTCTGGTAAATGAATGGACTGAAAAATGACTGTATAATCAAAGTGCAATTTGTCCAGGGTGGTACTGTATGAATAATTTATGTAGCATAAATACTGCTGGATAGAGCACTTAACTAAACCCTTGATCAGATGCCTGTTATTATCTAGCTGGCACACAATCAAAAAATGAAATGAAATTTGGGCAAATTCCATACACACTTGGGAAAGGTCACAGAGAGCAAAGGAAGAACAGAAAAAAAAGAAAAAAAAGAAGAAGAAGGGAAGTATTGAGAGTTTAAAATGAATGTACATTTCTGGGACTGCTGAAAGCCCATTATGAAAACAGGCTAAAGCATCACAGCATATCTTAGAGTAAAATTATATGTATTGACTGTGATTGCAGATAAACCAGAGTCTTTTTCTGGCTGTGCGTTGGGGGTTTGGTGTCTCCTACATTTTCTGCCTGTAGCGACTGATTCTGACATTGTCCCCAGGCTCCATATCACCTGTATGTTGACAAGTAGGAGTCCGTTAAGTATATATTTGACAATCCATGGAACATAAAATTATTGATCTCTCTGAGACCCTCAAATCATTTTCACCTCATGCGCCATGAGTGGTTTGGATACCTGGAAACAGCCCTCATGAAGAGATTACAAAATGCCTAAAACAAAACCAGAACAGCAGCCATGGTAAGAAATACTGAGTGTTCAAGTCTCCGAGGCCCTGGGCAGATGATATATCGGGGGTGTCATAAAAATTTCTGTTAACACCACATTGTCTTCTTTCTGGCCTTTATCCACATTAATCATAGCATGAGTCTCCCTTCCAAGTAACAGCTTTCATTTCTGACTTCTCAATTTCTCCAAATCCAGAGCTCTGAGTCAACAGCCTTTGTCTGTCTGTTCATTGGCGTGTAGACAGCACACCCACTGCTATGGTATTGTTCAGGCCCCTCCCACTTCTGTACTGTCCCCAGAGACATCCTTGATGGGTGACAACATCTTCAGTGATTTTTGCTCACTGAACCTCAGAATCCTACCTACTGGAGTTTGCTGGAATCATGTGCTGCTATAATATAATAGTAGTATCTGACGTGTCTTCCTTAAGAAATTTAAACGTTTTGAGGGCTAACGGAGCACATTTCTCTTCCATTCAGGTTTTTGTACATGAACCTGGCTTGCCCAGTTGTCAAGTGAAAAGAACAAACTGATGCCTGACGCTGAATGGCTTCTTTAATATCCATAAGGATTACCTTCCAATTCACTTCTTTTGGTTTGTCATTCCTTGATATTATGTTCCCTAGTTCTCAAAGACATTGACTTCCCATTCTAGCTCCTAGTATTTTCCATGAGTTGACTATGTACCACTGCCTGATGTTCAGATCAGATCCAGGGCTCTGTCTCAAACACAAAACATTGTTCTCTTCTGATTAGAAGCTTCCAAATTCCATATATGAGATGTTCTGACCACCTGCCTTGCTCAAAGAACCTATGTTAGCCTAGCCAGCTTGTCACACTCTTAAAGAAGACAAATTAGAGATCATCCTTCTTTACAAAATAGAGGTGCTTGGCTTAAAATATATTACAAAGTGATCTCCTGTGTAGTATTCATTCATTTATAACAAGGAAAAAAATATATTGCTGCCACCCAAAAGACCCTGAGTGGACCCCCCTGCCACCTCCTCCCTCTTCCTAAAAGCCTCCCCTACTATTGTAGTAATCATTTTCATGTTTGTTTGTTTGTTTTTATAGTTTTATCTCTGCAGAAAGCATCCTTAAGCACCAGACATTTTTAACTGTATAAATAGAAACATTTTGTATTTGGCTTCTTTTGCTCCATATTACTTTCTTTTGAGATTCTTTCAAGTTGTTATTTGTCACTATAGTCCATTAATTTCCAAAAGTAATTAGGGAAAAATTCACTAAAGAAGATTGCATACACAACTGACAATAGATATAAAATTTTTTAAATCCTCACACTATCAAGACCAATAATATCAGGTGTTATACTGCCATTGGGAATGTAAATTTATACAGACACTTTGGAAACCAGTTTTCTATTACATAATGAAATTTGAAATGTGCTTACCCATCCCCCAGAAAGGCATGCACAATTTATACCAAGAAACATACACAAGAATGATCATAGTATTATTCACAGTATCAAAAACTGGAAACACTCCAAAACAAATCAAAAGTAAAAAATGAATTATTATATTCATACAATGAATTGTAGTGTATGAGAAATATGAGTTTTTAAAGTTTTTTTGTGTATGGGGTGCCTGGGTGGCTCAGTTAGTTAAGCATCTGCCTTCAGTTCAGTTCATGAGCTCAGGGTCATAGGAAAGACAGGTGCTGGACTTTCTGCTCAGCTGGGAGTCTACTCTCTATCTCCCTCTCCCTCTCCCTCTGCACCCCCCCCCAAACTTGAGCTGTCTCTCTTTCTCAAATAAATGAATAATAAAATCCTTAAAGTTTTTTGAGTACTTTCTTGTACAGGTGTTATGTTTCTCACATTACACAAAGGCAAAAAAAAAAAAAAAACCCACAAAACAGACTTCATTTAATAAATTGAATTAGAAGAAGCACTCTACACCCCATTGCTGGGTAAATGACCTACTAGGTCTGTTCAAGACTTCTGCCCATTATTCTATTGGATAATATAAGTTTTCCTTTCCTTTTTCCCCCCCTATGGGAATTCTATGTATATTCTAGGTAGAAGCTCTTGGTCTATCATGTGTCAGAAATATCTCCCCCCATCCTATTTTTTGTTCGTTCACTCTTTTAATTAAGTTCAAACAGATATTCATACTTTCAATGATTTAGTTCAGCAGTGTTTTTCTTTATAGCATCATGTATCTTATTTAAGAAATCATAAGATAGTTTATCTACAAGCTTTATGTTTTACCCTTCACATTTGTATGTGTGATCCTCCTGGACTGTATTTTTGTGGGTGAGTGGAGTAAGGTCACATTTTCTATTTTTTTTTCCAGTTGTCCCAGAATCATTGCAAAGACCCTCATGTTTCCGTAGCTCTACTGTGTCACCTTGGCTTTAAATCAATTGTCTACACATATCAGTCTATTTTTGATTCTATTCTGCTGGTCTATTTGTCTAACCTTGAGCCAATATCACATGGTCCTAATTACTATAGTTATAATAACTTTTGATAGATGAAAGAACAAGTCCTCCCACTTCATTCGAGTACCATTAGCCCTTCATGTCTTTTGTTTTAAATTACTATAGAAATTTTAGAAACAACTTGTTAAGTTCCAAAAAAATTCAATTGCAATATTGGTCAGGATTACCCTGAATCAAAATACCAGTTTGGGAATAGCTGACATCTTTACAATATTCAATCATGAGCCAATGAGTTTGGCTTGTCTACCTTGCTTCATTTATCCAGTCTTATTGTATATTTCTTTTAATAGTAGAGCTTTCTACATAGAACAGTGAACTTTTTTGTTAGTTTTATTCTTTGTCATTTTATATTTTTGAGGCTATTATAAATTATATCTAGTTTTCAAATATCATCTCCTAACTATTTGTTGCCAGCACATGGAAGTAGATGTATTTTAGTAAGTTGATCTTGCATCCATCAGCCTTGCTAACTTCATCAGTCCTAATCCTTCATCTATGGATACATATTTTCTGTGTATATAATTATAGCATATATGATTAATGGCAGTTATATATTTTCCTTTATGATCTTAATGTTTAAATGATTCTTTTTTTTTTTAATATTTTACTTATTTATTTGACAGAGATCACAAGTAGGCAGAGAGGCAGGTGCAGTGAGAGAGGAAAGCAGGCTCCCTGCCGAGCAGAGAGCCCGATGTGGGACTGGATCCCTGGGATCATGACCTGAGCCGAAGGCAGAGGCTTTAACCCACTGAGCCACCCATGCGCCTCTGTTTAAATCATTCTTTTGCTGTACTGCATTGGATAGGTCCTTTAGTACAACGTTCAGTAGAAGTGAACAATGGACAATCTGTTAATTTCTCAGCTAAAAATAATAGCTTTCAAAATTTCATCAGTAAATATGATGTCTATTTACACTTATTTATAGATTCCTTTTACCAGATAATTTATTTCCTTTAATACAGGCAATATTTTCTCTCTCTCTCTCTCTCTCTATATATATATAGGTATATAATTGTCCAGTGCTTTTACTGCATTCAAGAAGATATTTTCATTTTGTTAATATACTTCATTCCACTGATTAATTTTTGAGCATTAAACCAACCTTGCATTCTAAATATACCCAAACTGCTCATGAGAAATATTTATATATAAATATGCATACATATAATCAATGGCATGATATTATGATAGTAGTATATGATTATTATGGTGTTATGTCATGACATATAAAATCAAGATCTCTATATATCTTTTTTAGATATTGCTAATTCAGTTTTTAATATATCTCTGCCTCTGCTTTCAATTAACACAAACCCAAAACAATGAAGACAAACATTGGTTTATTCAAAGGGCTGATTTAAGTATAAACAAAGAACTGGCAGGAGGGAAAATGTGGGAGCAGTTACTTCCAAAGGAAGGTTCAGACCAGACTGTGTCTCAGATCATGAGTCCTCCCTCTACTTTTGGAACAGGAATAAAGTCAGCAGCAGGCATTCACACTAGAAAATGCTGGATAGGGGGCACTGCCTGTGAGGGTGTGAGTCCTCCCACCTCAGCCTCCACAGCAGGAGCACAGGATCTGTTACTTTCCTCAGGGTTGTAGGAGGACAGGGAGTGACTTTTCTTCTGCCCAGTTATTGACACAAAGGAATTTGAGAGATGGGAAGGGGTGACAGGAGCTGTGCTAGTAGCTTGGCATCCTCACCTTACTTAATTACACCCAGGTACTTGGACTTCTGAGGTGAGCTTTGCTGTTGGTCTCCATTTTGGTGGCTCAACATGGGCTTTCTGGCTGTGCATGGAGCACCACAGATATTTGGAGTTCTCTCAAGGTGGTTGTGCTCTTCTTAGAATGAACTCTTCCTTTCTTACCTGATTTTAAATGTATAGCCCAGAACTCCTAGACATTTTGGGATGTTTCTACCATGAATTTTGCATTTCCTTATGAATAACTTTCAAATATCTGTGTTTCTGTTACACTACCTTAAAGAATGGCTCTTCTTTAGGTTCAGTGTCCTCTGTGACCTTCTTCCTACATCATCCTACTTAGTTATGTATTTCAGGATTGCATATATTTCCCCATCAAACTTGGTTCTAAATTCAATACAGCTATCTGCAACTGAACTAGAATCCCAGGTGGAAGGCCAGGACTCTTAAGAAAATGAAACAGGGTTACAATTTTAAACACAAGTTTTTGACTTGTTTTGCCAATGTTTCTATTTTATTGCCTTCAAAACTCCAAGGGATTTCTTGAATTACTTTCTCCCGTACCTGCTTCCCTGAAGAGTGCTACAGAAACAGTATCAACAGAATTCTCAAAGTGTTGCTTCAGCTTACCTTCTCCTTACTTCCTTTTGATCTTCTGGTTTGACTAAATCAACAATTTCAGTCATTCTAGGGCAGAAATCTGAGGCTGAATCTGGCCCCTTTACCAGAAGCTTCACCTCTTCTAAAAACTTCCTCATTCCACTTTCCTAGTTGGTATTTCTCTATCACTATTTAGCATACTGTATATTTTATTTAATTAACCTGTCTCTTCTCCCCTCCCTTACCAGAATATAAACTCTATAGAGGCAGATATTTTACTATAAGTACCCAGATGCCTAGAGCAGTACATGGCATTTATAGCATATACTCAAAAAATATTTGTCAAGATAATTATCTCAATATAAAACAAAATGCATTTAATTCTAAATTATCTATGCTAGTGTGGGGTAAGGAGTTAGGTTGAAGGATGGGGGAAAGGGATATTCAAACAATCTGTGATGAAGCATACTGATACCTTGAGTATTCATCATCATAGTGATTACTTAACACTAATCAAATGTACTCTCATGCCAAGAAGGACTTGTCCAAGAGAAGTTCCTTCTGTAACATCTATTCTTCAGGAACCCTACTGAACTCCTCTCCTCTCCTGTACTCAAGCACAAATCTGACTGCAGCACTGAGACCAGTGGTCCTCAAATGAAAATTCTGAGTCCCTGCTCCAGGGTGACTAGACCAGAAACTCTGGGAGTGGGATTCTGAGCAACATGGGCTTTAGGCTTTCCAAAGGTTTTGATTCGTGCTCAAGTTTGAGAACCGTTGGTCTATGTTTTATCTTAAAATCACCCTATTTCTGTTCTGAGAGGATTTTAAAAAAGAAGATCATGACTATGCAACGTGTTCATATGAATATGTATTAGACACACACACTAAATACGCACACACACACACAGGCATTTAAAAGCCAAGTGTATATCTATATCCTCCACTGTTTTGATAATTGAAGAGTCTTATAAGCCACAATACTTGCCTCAGATTGTCATTTCTGTAAGCTACATGTCTTGCATTCAACTTAGAAGAGCTGACAAGTTATTCTCAGACCTGTCCCTTCTAGAGGACACGCTGTCATGGGGCTGATTGAAGGGATAGGAAAGAGAGTGCAAAAATAATGAGGCTTATTTCCCATTAAGGAAGTGACACGACAGTAAGCCAGTTTGCTTCTTAAATCATTGTGACCAGGTTTGCTTGGGGGAATTCTGTGCTTTACAGAGAACATAGAAAGAATGCTTTGGAAGGCGATAAGGGTAGTGGAAGGTCAAGGAAAAATAGCTCTGTGATAGAGCTCATGCTTTTTCACTCAAACTGCCTATTCTATGACTTATGGAAACCTGATACCGATATTTTAGAGAGATGAACAAGTGAGGAGAATTGATAGCTGCTAAAAGCCCACTATGGACTGAGTGTTTACATGTGTATCTCAATCTTCATAATGACATACTGTCTCAAATTACATCTCCATTTTAGAGAAGGAAACTGAAGTTTACAGCAACCATATAATTTGTCCAGGATCATAGATCCAGTTAATGCGGGTCATTCATTAACAATTACTGTATGCTTATTGTTGGACACTCTAAGGCAGTGATGCTCAAACTTGGAACCACCTCAGGGGCCTAAAACATACTGATAGATAGGGTCCAATCTATAGTTTCTGATTTAATTGTTCTGTAGAACAACTTGGGTGTGGGGGTATTGAAAGGGTCCTCCGATCACACCACTACACAGCCAGTTTGAGGACATCTGCTCTGGGGATAGAGCACAAGGTTCAGTGAATGTCAGAGTCTGATAAAAGTGACAGGTACAGCAGTTATGGTACAGAGCGAGGAGTGGTGTCTAATAATAACAGTGACCTGAGGGTGCCATGGGAGCACACAGTAGTTGCTCCTCAATGAGGCTGCTCAACCCTGCTCATCCCTGCTCAGAATATAAACAGACTTAGGAAGAACAAAGAGCCAAAGAAGGAGAAGGGATATTTGTGGCAGAAATGGAGTTTACACAAAGTGGAGAGGAGCAAAGATGAGCTAGAGAGAACCATTTGGCATCCTTGGAGCATGAGGAAATGCCAAGTGAGGGAGAGGAAAATAGCCAGGTCTATCTCTGAAGGGCTTGCGGCAAAAGAGGTATCTTAAAAGATGGATGGAATATGAAGAGCCTTAGAGGAAATGAGGTTAGTTTTAGGGGAAACTAGAGTTAAAAAGAGTTTAGAAATTATATCACCTCATCAGTTTATTTTACACATGAGGTAACTGAAGGAGAGAAGTTTTAGCCAGACTGTCCCAAACCAACAACCAAATCATGTCAGGGGCAGAACCCCCTTATAAACTTGGAGACTTTCAGACAAGTTTCAACCACTGAAGTGCCATCAGAAGAAGTTACATTAATGAAAGTAGAATGATCCTTGTGTGTCTGAGTGAAAATACTGGTTTTACAGAGAAAAGTAGACACCAACTGAATGGAGACAAATATGCTTTTATCTTGTTATAGGGCCTCAGAAAAAGCCCCCGGCATGTATTCACCCATACTCTGACCTTGTTTCCAAAGATGCTCTTTTTAAAAAAAAAATTATTTATTTATTTGTTTGCTTATTTATTTATTTATTAAAATACAGTTGTACATGGGAGGTCTATGTTTTCAATCTGCATCTTCAATGTGGTAAAAGTGAATAGATTTTTGGAACACCATGGTGGATTTGGGATATTTGGACCATCCGATGTGTCTCTAGTCTTGGCTACCTCCATGTTACTGTCAGTGTTTCTTCACCTTGTAAGAATGGGAGGTTTTGGTATTAGTGCTCTACCCACTCCACACACACACACGCACACACACACACACACACACACGTGTGCACATACATCTAAGGTCATTGCTTTGAATGAAAACAATTTCATAAGCCTCCATGAGTATCTTCACTCGATCTGCATTAGGTACAGACTGACCATTTAAAGCACATTTTATCAATACAAACCACTGATGAAAAAAATGCAACACTTCCTCTCCAGCTGGCTTTCTAGCACATTTTTACATTTTCCTTCCCTGCTTCCCATACTTATTTTCATCCCCAAAATATTTCAGAGGCTTTCTCCTTTCTCTGTATTTTGGTTTCACTGTAGTCTGCACAGTCAACACAATGACTGCTTATGTCTGGCTTCCAGGACTTTTATCATTATTGAGGATTATCATTATTGAGGAGAAATACAAAACCAAAACACATGTTTTTGTGGTCAAATGCTGAATTAGGCTTTATGAGAGTCTACATTTGGGAAAATTCTGGCATATTTTGAGTCATGAGATGTTATCAGAGGAAATGAGGTAAGGATCTCATTATCCCCATGGCCCAACCCAAACTGAATTATCCAACGCACCCAATTTTTTCAGTCTCCATCTGGACCTGGATTTTTCTCTACCACTACAAACCACATGTTGATCTTTCCCTTATATGAACATCAGCTGAGTTTTATAGTGTGTACCAAACAATTTAGCACTTAGTGCTAATTAAATGAGGTTAAATAAAATCACTTCTGTGGAAGTGCCTGCTGTGAACTGTAAGTAGACAGATGCATGGGACTATTACCACCATTAATTAGATTAATTGCCTTTTGTTTGTTCATTCTCTCTCCTAGACTCTTGCATAAGCTCTCTACTAGAGGTTTATATAAGCTAATTCATGATGGAAAGAGAGAAGATGCTAAATAGCTGTGGAGTAATGAAAGATGGGATTTCTTGGAGGGTTTGATCCATGGCTCCTTATAGAAGGTAGTCTCATTTCCTCCTGCCACCATTTTCTCCTTGAAAATTCTTGCTCATCCCTGCAAAGGGAACAATGCCAGAATTCTAGCCAGCTATATTTAGACAGCCAGAAATGAAATAACTGTAACATGATTGATAACCTTAAGTCCAGGGAAATGATATTACTAATTAAATCGTGAAACATTAGGCAGCCTGTCAAGCACAGATATATTTAAAGTCGTAACAGCTCTTGCTTATTTTTAAAGTGTTTGCATATTGAGTGATTCTGGTAAAATTGTTTCTATTTATCAGACCAAGTATATAGTGCTCATTTCCACGGTATCTGCAAGCATAACAGGCAATCTAAGAGAAATCCGGGTCCAAGAGAGCAGCAATGCAGAGAACTGGTCGGGTTCTATGAATCTGAGCCTCACTCAATTTTTGGAATTAGAAAATCTAATACTTTACAGCTTCTAGAAGCAAAGTGTGTGGGTGAGGTTAGTGGAAGGGAAAGATAGAAATAACCAAGCTACAATTTACTGAATGCCTATTTTGTGCCAGGCTCATCCACAGATTACTAACCTTACCAGTACCATTTCTCAGATGAGAAAACTAAGCACAGAGATGGGAAAAGAAAGAAAAAGCAAACGAAGATCATTTTCCCCTCATGGTGCAACTAACAAGGGACAAATCACGCTTTGAACTGAGTACTCGCTGAAGCCAGTGTTGGAGCTCCTTCACCTAGCTGAATTCCACTTCCGTTGAGGGATCTTTCTTATATGCTTGCTACATTTATATCCATAAGTTTGATGATAAGAGAGGCTAAGAAAAAAAATTATCTCACATGAAAGAGTAGGTGAGGGTGTAGTTCTTCTTCAGAAGTGATCACATTCATGAATTAAATCCTTTTAAGGGATAAATCTCTAAAGCCAGAGAAGAGTGAAGAACACTTGGTGGGCTCTAGGGTCAAGCAGATCTTTTGTCCCACTGGCAGGTCAGACAGAGGACGGTGTGACCACTGACATACTACTCAGTTAGAGAAGACTTGTCCCCTTCTTTAGAATGGGGTAATGATATCTACTTTGTGTTTAAGAAAAATGAATGGAGATAATGAAGAGATCTACAAGATGAGAAAGGGAAGGGGAAATCAGGAGAGAGCAGAACTACCCAACATTTCCAATATTGCATTTCTGTGAATGTTTGCTTATTCTCTGTTTAAAGATGACCTTTGATATTGCATATTGTACAAATTTTGGCAAAGATAATAGGCACATCCTACTCCAGCACAAGGTATTAGATTGAGCATAATAAAATTGTGGTTTAAGATGAAAGGCCTGAAAATCATGTTAAATAGGATAAGGAAAGCTTAATTGAAGCTCCAGCATGATTGCTTTAAAATCTCTTTATCTAGGTTTGTTATTTTCCCATCTGATTGGGAGGGAAGGATGACCCCAGCTGACCTGGCTTACATTCGTTCTAACAGGCTTTCTGTCACTGTTGCAAATGAGTAAACAGATACTGCCCCTAATCCTGAGTGCTGCAGAATCACAGTGAATTAAATGCACAGAGGTAAAGAAAGGTTTTTTGGCATTAAATCACAGCCAGGGACCTCATCTTCATTCCATATGGATTGTCAACTTGCCAAATTCAAGGCTACAACTATTGTTATAATTAGACTTTGAAATCCTTCTTCTGGTTTCTCTTTTTCCGTGACAAGGATTTGCTACTTAAAATTATAAATTGCAAATATATTGCCAGGGTCTGGATCTAATCAGCTTTCATCCCCTCTGTAAGCCCCAAGAAATTGCTTTTGTTTTCAGTGTTGAATTTGGGTGGTTTTAAAGCACTAATTCTGATATGGGGTGGGGTGAGGAGGAATGAGAAAGAGGTGGAGACCCTTTCATCTGTGGGCAGCAAAGGTCCTTCCCAAGGCCAAGGCAGCATCTTTGGCCTTACCTGACTCTTAACCTCAGATGAACAGCACCGTTATGCAGACTTCCATCGAGCCACCTGTCCCCTTCTTTCATGCAAGATGATTATTCTACATGAAACAACTGCCTTTTGGCCTATTCATGCAGTGTCCAGATACTTTTGAGAATGAAAGGAACACCGTTAATTACTATGCCTGAAAAAGATACATAAACTGAGATTTATCTGGGCCAGCCCGGATATCCTGGTCACCCCACTTACACTCCCCTCTTCTCCAGAATTCTCCAGAATTCTCCAAACATTCATTGTGAGCCCCAGTTTCGTCTTGATATTTAATCCTTTCATTTTTGCATGACTTTTTTTTTAAATACTTCGAAGATGTACTTTATCTCACCAACTAGGTTTCTAACTTCAGCATAGACACACTTCTCCTTTAGTGCCTAATAAAGTATTATGGGGTGGTCCGAGTAGACATTCAAACACTGACTGAATAAATATACATCAATTAAAACAATTTTGGGTGGTTTCCGCTTTTTTGTAAATGGGGAAGAAGAAAGGTCATGGTGGTATAATATTAGCAATCCCCAGAAATATAAAAATGCCAAGAATAATATTCACAATATTCCCATAAATGTTAGTAGCAGTAGCTGCTTTTGAAGTTTGATTTCTTTAGGAAAATCTAACAACCAGGGAAATAGTTGATCTGTTTTCCATTAATATGACTGCTTGTGTTTTAATAAAAGGAACACTGGCCTAAGGACATTAGTTGACTTGGATTATAGCTTTGACTCTGATGAATAACTGTGTGACCTTAAATGTATTGTTTCAAGTTGATGAGGCTCCACTCTTCTAATCTCTTTATTGGGTTAGTAAAGCAAATCTTTTTTCTCTAATTCACATCCATGCTCTGATGATGCATTTGATACTAAGACCATTAAGATCACATTCTAAATGAAGATGCTTTATTGTTCATCCTATATAGGAATGTTGTAGAGTGTTTTTGATACAGGACAGTTAGTTATTCCTAACTTCACTTGCAGATAAGGAGGTGGAGACAAAGGGTTAAATAAGTTGACTAAGTCCATAACTGCCAAAGCGGGGATTCAATCTCAAGCTCACCAGACTCTGTAATCAGGAATTGAATTGTGTCATTGCTTCAGCAAACCCAACAGTTTCCTCATGGGTAGGTGATTGGAAGTTAATAGATTGGGAATTGATCTCAGGATTCATTGAGCTGCAGTGGTTGCATGCTGATTCAATCCAAATGTGTTTTTGTAGATACAGCTGCAGCACATACCTTTTATTTCTCTATTGAGGGAAGTGGGTGGTTTCTATGCAGAAGCTAAATGAAAGCCTTTTAGAGGAGAAAAAAAAAAAAGTCCCATAGGTACGTTACAAGCATTCCTTTGTTTGCATACTTTTCCTTCCCACTACAAAAGTTTTAGAAAGTGATTCCATCTCTTATGAACCCCCTTTTTAATCAACGACAAGGACAATGTTTCATTTAGCTTTCTGTTCCGACACTGCTTAAAGCATAGGCATCTTGGGGTTACGTGTAAAGATTGGATGAAAACCAAGGGCCTGGTCCTCTCCGGGTAAGACATCAAAGAGGCATGAGCAGAAGTATATTCATAAGTATCGATATAGTCTATTGAATGTGTTCACATTCTTTGGGAATGGGGGTATCCTGCACTCCTTTGGCAGGATAAAGAAGAATATTTAAGTGTGTTATATAGGCAGTGCCATCAGGTTTAAAAGGAGCCTGTTTTCAGAGCACACTTGAGCGGGAAAGATGTCGACACACCAAATGGGCACTGAAAGCTCTCCCATAGCCATCGTCAGAGGAGGGGCAGCCACAGAGCTTTGAGAACGCAAACCAGGGAGGCAAATCTAGAGAGACACAAAAGAGCAGCAGCCTTGCCTAAAGTCAGCCAAAGAGGACTGAAGCTGTGTCAGTGGTCAACCAGCAGAACCTGAAGACATCCAAACTACAAACTGTGCAAAGGCCATGCACTGAACCTCAAGTATGCTGGTGCTGAGGCTATGTAACGATTACCTTATCCCTGAGTGGAAAGGCCTGGGTATTTGGGCAGAAACTGTTGCTCCTCCTTTACAGATTGCTGACTGAAAGAGCCCACAACCTTGCATGTGGTGCTCACTATAATGAATGGACATGGTTACTCTCCACAAATTCTTCTGCTGGCTTTGGGAACTGCAGAGTTTATGGCTTGTGTTATTATAGTTAGATATTTGAATATAGTGCACGTGCCCAGCTATTAAGTGTTAAGATTTTCTTGCACAGATAGATATTCCCTATGGAATGTAATCTTACTGTGACTTGCATTTATCTGGCCATATTACATAATATACTTCCAAATGGGTCATCTGACTTTCCTATTCAAATAATCTGAGATAAATAGAATCAACCTAATTGACCCCATTTTATAGATCAGCCGCTTGGTTAATTATTATTGCTCCTGGCAACATCCAAATATTCAAACCGTATGAACATTAAGTAATTGTGATAAAATAGTAGTAATGCTAAAGTAACAATATTAATAATAACAAATATCTGATGAGCACTCACTATGTGTCAGGCACTCGGCTAACAATTATCTCCATTTCTCACTGGTAATCTGGAGATACAATTACTGTGCTGTCAATTTCACAGGGTTGTTGAAGAGTTAGATGCAATAATGCATGGCCAAGTGCGTTGGCATGTTAAATACCACTCAATAGTAAGTGTTCACTTATCAGCCTTTTGGCTGTACAAACACACTCCTCTCCCTCACTCACTGAATCAACCATCAGTTTGCATTTTCTCAGGCACCTCTACTTACATTTCTCTCCTTAATTCCTTAATAGTGATATTGATAGAGCAACAAGAAGGATAATAATAGTGCATTATTCTATTGTGGAAGCCTGTCTGGTTTACAAAACATTTTATACATTTCATCTAAAAACCATCACTGTGAAGAGGATAGATTAGATATCCTAATCTTCATTTTTCAGAAGAGGTAGCCGAAAGTCAGGAAGATTGACTTTTCTAATTCACATCAGTAGCGAGGTGGAACTCAAACCCAGAGTTTTGTCATTCTCCTCCATAGCTGTCTTTGCTTTAAGTGCCTATTCCTCTTCCTTCCAAGTCCTTTTTGTCCAGAAGAAGTGCCTGGAAGTGTCCCTCAGCCTTCTTCAAAGCTTCTTACATCAACCAGCTTCTGCAATGTTACTTGCCGCCCCAGGTGACCTGAGCTCCCAGACAGTCTGGAGGAGGCTCTCCAACAGTGATCATTTCTTGTGTTACTTCTCACCGGAGGACCTGGTGACACAGATGGGGACTTGGAGGTCACACTGCTCTCTCTACAGGAAATGCTCTCACTGTGCTTATCTGGATGGAGTGTTGGAGAAGATGGAGCTCAAGTGTCCCCTCTCCTGTGAAACCTTTGCCAACACTGTTTCTTCATCAAGTGCTGCTCTCTGTGCGTCCCTTTGTTCCCAGCACTGATTTTCCGTGAAGCCGGGCCATGCTTGCCTTCCCCCATGTAGTCACAGATCTGTCCCATGGGGTACACTGTGTAGTCCTTGAGAGGCACTACTACATCTTGGCCTGTCTGTGTCTGTATTCTAGCACAGGAGACACCAAACTCATGGTGGATTTTTGAAATGAATGAATAGAGATATAAACCAATACACAAAACCTGTGGCCCCTGTTAAAGTGCAAAGTGTCTTTTGCTATGGTAGGCAAAACCGCTGTGCTCTGAAGGAAGCTGAAGTGGAGAAAGCAGCCCCCTCTTTTGTCGTAGGTCCTTAATTGCTCTTCCTCCCTGCAACATTACCGGTGTAATGTGCTAATTCTTCTATGTGTCAGCTGAATGCATTTTCAAGTGTATGTGGAGCCTAATTCTGGTTTCACTCATTTGTAAAGACTAAAGGTGAGATGTGACAGTTTCACCTCTGTGAATCGATGAGTTTCTTTGGGGTTCTTTCCATGGGGCCATTAGTTACCGCCTCTCACCCTCATTCTCTTCCTGTTGTGAAAAGGAAAAATTACAAGGACAACGTGACTCCTCCGTTAAAGGGAAAGAGAAGTGAGACGATTAAATAAAAATGCTTCCCAGATGAATTAGCTCAAGGAAAAGAAAGGGAGGGGAAGATGGGTAAGTATTCCTTGACTTTTGCATTAATGAACTGGGGTTCCAGACAGTAACTGTGGGGTCTATAATAAAAACTAGTTTGGAAACAATATTGTAGTGGGTTCTTTTATACGGCAATCTCTTCTTCAGAAAGCTTGCCATTAGTAAAATACCCCCAGCAAGGGGTCTGGCACAATGCTATTTCTATCTCGTAAAATCCATATTGTCTACTTCAAGTCAATAAAACACACTATCTAATAAAACTCAATTGTGCATAGTCCTGGGGCCTGGAATTCATCTGGATAATTGAAATGAAAGACATAGAAATACAAATAATTGGCTGTAGTCAATATTCTAATGATCTTCCCCACGTGGTGTTGGAGATGAACCTGTATTTCTCAACACTCTTTCCTGATCTTAGCAGCCAGTATTCCGCAAGAGACCCCCAACCTGACTCCACCCCAAAAGCTCATCCTTGTGGAAGACTTGTTATATTTCAGTAAGAGCACCGACTTTACAATCAGACCCACTAGGCTTCCCATTGTGATCTTTCCTCTTCCCGGGTGTGTGAGCTGACATTTGATGCCAGCATTTCACTTTCTTCATTTGTATAATTGGGATAAAAATATCTGCCATAAGATTATTGGGAGGATTGAATTAAATTGAAAAGGACAGGGCTGCCAGCAAGACTTACTCAGCTCCATCTTAATTCCCATTTCTTTCCCTTTGAAGCAGAGACCTCCTAAGTAGAAAGGCAAAAGGGACAAGAACGAAGAGCCTCAAAACTTGAAAATTATATAGCAGTTCTCTGCATAAACTAACGGATGTCCAGGCTTTTCGCCTCTTCTGAAGCCTTAGAATTACAATTTTCTGAGGATTCATAGCCGCAGGAGAGCAGGGCATTTCCCAAGCCAGCTCTAGGTGAGGGCCACGTGTGTATCCAGAAAGCAAGATGAGTGCTGGCAGCAGATGATTCAGCTTTGCATTGTAGCTCAGTCATAGGGAAGAGGAGGAACCTAGGCAGTCTTACATCTCTTCAGGTCTCAATTTTTCCCTCTATGAAGAGATGTATGTTTGGTGCCTTCTTTGCTCTGTGTTTCTCTATGCATATCTACACTAGATTAGTAAGGATGGGCTTGAAGAGAGATAAGAAAAAAATGCATGGACAGCTGAAAGGGAAGGGTTCTAAAAATAACTTAAGGCATATATTGCAGATATTGAAGGCTTGGCCTCTGAGCACCACAATTAAGTGAATATTGATATAAGGCAAGTCAAATGAATTTCTTGGTTTCCCAATGAAAAAGTTATATTTATTTTAGCCTGTTAAGTGTCAAATAAGTTTATTAATCTATTAATTATGTGTAGAAAAACAGTGTACACACCTTAATTAAAAAATGCTTTATTGTTGAAAATGCTAACCATTATCTGAGCTCTCAGTGAGTTGTAATCATTGATCACAGATAACAATAGCAAAGACAATAATAATAAAAAAGTTAGATATATGCAAGAATTACCAAAATGTGACATAGAGACACAAAGCAAGCAAACACTGTTGGAAAAATGGCACTCATAGATTTGCTTAATGAAGGATTGCCAAAATCCTTTAATTTGTGTAAAAAAAAAAATACCTCTGAAGTGCAGTTAAGAGAAGCACAATAGGGGCGCCTAGGTGGCTCAGTGGGTTAAAGCCTCTGCCTTCAGCTCAGGTCATGATCCCAGGGTTCTGGGATTGAACCCTGAGTAGGGCTCTCAGTGCTCAGTGGGGGCCCTGCTCTCCGCCACCCACCCCGCTCACCGCCTGCCTCTCTGCCTTCTTTTGATCTCTGTCTGTCAAATAAATAAGTAAAATCTTAAACAACAACAACAACAACAACAACAAAACAAAACAAAAAACTCCTTAAAAATGCTTTAAAAAAAAAAAAAAGAGAAGCACAATAAAATGGTGTATGCCTCTATATTTGTCAAAGGGATGTATCTTTCCCTGTGAAGCTACAGATATGAGTCTCTCTACTGACTTTCCACTCTCATTCCTTTCTCTACTACTACTATATACACCAACATCTAGATCTGTGCATTTACCCCCATCCACATCCATGGATTAAGAAAAATCCTACAAAAATGAGGTATGGTGACCTAGGTTTTATTTGTTTTATTTTGTTTCTAAATTATTTACTTAGACTGTGATTCTTATGTTCTGTGATTCATGCTGCTCTTTACCCTACAAACTTCATTTATTCTTATTTCATCCTCTAAAGCTAGGAAAACCACAGCCTCTCTCATAAAGATGTATCAATGGCCTTGATCTTTATTTATTATGAAATTCTCTGAACTCTTGCATAATGTATTATGGTGACAGTGATGAACCCTAAATCTGTACGAACCGACCAGCATTACATGAGAAGTGCTGAAATTGTCAGAATCTAGGGCATGTGGTCTTCATACTTAAGATAATACGATGCTCATTTCCAATTACATTACAGTTCCCCATTTTTTAAGAGTATAGTCTTATTGCATAATAGTCTGAGGCTTTCAAGGAGGGGACCGTGGGTATTCCATCATGGTTAACTCCAGAGCTCTAGCTGAATCTGAGAGTGTGAAAAATGAACCCACGCCTTCACTTTTGAGCTCTTCCTTTGCTGCATGCTTAGGGTGACTAGAATGGGAGGGGGAACTAACAATCAGAAAAGCGAAACAATGAGTGCCAACCATAGGACAAAGGTATACACCTCTGCTGGCGTATATTTCTGTTTGTGCTAGAAACCTACAGAATCAAATCGAAATGCTGGAGGTGCTGGCTGGGAGCAGTGGACCTCTTCTATATACATTGCTTAGATGAACTTTCAAGTCCTCTAGGAAATGTCTCTTCATCAGAAAAACTCTGGCCATTGTAAACAACATGCTTTTCTTCCTATGTGCTCTCTGCCCTTTTGCCATTGTATATTCTATAGTGTGCCCTTTGGGGATGCCCTGTCCCAACTTCTTCAG
This sequence comes from Mustela nigripes, assembly GCF_022355385.1. Taxonomy (NCBI): domain Eukaryota; kingdom Metazoa; phylum Chordata; class Mammalia; order Carnivora; family Mustelidae; genus Mustela; species Mustela nigripes. The sequence goes on from NC_081559.1 coordinate 106,794,581, forward strand.
GGACTTAGTCCCTTCTAATCGAGGCTGTGTAAGATGTCCTTTTTTTTTAAATTTATTTTTTATCTATTTTCAGTATAATAGTATTTATTAATTTTTCACCACACCCAGTGCTCCATGCAATTCGTGCCCTCTATAATACCCACCACCTGGTACCCCGACCTCCAACCCCCCCGCCCCTTCAAACCCCTCAAATTGTTTTTCAGAGTCCATAGTCTCTCATGGTTCACCTCCCCTTCCAATTTCCCCCAACTCCCTTCTCCTCTCTAACTCCCCATGTCCTCCATGCTATTTGTTACACTCCATTAAGCTGTCCTTCTGGGTTATCCCATCTCCTATTTATTTATTTATTTGTTTGTTTGTTTATTTATTTATTTTCCCTATGGCATAAATAAGTAAATAAATAAATAAAAGATGGGATAGCCCAGAAGGACATCTTACACAGTCTAGATTAGAAGGAGTCATCCCTCATAGAGGATGCTATGACTAAGTCCCTGAAGAAGTTGGGACAAGGCATCCCTAAAGGGCACACTATAGAATATATAATGGCAAAAGGGCAGAGAGCACATAGGAAGAAAAGCATGTTGCATTCTATGTGCGTGGCTATCTTCTTCACCAGGTCATGAATTCCTCACGGGTCAAATGGTCCTTTTCCTTGTCATATTCTATTGTCTAGAATAGGTTCCCCCTCAACATTGACATCACATCAGTGTTCTTTAATGTGTGAATGAATGAATAAACACATGAATAAATAAAACCACATATTATAATTTTTAATTTTATTTTTTAACCTGTCACACTTTTATGATGTTATTTTTCCCCAAATTTGCTCTTCATGTTAATATTAACCAGACTGTATTTGTACATAAAAGAAAGGAAAGAAAGAAAAAGCTTGATTCTGGCTGGATCCGCACATAGCTTGGTGTAGCTAAAATCTATTGACCATGATTGGTAATCTAACATAAACTCTGAGCCCATTCACTAATTATGTAGCTTTAATAGCTCAGAAACAAATTACGTGAGTGAAGTCCAATTCTAGAGAGTTTTTTCTTCATCGACACTCATGCTTCAAACACACACAAGACATTGCTCTTTTAGATGCTTTAAGAGAATAAAAGATGAAACTAAAACCAGTCTCTTAAGTTTTAAGAAACTTATACTCTGTAAGAAGAAGTTGGCACGTGTGTATATCAGTGCTATTGCCAGGTATAGAAACATTATCCAAAACTTTAGAGATCAACATTAGTTTGAACTTTGCCATTGAAGAGATGGCAAAGTATAGGGAGAAGAAATATAGGTCATTCTGGGTTAAAAGTAACACAGGAGCATGGTAACCAGAGGGTTCTGAGCCTGGAGCCTAATGTTGTTTTGCTGAATAAACAACATGTGGAAAAAGTTACTGGGGTATACACCAGAACATAAGCCAAAGGAATACCCTGTCAAGGCCTTCTCTGTCCCATTGATCTATATTTCGGGGGCAATTCAGTTTTGATGGATTTCCTGGAAAACTTCGGCAGTGAGCACAATGGTTAGCTCCAGGAGAAATGTTAGAGATTATCCACTGAAGATGAGGAAGCTGGTGGAGGGAAGGCCAAAGGCCCCAGACGACATCTGGGTGTCAGCATCTCATAGGAGCTTGTGATCAGAGTTGGACAGAATTTAGGTACTGACAGAGATGAAATGTCTATGTGCTCCTTTACCCTTTGCCTATTCACATGCTTTTTCCTCCACAACAGCAGCCAAGCAAGAGCAGAGGGGTGAACATATGCCAAGGTCTACTGGTTCCTTAAAAGCATTTGTGTCATTATTCTGTACGGAGCAATCATCAATATCTTGTTTCCATTCAGGATCCTTAAAATCACTCAATATTACTGCTCTAGAGGATCTTGCATTCTTAATGGATAGTATTGAAAGAAGTTTTATATGAAAGTTATTTCATATCAAAGCCTATTTGACTGTGGCTTTTAGGGATAGTTAAGCATGCCTTTTCATAAAAACGATAAACTCTGTTTCTTTCACTTAAGGGTTTCTTTAAGATTTGCCATTTTATCCGTCAACTACCATACAGTAAAGCTTCAACTCTTCTGGCATTGTTGGAATGTCTGAGCTATAGAGAAAGCCAGGCTCTACTCTCAAAACCAAATTGAAGAATTAGTCCCTGAGGTTGAAAGAAAACCTATTTAATTTGATTATTGACAGAAGAATAAGTAGCACTATTACTTCAGACTAATCTCTTTAATATGGCATATATGAACCCACATGATTTGATTCTCTCCAGGGGCTTACTTCCCTCCAGTCTCTCTCTTTCATCTCTCTCTCTCTCATACACACCAACAGAACTGCATGTCAGCTCTCTAGAATTACTCATAATTCTACAAGAAGCTACATTCTGCCCACCACAACAAACGTTTCCTCTCCAGAACATTTTTTGCCTAACCCCTATTAGCCCTGTGGGATGGATGGCATTAGGGTTCCATATACTGGGATTGGTTCCTTTCTACTTCACTCCTACAACTCTTCAGACTTCCCTCCATCCTGGAAATGAATCTGTCATGGTAAGTATTCATTTACTTATTTTATTCCTTTTTCTTATTATACTATGAACCACTCCTAGGTAAAGACCATGATTTGTATCTTTAATCAAGAAAAACCTGGAGTATTTCTAACACAATGAATGATGTAGAACAAAGCATTTAACATAAAAAACTTTCTATTTCTGCACACCACAACTCACATGCACACAAACACACATGCACACAGACCTGGAGTCCCAAGAGTTGAAGAACTCCACAAAATGCCATCTGATCATCTTTATGCCGTTGAGCAAAGACTTATTGCCAGTTGAAACATACTAAGAGAAGAGAAGTTAAAAGAACCTCTTGAAGTATATCCAGCCCCTGAAAATGCAGTTGGGGTAGATTGCTCTGTGACATGGCTTCTCTCGCTGTAGCCTTTTTCCTCCAATCCTTCACCTCTTTAGAGGAAGAGAGACGAGGTCTCAGTGTTAACACTCGGAGATAGTATACTTGTCATATGAGCAAGGCTTCAATTTGCTCATGTTCAATGTACTCTTTAGAGTGGCAAAGGAGACTCGGGTCTATAATTATCTACTTCCTTCAGTTTCTCATTAGTACTTGCTGTTGCTGAATAGAGATAAGTCTATTTTTGAGAATTCTGTGCCCAATCATTGTTATTAATTATAGGGAGGATTTGATGTTTTTAAGTATTTTTAATGGGATTTTGAGCTTTGGATTTCACGGGAAGAATTGAAATCTGATACATGTTGCTAGTAACTGTAAATAGTACACAGCTGACAAAAATTTCCATTGCTGGTGTGTTGAATAAATAACACCTTGCAGTTGTACAGAAATTTTTACTTTAAAAGGCTTTTCACGAGAACTGTTTTATCTTCAGAATAGCCCATTTAAAGCAATAGGGCAGAGGTTAACAGAGAAAGGGAAACCGAGGAGTGGAGAGAAACAGAAGGGTGTTTGAAGCCAGGAACCTTGCGCCAGCTCTCCTGACACCTGGGCAGGTATACTTTCCACTGGAAGCTGCCACTTTGTTTTTCTTCCTAGTTGCTAAATGCCCAGATCGTTATTGTGCCAAAAAATCACTCACACCGCTGTTTTGTTCCCAAACACGTGCACACGCATGCATGCACACGCACAGCCTGTCTCTCCTGATGTTTCCTGAAGGAGGGGCAGGACTCAAGAATATTAGAAATTTTTCAAGTCAGATTCAATTTCTTTTAATGCTAACAAGCTTAACACCCTGGCCCTTTCAGGTAGGAGTCCTCTTTCTAGAATCTGCTCTAAATGGATAGAGACATGTGAGCAGATTTTGATGTTCAGCTCAGAATTATGAAAGCAAATATTTGAAAATGAACTCCAACATTAGAAGAATACTTAAATAATTTATATTGTATCCATATGGCAGAATTGTATAAAGCTGTTAAATTTCATACTTATCAAGAATATTTCACAAAGATGGGGAATGCTCTGTGACTGAACCTTAAATAAATCAAGAATAAATAAAAATAGGGATGGCTATCATCAAGATAGATGAGATGTAGCATGATGATGTAGCTCATCATCAAGAGGTTCATAAAAGAAATGAGAGCCTTAGCCAAAACACAACCCCATTTTTGGAACCTTGACAACAAGTTTGTTTTCAGAATTTTTTAAAATGTATAGGAAGATTATCATATGGTTTCACTTATTTGTGGAGCATAACAAATAGCATGGAGGACCTGGGGAGTTAGAGAGGAAAATGGAGTTGGGGGAAATTGGAAGGGGAGGTGAACCATGAGAGACTATGGACTCTGAAAAACAATTTGAGGGGTTTGAAGGGGCGGGGGGGTGGGAGGTCAGGGCACCAGGTGGTGGGTATTATAGAGGGCACGGATTGCATGGAGCACTGAGTGTGATGAAAAAATAATGAATACTGTTATGCTGAAAATAATAAAAAATTTTAAAAAATCTGCTAAAAAAATGTATAGGAAGAATTGAATGGATGTACTGTATGTTAACTAAAACTCCAGTGAGGTCTAAGAGAGTACTCTTAATCAAACACATTAATATTTTTATAGGAAAATATATGAATAGTCACACAATGTGGTATAAATAAAGAGCCTGCATTAGTTCAGGTTAGGTTTCTTCATCAAGCGACCTATGGAAAAAAGTGGTTTAATTTCAGATCTTTTTGGATTTCAGAATGCAGACAGGGGTTGTGAAATTATAATACAGACAGCTTGGTTGATGCTCTACAATCTGAAATAACCTTTCATACCTATTGCCATAAAAGTGTACCATCTTGTTCCAGGTGTCTTTCTGACAGCCCTGCATCCCTGGTTAGACTTGGCAATAGTTCAGATGTTAGTTGATGAAGTGAGCTACTTACAGCCTATGCTGCAGAGCTGCTTGTTACCTGGAGCCCAAGTGGGTGAGACTTTGTAACAGAGAGAATTCTTGCTTTGCAAAGAGGCTTGTGCTAGCTTACCTCCTTGATTATTCTCTACTTAAGAAGATCTCAGGCCATCAAGGCATAAATATACTGCATAATCTCTCTTTTTTAAAAAATATTTTATTTATTTATTTGACAGACAGAGATCACAAGTAGGCAGAGAGGCAGGCAGAGAGAGAGAGAGAGAGTGGAGGAAGCAGGCTCCCTGCCGAACAGAGATCCCGATGCGGGGCTCGATCCCAGAACCCTGGGACCATGACCTGAGCCGAAGGCAGATGCTTTAACCCACTAAGCCACCCAGGCGCCCCCTGCATAATCTCTTGATGTCTGTCTTCAACAGTGACTATTCCAAAGGGAGTACACTGATACAGATGCTGGGAAGATGTTGGGTAAAAACCACCATTTACCTTTGTGAACGTGATCTTGATTTATTGAAGGATTCAATAAATATGAGTTGAAGGGATTTTTGAATAAATGAAGATATCTGGCTGCATACAATTCAACTCATGCTGCTCCAGCCTTGCCTTACACAAGGGTCTCCTAGGTTAACTGTGTCTTGTCTTCCAGGGTTATGATCTACTTTAACGTATTATTTACTGTTCAAATCATTCTAGTAAGCATGCTTTCCAAAATTTCCAGAATATTGACTGATTTAAATATTCTCACTTAGTTTTGATTTATGTATCCCAAGAGCTAATTCCAAAAATAATTTACCATGGAAATGCCTTGAGGCAGGGAGTTGTGTTTTTGTTTTTCCCTGTTATATCCTCATCTCCTTAAACTGTGCCTATAAAATACTAGGCATTACACACACATACACACACACACACACACAGAATAAATGAATCTCATCAATAGTTTTCCCTGAACATATTAAATTCTTATAAAATTGTGGGCAAATATATCATTTTTAACTTTTGTTAATCATATGCATTGTTTTCGTGGAACTCTTCAAGGTTGTGCGTGTTCCATTAAATTCTTTTTTATTTCCAGCCAGACCATATGACCCCCTTTAGTCTGTCTACATGTATCTCCTACTTTACTCCACTTTTCCAGTAATTACATTATTTTGAGTCCTTATATATTACATTTAATTTTGATAAATTAGTAAAGAAAAAATGTGGCTGTTTAGACATTACATTTTGATGTTGTCATTACAAAGAAAACTTAAATGCAGGAAGGAGAGGAAATAGGACTTTGGTACCATGTGATCCAAGAAAGTGCCTGTCACAGAGTAAACAAACCCAAAAAAGAACCAACTTTATTGTGATGTTAGTGAAAATGGAGGTCGATATCACACACAAGCCAGTTTTTTGGCTGCATTATCTGGATTCAGAACTCTCTGTAAGATGTGTCACCAAGGCAAACAACATGATTTTCTACATTACTTTCCCGTGGTTAAGAAATTTTCTTCAAATAGAAGGAAAAAATAAACAACAACAGCAAAAACTGAACAGTTTTTAAGGGCCATTATGAGTTCTGAGAGCCACATGGAATGTGTAGTGAGAATCCAAGGGAGAAATCACGGCATCCAGGCAGCCTGCCCTCCTTCTCTTCTTGTGACCCTGACTACAAAATTAAGTCCTAGAGCTTTAACGGAACCAACAAACACTGAACGGTCTACATCTAGCCAGGCCGCCTGTGTATCTTGTGTTGCAGCCAGAACAATCCCCTTGTCATCCATGAGGAGCACAAAGGCAGCCTCTTGACCCTCCCAGTCCAGTTCTCTGGCAATGAGAGGGTCCAGACTTTTGACTTTTGGGCAGGTGTTGCTGCTGTTCAATAACCTCTGTCTTAGCAGTTGAAAATCTAAGCTTTTGTCTCTTGTGAGTACCTCTGTATCATTCCAAAAACTCTTGGGAATGGTGGAGTGGGGAAGGAAGTCCTTAATTCTCTCTACTACTTAAAAAAAAAGAAAAAATGCAGTGTAAAGGACCTAACTCCCAACTGAAATACCTATTTTTTTTCTATAAGCAAAATTTATTTCTGATTAAAAAATACAACTAGAAAGTGTATGTTTGCTATTATATCAATATATTTAAGAATGTTGGCCTCTATTATATTTGTCATTGTGTTAAATAACAAATTTGAAGTACCATGACCCATAGTTCTAAATCTGCCCAATGTGTGATATCTCAGCTCCAACTTATTAATTTTATGCATTCATTTACTGCCTTTCCTAATGAAGGTTGTAGTTCCATACCAGGGTTTCTTCTGGCAGCATATAAATTGGCTATAAATATGAATTATGGACACAGATAATCTTGATTTTGGATACTGGATCCTGGGTAGTTGTTACTTAGCACTCTCTCCCTCCTCCTGGAGAGCTCTCTGTCCTTCTTTTGACATATCCAGGCCTATTCATTTTTTAAAAATGCCTATTTAACACTTACTGCTTGCCCACATTTTAAGCCTGTGCTGGAGATCCATAAGTGACTAACAGAGAATCAGGATGGGAGAGATGTTCTGCAGGCAGCAATAGGAAGTCCCATGTCGAGGACTTGATCTGGGATGGGATGTCCTAGCTAACACCCCAGAGTGGGATACAGAATGGAAGTTTCCAAGAGGAAGAACATTTATCAAGAGCCATAGAAGAGAGACTTACACTGAAAGAATTCCGGAGTGACACATAGATCATTGAGTACAGTTAGGAGAAGCAGTCCGTGATTCAGGGTGAACTGGTCTGGAGCACACATTGGGAAGCCTTGTGGCTGCTCTCAGGGGCTTAGACTGTTTCTTAAGAGCAATGCCAAGCCATGGAAGGTTTCTTAAACAGAAGTGACAGAAACACATTCATTCTCCTGTGTCCTCCAGGTACATCCTGCTTTGCCTGCTCACAGGGTCACTGTTCCTTCTCCGACCACCCTCCTGAGCACCCAAGACTTGCTCACTGTTGCTAACCTTGCCAGGAGGACTTGGAATTACAATGAACCATGTTTAAAAATCTGTTCTGCCACTTACTGGTTGTGTGATTTTCGGCATTGCATTGCTAAGATGTTCTTCCTTAATTGGACCTCCTAATGGGCTACTAATTAAGTCTATGTTTCAACACTTTAAAAATGTTCTCCTCTGTTGTCGTTGTCATATGAATTTCAATTAAATGTCTTAACTCACTGGCCTTAGGCCCTTAAGTGGATTGCCAAGTGAATTCATTTAAAACCATGTATATCTACATTTTGAGACTGCTGTGTTGGAAAGATAACCCGGGACCTAGCTTTATGAAGTTGTCTCATATAGATGGTGATGTACCCTTGTCTCCTCAGCCTAAATAATCTCGATTTATCCTTCTGCTTAGGTGCACAAAGTTCTCAGACCCAAAGATCAAGAACACCTACTGTTAGCTTAGCATGCAAATGCTCTGCATGTGTTTGCACCAAAGGCACATGTGTCCTCAGTCATGTAATGATGCATTAATAATCTGGTGAACATCTGATGCTTACTGTTTTTAAGGCAATTACAGCTTTGTAAAGGGTAGGTGAGAAGAAGTGGGGCAAGGGAAATAAATGTGTGGGACATCCACTAAAAACACAATGGCCAGGGGCTTCTCATGTGGTGATGTATTGAGTTAAACTTGACCAACATTATGTGAAGTAGGTGGTGACCAATGCATTTTATAGATAAAGATGTTGAGCCTGGGGGGTATAGCGACTTGCTGAATGCACTCTAACTTACAAAAACCAATGCATGTGTGTAGGGCAGTCGTGAAGCAGGATTTGTCTGACTGTCCCATCTGTGCTCCTGATGTGAGTGCTCCCTCATGAAGTGACCCAACAATGAAAGCAGATCCTGCTTTACTATCGTTTACTGAATGTCCACTACATGTCCGTCACTGTGCTAAGATAGTCTGTCCGGGATCCCGGGGAATCCTTTACCACAGAGGTGGTCAGTTCTATTGTTATCCAAATTTTGCCAACAGAGGGACTTGAGACCCTGGAAGGTGAAGCCAATAGCTCAAGGCCTCCGAATTGTTAAGTAGCAGAGCTGGAATCACAGATCTGTCTTTTGCCAACTTCTTTGTTCTTAACCGGTCCACCTAACAACAATATAATCATTATATACATCGTGTGGAATTAAAATTGATAAGGATAAGAGGGGAGTTTATTAAGGGAGGGGGCAGCAGATATGGAAATAGTAGCTGGAGCAAATACAGAAAAGCAGAGAGGAAAATGGAGGGCATTCCAAGCAAGACAACATCGAAAGGCATGGTGTGGGAGAAGAACATGACAGATTTGAGGGACCTTGAAGAGAACAGACAAGCCAAGATCTAAATTTCAGTTTTGAAGAAAATAGCTGGTAATCCTATCCTATAATAGCATATAACCCTCTCTGCTTGGTAATCATATTTCATATTTCTCCTCTAGTTTCCTATTAAAAGAAAGTTGTAACTCAGAGACAAGCAAATGAAAATCATCCTCATTTATCAACTTTGGTTGCTATGGAAACTATTGGTGAGGCTCTGTACAAAATCCTGGATCCAAGGTCATCGAAACCATCCCTGGGGTTAATTCCACCTAGAATATTCCAGGAGTGGTTAGCCAACCTAAAACTACCTTAGGCTAAGGCTGAAGGTTGAGGTCAGGATTACTGATGGATTTATAAAAATTTAACCCTTCATACCATAATGACACGATTTAAATATTTCATACCATCCATTGATTTTCTGAAGAAGGGAGAAAGGCTAATGACATTGATCAAAAAGTAGAAAAAATAGAAAACTAGACAAAAACATAGAGATAAAATGTGGGGAGTGTATGTACAATAAATACTGGTTAATAAATATTTAAAATGATAATCTCTATCATTTAAAGAGGACATAGAATGCTGGCTTGGAGTGTGACCCCTGGCATCAAATGTTGCTGGACTCATCATGATTTGGTTGCCAGAGAACTGAGTGTGATGCAGCAGCTAGGTAACCTCCAGAACATTCCAATTGCCTAAATATTTGGGATATGGTCTCCTTTAGTTATGAGATTTGTTCACTGGTTGGCTTTCCTCATTGTGGTGTGGGCTTCCCCAAGCCCAAATGAGCCTGGTTTGGATTCTGTCAGAGCAGACTCTGAGACAGTTTTCAGCTGCAGGGAACTTTTTTGGGAGGTAAAAAGAACAGCTCTAAGGGGCCCGTAAATGAGACACAGAAGAGAAAGGAGGTTTCAGAAAATGAGTGTTAGCTAATGAAGGTGGGGCGAGATGGTTAGAACTTAATTTCACTGGAGAAACTGTGAGGCCCAGTTGTAGAACGTTCACCTCAGAGTCGCCCCGCTATAGAACGAGCGAGTTCCCATCCATCCTGCCTTGAGGAATATGTCCAAGGAGCAACGATGCTCTGGCACTTCTGTCCTGCCATGTGATACGTAAAGAGGCCTCTTGTGGGAACACAGTCTTCAGATGGTGAAAATTCTGGTGTGTTGGAGTGTTAGGAGTGAGGGGTGTGGGTGGGCACCACTAGCATCTGCTACTCTCCCTACTTCAGTTCAGAGAATCAGGCCTCCTGCATTTGCTCCATTAATATCTGTCAACAGAGTGACAAATAAGATGAATGCCTTCCCTAGCCCTGTGTTTCTTTATCTGGTTGCACACTGGAATCAGATGGGGAGCTTATAAATATCCTAATGCCTAGGCTCCACTGTGGATCCATTAAACCAGAATCTGTGGGGTGAGACCCCAGTCTCAGAATTTTTAATAGCGGGGACTGAGAACCATTGCTGCTGTTTAAAGAATGTGCGAATTTTTCTACAAAATCCTTGACCGGTAACCCATACAAGCCTCTTTTTGAAATATCTTATGAGGAAAGACTTTGCTATTCTCCGAAGCAAATCATTCCCTTTTATGATAGAACTAATTGTTCCAAAGTTTTTATACTTATTTTGGCCAAAACTTGCCTCTGTAAATTCCATCAGTCATACTAGCTCTGCACTTTGGAACAATGAAATGAGTCTATTCCATTTTCTACATGACTGCCCTGTAGATATTCAAAGGCGGTGATAATGCCCCAACTTGACCTTCGTTTTTACACTCTGAACACTCTTAGGCCTTTCAACAACTGCTATTCAACCTCCTCTAATCATATTTGAGTTTGCCAAGTAGCACTTTCATCCTTTGGAATTCTAAAATTAACCCATGGTCTATGTCTGCATGTGAAAATAGAGAAGACCATGTGTTAAATAAAGTATGTGTGTGTGTGTGTGTGTGTGCGCGCGTGTGCATGAGCACAGTGTAAAATGTTATTAGTGATGGGTCCACTTAAAGTATATCCACTTTAATTGGCTTATTAGGAAACAGTAGATTTTCAGTTTTTCTTTCCCATCTCCCAGAAGCTGCCTTTTCTAACCATGCTTATTTTTCTCCCTTGGATAATTAGTTGGGACATCTTAATCCTTATATTGCTTTTCAAGGTAATGCAGATATATTTTTAACATGCATAACAGGGACAGATGAGAGGGGAAGTGTTTACCTTGAGGTCTGTCACCAGTCTTTTTGGATTCATGAACTCAATAAATAAATAAATTAATTAATTAACCTTTGAAAGAAAAACATTAAATGGCTGTGGTTCTCCAGGATAAGCCATTGTTAGATCAGTGACCAGTTTCAGTTCCCTGAAATTTTGGAGCAATGGCAGTGGAGCCTCTTCCGGATAAGTGCAATGGAAAAAGCTTTTGCTGCTCTAGAGACAGTGTGCATGCCTGACCAGCCCCTCTGTGACACACAAAAAGACTCCAGCTAGCTTTGGAAAGTGCTTCTAAAAGAAGGTTTGGGGAGAAGGTACATTTGTGCCAGTTAATGTAACATGATCTCAGAAAACAGAGACAAATAGAATTGGCATATGGCTGTGATTAGCAATCTCAATCTGTAAATAGGTTTAAGACTTGAAGACTCTTAGGTTACGTCTGAAAAACGTAAACAGGTAGTTTGATACACTGGCAAGGCCGACGGCAGATGGTAAGAGGACAATAAAGTTGCATTGAGACCAAGAGGAGAGACAAATCAGAGAGGCAGTACTGTGACCCCCAGATCCAGAACAGATTATCAGAATGACCACAGGGTGATCTTGCTTTCCAAGCCTTGGTTTATGCATCTGTGAAATGAATGAAATGATCACCATTAAGCCAATGCCCAACCGCAGCCCAACAGTTACTGTAGGAACGGCAGGACCTCATGTCTGTGTCAGGCCCAGAGTAGGACCCAGTAAATGTGAGCATTTTGCCTAATCCTTAAGAGTCCATAGACATAGAAGCTCTGGCTGAGGCAAACCCGAGCTTCATCGTGCACCTAACAATGTGATTGATCCAGGGAAGTGCCTTATCTCTGTGCCTCAGCTACCTCTTCTGCAAAATGAGATGACAACAAAAGCTACCTTACAGAGTTATTGTGAGGACTGAATTATCTAATATATATGCAAAGCTTATGGAGCAGAGCCTGGTACATAATAAGCATGCAAAAGATTTTGCCAGTGTTTAAGGATCTGTCCCCAAGTGTTCCCATTAGTTCAAAAACCTTTGAGGCTCGGTTTTTTCAAGTGTGAAACAGAGAAGGGTCATTAGAGTTATTTTTGGTGATTCTCTATTTATTGCAGCATTTGATAAGTTGCACTGGGAGTCCAGTTGCATGTCGCGTCTTGCTCACAGCTGTCTTCTTCCTAAGAGCAGAGCCTGGGCCTTACCTATCTATTCCAACAGGGTTGGCATTTGGTGTTTCTTCTATTGTTAGGCTGAATTTGAGTTGCCCCTTTTAGGTGGAAACAGGTATTCTGGAGGTGTGTTGCATATGGCCGACAGACTGTGTTTTAGTGACTGAGACAGTGATCTGTCCTCAGGACCCACAGGAATCTTTCAGTCCACTCTCTCACACACACACGTCTTGCCCTTCAAGTGAGAACCCCTTAGTGGAGTTCTTATTTGAACTCAGCGCAGACCTGAGAGAGAATGCTCATGTGAAGTGGCTCAGAGACACATATATTTTATGGGTTTTACTGCCTAACCTCCACAGTCCTGCCCCCTAACAGGAACAGCTGCTTTTAGCATTGACATCACACTTGTGTAACTCTTGGGATTCAAAACTCACTTCAGAGTGAAAAATGTTGAACATTGTTTCTTGGTTGATTTTTCCACTCAGATTAAAAAAAAAAAAAAATGGGGTGATAACTCACTTCATGAGTTGGAGTTTTGGAACTTTTCTTCTTGATCAGGGGTTCACAAACTTTTTCTAAAGTTCCAGAAAGTAAATATTTTAGGCATTGCAGGCCATATGGTCGCTGTCACAACGATTCATACTGTTGTTGTAGACGAAAAACCATAGACAATATGTAAATGAATGGATATGTCACTGTTCCAATAAAATTCTATTTACAAAAATAGGCGCCTGGCCAGATTTGGCCTGTGGGTCATAGTTTGCCAACCTCTGTACTTAGTCAGTAAAAAGATCAGTGTGAACATTTTGTCCCTGTTTTGTCACTAACCAACTGAGAGGCCATGGGAAAGTCATTTAACCTTTCTGGGTCCCAGTGTTTCTTGTCAGAAAACTAAGGCATGGGACAAGGTGATCCTTATGTTTCTTTCTAAAGCTAATATATGATGCTCTGTGATTCCAGTTGTGACACTTCAAAGGCTTAGCTGAAAACCAAGCAGGCAAGGATTAAGAGGTTATGGTCCTCTTTTGAAAGCCAACTGTCACATTTGAGCTCGTTATCAAATGTCAACAAAGAACATGTCCACCTGTATGAAAGAGTTCATCCAGATTTTGAAGAACTTGAGGGATACTTATCCGGAGGGATGAATACATTTGAAGAATGAGGGTAGGAAACTCTATCACTTACTTAGAGCTTCCCAAACACGAAATAATATTACCATTTTTTAATGGGAATGAACAGTCACTGTTTCTCCTTACAAATAGTCTATGAAGGAGATATCAGCATTCCTTTCCAAAGAAGTTGAGATTATGGACAGTCAGGAAACATACACCAGCCACTTTACACCAAGTAAATGGCAGATCTTTGAATCCACATCTACTAAATCCTATGTTTTTACCAAGTCAGATTTTCCTACACTAATGGAGAAAAAGTTATTGCCACCGAGGAAAAGGGAAAACCAAACCAAACCAAACCAAACCCAAACCTATGGTGGGCAGCAGCAGGTCAACATTAGGGTCATCAAATTAATAGGCTGGATCCCTCTCTTCCCCAACAATCAGTTCTTCAGTGGTAGATATCACAAGTTTTAGATCTCTTCTCTCCAGTGGTTGCTGTCTTTACCATTTTTTTTTTTTTTAAGCTTGAGAGCAATTGACCATGATACATAAGCAACAAACTATAAAAACTGAGCATGCAGGTGAGGAGAATAGTGGCATAATCAAATAAAACTTACAACAGAGTTAATTTGACACACACCTAATGATATACATAATGCAATTTTGAGGCATGGTAATTAGGTATAAATGGTAAGCTGTTGACATAAATGACTGCAATTAGTATTGCTTCTGCACATACAGGCCCTGTGTTAAATTTTACAATTCTCACTTTGTTGGCTCTTTGGGATTTATAAATTATCATCATTGTTGACAGAGTTTAAAACTAGAGAATATGAGGCTTTGGGAATTTGTGGCTGGAGGCCATATTTATTTGTTTTATTTTATGTGTTTGCTTATATTGTTTGTTTATATTATACACTACCAATTTCACAAAGGCTTTGAGGATTATCTGCAATAACCATATACAATGCAACAGGAAAATGTACAAATTCAATGATAAACAAAAAAGTAGAATCAGAGGAATTATCAGTGAGAAAAAGGAGTCTGGAGAAAAGAAGTCTAGACCATGAAAGAGGCTAAAAGTTGACTATGTTTCTTGGCACAATGGAGAGATTCATTCAACTTCTGTGAACGGAGTACCTAGTACATCAATTTATTTCTAATTATCTTAACAACCCTGCAAAGTAGATAGTCTAAATCCCATTATACATATAGGTCAGAGAGACAAAAATATGTTTGCCAAGTTCATTCAGCTAGCAAATTAATAGAGCTGAGGTGAAAACTCGGTCTGCGTGAGCTCAGACTCATTGTCTACTCTGCTGCGTAAGAGACTAGTGGAGAGGAGACAATGATGGGGGTGATGATGGGACTGGGATTTGGAAGAAATAAACTGAATCTCAACATCTAGACTAGTGAGGAAGGCAGAGAGGCCAGAAGTCAGTTGCCTTGCAAGGTCCATGCACACATACACACCAATGGGCACCAGAGGAAGAGCACTCCTGGAGACTAGGACGTAGCAAATACTCAATGTTTGAGTCCAACCAGAATGAACATAACGTGACCACCATGTTTTCAATTTCAATCATACCACACTAGGCCCACCCCCACTCCCTGGGCTGTAATGAGGACAGGAACATGTGGTCTCCAGGGCCTTGCAAGCATAGCAGAGAAGTAGTTACTTTGTTTATATCAAGTCATCATCACAGGCAAATGTCAGAAGGAAACTATTTTATCTGTCTGCCCACAGAGAGTTTCCATTTACAGCAAATGCCAAGATGGGATTATGGTTCCTCGAAGAGTCAGGCATGGATGTCTTCATCTTATCTGCATGAAAACACTTCAAGACAGAAATGCTGGCTGTCAGGGCCCATCATTCTACATAAACCTAAACAAGCAAACTCTACCTTCCTTCTTAAAAGTCAATAAAAGCAACTTTTGCTTAAATCTCCAATTTTGAAATCAGTGTGGTTTCCTTCCTTACATGTGTACTACAGAAAAGTCACCACTTCCTATGATAGCCCTCAAAATTACACACCTCTTCCTCTTTTCGTATCTCTGTCTCTCATCTAATTTTCCAACTTAAGGAAAGGATAAAGGAAAATAACGTTTATTCTTCTTCCATTAAAAAAAAAAAAAAAACTTTTTCTTTTAACTTCAAGTTGTTTTCTCTGCATGAATCTTTGAAAGAATTGGAATCTCTCCTAACAACATTCACAGCTTAATTATTTTTATTTTCTGTTCTAAGGTCTATGACTCTATTCTTCAGTTACTTAGTTGGAACCCACCAAACATTTTTTTTCTTACATCTGTGTTTATTCACAGCATTTGTTTTCAGTGATTTCATAACACGACTGTTCTCCTTGTGTTTCGGCTCTGAAAACATCAGCGTGCATGCCAAATGTTAGAGAATGTACCTGGACCCTTGAAGTCACTTGGCCATTCGTGAAAGTGGATTTGTGCAGGTCGGACTTACTCAGACACTGTTCTAAGTGCTTAGACACAGCTGTGAATGCAGCAATAACCTTGCCCTCATGGAACTTACATTCCAGTGATGGAGATAGGCGGTAAGAAAACACAGAGATGATATAATTTTAAATAGCTCTACGTGATAAAAAGAGGACAGACTTAAAACAGAGACTCATTTATATTTTATTAAAGATTTATTAAAACTTTATAGTTTTACAGGGAGAGTACAGGCACGCACAAGCAGGGAAAAGGGTAGAAGGAGAGGGAGTTAAGCAGACTCTTTGCCGAGTGGGGAACTCAATGTGGGGCTCAATCCCAGAACCCTGAGATCCTGCCTGACCTGAGCTGAAATCAAGAGTTGGATGCTCCACTGATAAGAGTCACCCAGGTGCCCAGCCACTCTATTTTAGATAATGATTTCTAACATTGCCTCTTTGAGGAAATAATATTTGATCAATAAAGTGAGGGAACAAGTTTTGGAAGAAGAAAATTTTCACTGAAAGGGGCAGTCTATGACACATAAATCCCATGAAAGAATTTGGATTTTATTCTAGGTGGGAGGAGAAGCCTTTGGAAGTGCTGGAGCAGAGCTTTAATGACACAGTTTAAATGTTCTCAAACACTCATAGACAACACGGTAGAGAGAACTTACTGGGGAAGAGAGAGCTGCAGGCTTGCCCTAAGCTGTCTGTGGGTAGGTGGAATGATGAGTAATGAGTTTACGCAGGGGAGGGTATAGGAGGACTGTATAGCAAGAAGCATGGTGGAACCAGGCAGAACAGGACTTGTACCTCGGATTGAAATCTGTGCTTGGGCTGACTTGGTATCTACACACACTTGGACAAGGAGCTTGAACTCAACCGTGAAGTGTAGATTGTGTTGCCTACTCTGCAGGGATATTAGGAGCCATCACGATATAATACAAACAGAACATGTGGAAGAACAATCCTTTTTATTTTTTTTTCCCCTAAATATTTTTACTTATTTATTTTACAGACAGAGATCACAAGTAGGCAGAGAGGCAGGCAGAGAGAGAGGAAGGGAAGCAGGCTCCCTGCTGAGCAGAGAGCCCGATGGGGGACTCGATCCCAGGACCCTGAGATCATGACCTGAGCTGAAGGCAGAGGCTTAACCCACTGAGCCACCCAAGTGCCCCCCACTTTTTTTTTTTTAAAGATTTTATTTATTTATCTGAGAGAGAGAGAGAGAGAGAACATGAGCATGAGTGGGGAGGGCTGGGTTAGAGAGAAAAGGAGAAGCAGGCTTCCTGTTGATGGTGGGCTCAGTCCCAGGACCCTCATATCATGACCTGAGCCAAAGGCAGACACTTAACCAATTGAGCCACCCAGGTGCTCCTGGAAGAGCAAGTCTTGTTATTAATGGAAAAGGCATGTTCTTGTGAGTCAAAAGAGTAAGATTTGAATCTAGTTTTAACAAGTTACACTTGCTGGGTGCATGCCTCTTTGTTGCATTAGCTAAGACTTTCCCCTCCCTTGAAATATATGTAAAAGGATATCCGTCTTACATGGTTGTTTTGAGAACTAAAGCCACGTGTGGACTTTAGAGACTTTAGAGGTACTGAGAACTAAAGCCACCTAAGGTAGGGTAGATTCAGTTTAGTAACTGCACGATTTGGGACTGGTTCACTTAATTTCTCTTTCTCCCAGTTTCTCCCATGTTCTTCTAGAACATGGAAATGTCTGATATGTTTGTGAAGATAAAATGAAAGAATATATCTGTATATTTTGTCAGAACATAGTCTGTGTTAAAAGATGCAAGATAATATAATATTTATCATCAGCACCTTCTTTTCGCTGCCCCTTCCCCTTCATGTGAAACACATTTTTTTTTTGCTATGAATGGCTTTTGATGCACAGCCTAATGGATATCTGCAATCCTCTTATTCTGCTTTTACATCACTAAAACCTTGAAAAGGGGAATGGCAGTAGGCTCAAGGACATTAGGCAGAACTTGAAATGATATTCATCTGCCTCTGCCACTACCTATCTGCCCATGGAAGAGTCCCTTTCCAACTTAGTACCATTACACCCACTGGTGCCTTTCAGTCATTTATTCCACACCCATCAAGTGTCCATTTCATTTCAGGGCACTAGACAATGAAAAAGATGCTAATAATAATAATAATAATAATAGCAATAGTAATGGTAATAAAATAATAATAATAACACAAGGATATGTGATATCTATCCTGACAATATACACAGTTCAGAGCAGAAGTCTCAAACTAATGGCCCATGGGTGCCATATGTTTTAATATAATTTTCCAAATTTAAAATCAGGGATTTTTTTAAACACTAGGAGCCCCAGACTACTGACTTTTTCTTATAAAAATACGAATATTTTACAACTATAATATGCAATAGTATATAGCAGCTGGCTCTGTCCATGAGGCATGGGCCTTCAGTAAGACACAACTCCCCAAATCCCGATTTACTTTTACACCCAGCTCCCTCACCCATCCACATTACTCAATGGCACACAGGATTGTAAGTGTGAAACCTTGGTTGGTTACAAGAAAAAATGTGGTCTAGACGTGGAGCCTCTCCAAAAATCCAGGTCATGGAATTCATTTTTCTGGTTGAAACATGAATGTTAATATTGCAAACTAAAGTAAACTAAAGTCTCCAAACAGCCAATTATTTGGGCTGTGATTTGCCTGCTTTGCTTCACCATCTATCGCTCCTATGGCTTAACATCTGTGAGTCTGTAAACAGAACATGGATTGAATTGCACAGACTGTTGTTTTGTTTAAAACTGATGTGCCATAATCCTGATTAAAGCATCATGTGGGAGATTTTATAAAAATAATTATATGCAGTTCTCATTAGAGCAAGTAAGAACCTAAATCACATTTAATGATCTAAAGCTTGGAACTAGTTACACTTACTTACCTCGGGATTTAAGTACAGGGAACCCAAGGATGAGGAAATGGACATTACTTCCCTGCATACTTGATCAGGTCTTGAACCAGCAGAATCACTTGGGCCAGTTGATATGAAAGTCTTGCCTGGCTTCATTAGCTATCATTTAGTTAGTTATTGTCATTTTTCCCTTTTACCTTGTTCCCTTATTGGCTTCCATTTTTACTTATTAGAAATAGTGGTGGCAGTTCCACTATTGTGCCTGAAACCCAAGCTAATTAACAAAAGCCACCAAAAGAAAGAAATCTACCATTTCTAACCCCTGGGGGTTCTTTCCAGGCAGTGTAGGCCACCAGGTGGAATAAATGGGACATCCAGGATATACAATTAGAATATTTACATCGACAAAGATTACACCATTGGAAGGACGAGGGGTCTACGAATCCAAGAAATTTCAAGCTTGAAACACAGCCCACTCCCTCTGTCCTTGGACAAAACATCCTCAATTTCCTCTCCAAACCTTCTCCCAAGATGAAGTGGTCAGGTCACGTACTGCTCAGTTTCTATTTCTTGTTCTTTTGCTTTTCTCATTTTACTATTATTTGCATACGGAAGCAGTCTATAATCAAGGGAGCAAGACCGTGGCCCCTGGAAGTTCAATCCTAAGGCTTCGGTTCTATGTGGTAGAATGCCAGTGGTCTTTTTTTTAATTCATCTTGTCTCTTGTATTAATAAAGATAAAAACTTTATTATTCTCCTCATATTATATTTTGTCCCATTATCTCCCTTAAATTCTTCAAATTAACACATTATATTTCATAAAGTATGTATCACATCTCTCTTTCTTTTTTGAAATAAAATATTTCTAATTAAAACACAGGAATACCCTCTTAGTTTCTCCTCCCACCTAAAGATTTACTTTTAAGTGAAGTTCTATAGTTTTTAGAAACCATACACAATCAGAAAAAAAAAACAAAACAACTTCCTTCTGCTTTTCAAAAAATGTTTGACAGGTAATCCCTGTTTAATACATTTCCATGTGTGACTGCAGAGTTCCAATCATAAGAGATTAAAAAATGTTTCTTTTATACTCCAGAGCCCATTTTTACTTGGCAGTTTCAACTCTGCTTATCACTTAGAGTTGTCAATATAAAAACAAAACATTTTTTTAAAAGGTTCTCACTCTTCTCCACAATGGATAAAAGTTTCTGAATTTTTTTTTCTTTCACTTTTTTTTTTTTTTTTGAAGTATAAACATAAGGTATAGCAAGTTGTATGTGGAGAAACTGATTTCATTACCATGTAGTCTTTGTAGGATTCTGAAAATAATCACAAGTTGTTAGAGAACAGATTGTGACTTTACACCCCCTGTTAGGCCAGTTGCAGAGAGCCTGTCCAGCCTGGACCTTTGAGGGCAGTTGAGCTGCTTCCACGTAGGGTCAGGGCTCCTCTGTGGCACAGGAGCAACAGCCCAATCCTCAAGAGTCCAGAAATGTCAGATACACAGAGAACTACTTTCCCCTTCTGTGTGCAGATTTCTAACATCTGAGATTGGCTGAAGGGAGAGAAGCAAAATCCCAAGTGGTGCTGGGCCAAAGCAGGCCGTCAAAACACATCTATGGCAAAAAGTAGGAAAAGAGAGGCCAAGGAAAGAGGGAGGAAATGTAGGGAAGAAGAAAGGAAAGAGAGCCAGCAAGGAGGAGAAGATTAGAAGCATTCTGATTCCCGTCCCTCTCTGGGTGTGTGATCTGGGGCGAGGCAGCTCCTTGCTACAAAAGAGAGCAGTCCTAGATCTATGGAAAGATCATTGGTTTCCTTCATCTCTTCTGAAAAGTGTCCTCATTGTAAATTATTAATCATATCAAAAAGCAGAAAGCTATTTTTTAATTATTAAATTATTATTGTCATATTCTTCATCTTGTACTTTTCATCCCTGTGACATTTAGTTTATGCCTGGAAGTTTGTACCTCTTCATCCCTTCGCCATGTCACTGATCCCCAGCCCCCTTCTCTCTGGCAACCACCAGGTTGTTCTTTGTATTCATGGGTCTGTTTCTGTTGTTTGTTTGCTTGTTTTGTTTGCTAGGGCTCTTATGTTTACAGTGCATAATACAGCATCAACGGGATTCTAATTATTCCCTAAAAGTTTATACAGAAACTGGGCAAAGAGTGTGTACACAGCCCTTGGGCTCTTGAGGGCAGAAGGGAAATTCTTGACTGCTAAAACATTGTTCCCAATTTTCAAGATTTTCTCGATATAGGACCTGCTTGTTTGGTACAGTCATGACAGACATGGGCCTAGTGTAATACACTAAAATAGCTCAGTTTTTTGGGCAGAAAGTCTTTTTCCTACTAAACTGTCAGGTTAGGGTTGAGAAAGCCCTTCTATCAGATCTGTCCAGATATGGTAGAAAGAAAAGGTAAGTCAGGAAATGTCTTGATTTTCTCAGAAGGCTGCCGGAATATCCCATGTGGGATGAGGCTGGCCCCACATGGAGAGAAGGGCAGGCAAAGCATGAGCAACTGGAATTGCTCAGGGTCCTTTGGGTCATGGGCACATCAACACTCATCGCCAGTTGTCTCAAGTCCTCTGTATAAAGATATGGGGTATGAATAAATACAAGTAACAATCATCATTACCATTACCATTGAGCGATGCATGTCTCTCACGCCAAACCAAGCTGAGCTTTTGTACATTAGTAAAGACCGTGAATTGTGGGTATGGCTATCTAGTGCTTTAGGGTGGATGCAGACTCTAGATGGTCAGTCAGTGAGGCCTTCCAAATTGCACACTTATTCATGCCGTCCTCCTCAGTGGAACCCAAAAAGGCCCCTCACCCCAAAGGCCCACCTTGGAATCAACAGGCCAGCTATTTCTATACTCACTACTGCTGCCTCCCCCTTTTCTTCTTCTTCTTCTTCTTTTTTTTTTTTTTTTCACTGTTTTCTCTACATTCATGTCTTCTTGCTACTAGGCTATAAGCCTCCTAGAGGACAGAGGTGGACATTATCGGTTGCTCCTTTCCCAGCCATTATTCTTCTGCAGGTGACATGGGAAGATAGCAAGTAAAGCACTGAGGAGGTTGTGGGAGGCCTTTAGTCTTTTGGTATTGTCTGTGGTGGCTGGTGTGCCACTTGGGGCTGGGCTTTGGGCTGGCAGGACATAAGTGGAGCTACAGGTCACTGAGCAGCACGAAGCAAGTGTCCACTCACATGAAGGATCCATGAACACAACCAAAAAGATGGGTCCCATTCATCCGTAAGAGAAAATTAATTGTGAGGTTGAAGGAAAATCACAATAAAGAAAAGGCCTGTCTTTGAGAGAAAACTTTAATATGGATGCAGTTTCCATAAGAATCCTTGACTTATACCTAGAAACTGCAAAGATGACATTTGTTGTGAACTTCTATGGGACACTGGACAAAATATAGGAAAAATCCTAAGAATAGCATTGAACAGAAATATAGACACAATCTACAGAAAGAAAGACTTCAAAGGTAACACAATGTCAATAAAAACATATCTATCAATAATCACTCTCAATGTGAATGGCCTAAATGCGCCCATAAAATGGCACAGGGTTGCAGATTGGATAAAACAACAGGACCCATCCATATGTTGTCTACAAGAGACCCATTTTGAATCTAAAGATACACCCAGACTGAAAGTGAAGGGATGGAGAAGCATCTTCCATGCCAATGGGCCTCAAAAGAAGGCTGATTAATATTTAGAAAAATGAAAACTAGTAACACTGTGGTGCATTTCCAACAAAACCCAGTGGAAAGCTCCATTTCTAAGATCCAAGAACCCCAGCCCATTAGCAAGCATTATAGTGCCTCACTAATTTAAATATAGTGCCCAAATATTCCTATTTTGTTTTATGTTTTTAGGGTGCAGGCCAAAATGATGGTGTATTTAGAGGCTTTACTCAGTCTTAGGCTCAGTATAACTCTGTAGTTGATATGAAGGAAAATCATGGGAAGGCCATAGCTTCTGGTTCCAGAAGTCGGGGTCACTTGAGCTGAGGTCTAACACTTGCCATATCGCATAGACCTGTCCTGCTCTTTTCTTCATGTGGGAAAAGATGGTGGGCAAAATCCTGGTCAGGAGCAGCACCAATGGAAAAAAAAATCTCTCTATAGCTGAGGCCAAACATGATGGGGCATTTAAGGGAGGCAGGTGACATCTTCACGTTTTGTTGAGAAAAGAGGTGACAAACCAGGACAGGCATGCTAACAAACGACACAGGGTTTGAGGAGCAGAACAGAGAGATTAAGGAGAGGTAGGTGGCATATGGAGACAGTTATAAAGGAATCTTCTTTAAGATTTCAGATATCTTGGGGTGCCTGGGTGGCACAGTGGGTTAAGCCTCTGCCTTCGGCTCAGGTCATGGTCTCAGGGTCCTGGGATTGAGCTCTGCATTGGGCTCTCTGCATTGGGCTGTCTGCCTCCCCCTCTCTCTCTGCCTGTCTTTCTGGCTACTTGGGATCTCTGTCTGTCAAATAAATAAATAAAATATTAAAAAAAAAAGATTTCAGATGCCTTACATTTTTATTTATTTCTTTTTTTCCAGAGAGGGCTGACTTCTCTTTCAGTCACTGACTTAACCTTTACTTTTCTCTAGGAGAGTTACCTTGGGAAAAGACCAATAAGGATTTGACTTGTTCATTTGGCATGATTTAATACCTGAGTTAGCTTTTCAGAAATCTTGCCAATATTAGCATTGTGTGCAGAAGCTTCTCAGATGAGTGGTGCCCTGGGACACTGGTGGAGATGGCACTGTTAAATCATACGGCAGTGTCCTCTGCCACTCTAAAAGGCAGACAGTGGGGCAGCGGCTTCCCAATGCCATCTTTTGGGTCATCTACAGGAGCTTGTCTCAGAGTGTCCCTGGTACACTTCCACAGTGATGAGAAGCTGTGGGTAAGTATGGGCAGAGACAGGACAGGGTCAGTCAGGGTGACTGCTGTGGGCCACAGTGAGCCATGTCAGTGTCTCCCATAGCCTGTAGATACCCCCTTCCATGGCATAGAGTGACTGAGGGCTGAAGTAGGCAAAGGATTGGTAAGAAGACAAAGACTGGTAAGGAGCATGGGAAGAAGTGCCCCCGCCCCCAACATAGCTTATATAGAAGGGCATAGTGCACAGACAGAGCTCACAGACCTTGTGGCCTGCCCCTTCCAGTTGAATGAGCTTGAATCAGTTACCCTGACCTCTCTGAATTTCAGTCTCCTCATTCTCAAATAGGAAACTCAGCAGGCTTCTGTGGCATGTTCTGAACCATTTGCATTTGAGAAGCCCCTTCCTTCCTTTCTGCCCCTCTATCCCACCATCTAGGTGGATTTTTCTATCTCTACATTGCACGGAACTATAGAAACAACCCCATATGGCTGTCACTCAGATAGAAAGAAAGTTATTGCTTTTTCAAACCAGGATAGAATTACAGCAGGGATATAAAATGTTGGCTTCTATCAAGTAATTTCAGATGTCGTGTTGGCTCCTCTGCCTTCCAAAATGCTCTCTTTTCCTGCCCACTGGCCTGATGCTACCTCTTCTCCTTGAGAAAGGTCAGATAAAAGAGCTGCATCTAATTCATGTTATTTATTGAGCACACAAATTACAGTATTTCAATTTGCCAGCTGCAAAGTGACCTTGCTGTTTTTGATCATGGTGGGGAGGGGGCTGACATAACAAGATCCCCACAACCCCTCAACACACAGGTAATTTGAGCTGTTCTTTAGATGTGAAAAAGGTGAAGGACTTGTGACAACAACTC
This sequence comes from Mustela nigripes, assembly GCF_022355385.1. Lineage (NCBI taxonomy): Eukaryota > Metazoa > Chordata > Mammalia > Carnivora > Mustelidae > Mustela > Mustela nigripes. Next base: position 106,819,405 of record NC_081559.1, read on the forward strand.
CTGGCTGGACATCAAGAGTCACTGAAAGGCCGAGCAATGGTGGTGAAGGCTGTCTGGCTTTAAACAGGTCTCACCAGAAGTCTTGGGATCGTCACGATAGCTAGAGCTGTCCTCAGGGGCCATGTCATACATACAGCTTCTGCTTTTATTTCAGACTCTTGACCTTCTCCTATTTCTGGTTTTGGAATTTATTGTTTCCCTGGAGTCCAGGCCTGTCTACTAGAGCTAAAGACAAGATGTCCTCGCCATGGTGGGCATTCCGTAGAGTAAAGGTCAAGCTGTTCTGGTACATGTGGTAAATGCTGAAACAGCCTCTCTGAGGAAACGGTCTAGAAAGGTTTTCTGTCAGCCAAACTTGGTGGTGGTTCATGTTCTTTATCAGCAAAGAGCAGCACAGTGACCTCCCCCACCTACGTGTAAGATACAGTGTCTGCTGGCCAATTTATCAGCCCGGTAGCTAGCTATGTTCATTTGTCCTTGTATGCTCAAAGCCTGGTCACGGCATCTACCATTAATAATACCAAAATATTTAATAACTGAGTAATTAATGGTTAACTGTCTTATTTACTTTTCTCTATCAGGATTTGATTAAATATAGTTCACTTCTTTTTTTTCCCCTAAGCATTCAAAGTTTCTATATGCCAATTGCATACTTCAAAAACAAACTATCTGAGATAGGCTGCTTTTCCCTCTCAAAACAGCAGGGAAAATGATAGGAATTTTTAAGTGTAATGGAAAACATATACACATTGAGATGGGCATTATTATTATCATCATCATCATTATTATATTGTTGTTATTATTTTTAGTTGTTAAATAATGTTAAAGTTGTTAAATAACGTTTTTTACATTTTTCAGATTATAAAAGTAACACAAGCTCAATTTAGAAAGTTTAAAAATTACAAAAATTTAGAAAATACATAAAACCTATACTGAAATTCCTGAGAATTAATTCCTTAACATTTTGATTCCATGGCATTTATTTTGATGTGTTTCTAAATATACACGCTCTCTCTCTATAAATAGATAGATAGATACAGACAGATAGACAGACAGATATGCATGAATTATTAGCCTTAGAATATATGCTTGAATATGTATCACAGAAATGAGAACTACATACATATGCATATATGTACACACACACAAGAGTTCATAGAAACCTACATATTTAATATTCAGCATCTTGATTTTTTATACTTTATCTTATTTTATGATCTTCTACCCTGAAATTAAATGGTACTCAAAACTAAGCTTCTAAAGTGTTTTTAATTTATCAGAATGCAAACCCACACCCTTGAGTCCTTGAGGCTGAAAATTCTGTGTCCATAGGAGTGTGTTTTGTCCTTCCCACTCTGTTCCCAGCATATCTCTTTGCTGATCTCTTCCTTGCCTGCTCCCCATTCCTGGCCTCAAAGAGTGAGTACACCTGCCAGCATGTGCTCCACTAGAATTCAGTCCCCTAAAACATAACAAATGGTCATTAACAGAGAGATAATACCCCTGGCTTCACACCTCATTATTGGGAGACATAAATTAATTTGTGTGGCAGAATTAAGGGGAAGGAAATGCCACTTATTGAGCTTAATGATGCAACAACTCGAAGTAGAAAGCTTGGAGCTCTGATGAGGCCTTCCTCTCAGGGGTTTTGTAGCCGCCAAGCCAAGCAACATTTATATCTAGGAGGCAGATGATGACGACAATCTAAATTCTTCACAAAAGCTGCTGGCTTCTTTATCAGCGTTAGGTAAGAAAATGGTGACTGCAGAATCAGATAGCTCTGGGTTCTAATTCTGCCTCTTCCACTTGAAACATGCACATTCATACATGTTATTTCTCCATTTTATATGTGTCTTTTTCCTCTTATGTAAAAAAAAAAAAAAGGTGGCAAAACTTGTATTTATCTTGGTTTTTTGGGGGGAATAGATACATAGGGTGTGAACAGTGCCTGGCACCTGGGCGCTGTGTAATCAGTGCTCATTCTGCATGTGCACACCTGCCCACAGACACTCTGCCCTAAGATCCTGACACCAAGGAGATACTCGGGTGAAGGGCTGGAATGCCTCTGCAATGGTAAATTAAAAATCCTTCCTACTTTCTGTATCAATGATCAGATTTTTTTTTTTTCAATGATTTACATTTTCCTTATTGTTCTCCTTCTTTGGCAGTCATTCTTGTCACATCTGGCTTAATGTGTACACTGAACAAATGCCTTTTCTTAAATATTGCTTCCCTTCCAAATGAATCTAGTATATGGATAGAATTTAACCCTCACTCAACCCAGGTCTTTTCTAGACTATAGATCAGTTTTTTAAAAATTCTTTCTTAATGTCTAATTTCTTTCTTTTAAACACAACTGTTGCTTTCCACTAGACTTTGTTCATACTGTTGATATTATCATGCAGTTGCTGAGATTAGAAACTGGAGCATCATTCTAGAATCTGATCACAAAATTTAGGGGCTAATCGGTGTTTTCCCCCATACTGAAATATCCTATAGTTATTCTGACATCTTGCTTAATATTGCAGTTTTAGTATGCCTTGTACACCACAATATAGCTTGTGTTCCACTAAGACCACCAAGTCCGCTTCGGTCTCAGTCCCTCAGAGGTAGTACTTATTCCCCATTTTAGGTTTGAAATGCTTTTGTTACTGTGATGCTGGTGGTGGTAGTTGTTTTCCTTTGTTTTAACTCCTGACATTAAGGCAAATTTTGAGGTACATTTTTCCTTTTTAGATTCTTGGTAGTTTGCTCATTATCATAGGATTGGTTATAATTTAGAAATTGATCTACAGAGCAGCATTTCAAATAAGAAAAAAAAGTAGTGTAGAAAAGCTCTCAGAATTTTAGGGATCTCCTAAGAAACACTGTCAAAATTAGCTTCTCACCCGGCCCAATCCCCTCTCACTATTTGTGGTGCCCCTGGCCTGCCCTACAGATGCATCTGTGCTCACTCTGTAGCTTTAACCAGATATTAGGATAGTACACCACACAAAATCAATTTTACATAAGGGAGTGTGTGCATTCTTTTTTCTTCCTCTTTAATCATGAAACAATGTCGTTCAAGTGTTTCTTAGAGTGATTACATTATTGTCAGAGACTGCATTCCACAAAACCAGGAGTGAGCAACATTAAAGATGAAGATGCTTCCTTTAATTATAAGAAATGTCAGTCTGCAAGTCACATGGAGGGGAAGGGGGAGTTTTATTTCAATTCACTCAGAGACAGATGCACTTCCAACTTCCAACTATTAAAATCCAAAGCCTGTGGCTCTGGCAGAATTAATAGGATTCTGATGCCTTCCTGATAGGTTTGACTTTCAGATTTCAGTGGTTGGCCCCATGCCCGTGCTTGACACTGCTCATCTGCTCATTTCTGCTCCCCTAGGACAAGGCTATTTCAGAGTGCACATTTTATATTTCCATCAAAACCAGTGAGGATGTCTCTGAAAAACAAACCTGTGGTATTTTCTTTTCCTACTGATGTGATTTGGATGATTCCACAGTAAATAAAAGAGAGGAAAAGACATGATTTGAGAAACATTAAGACTATAAATAAGGGGTGGGGGAATGTTTGGCTTCTAGTATCTTTTCCAACAATTAATTTCATGAAAGAGTATTCTTCTAGTTTACAAACAATGCATGAAAATGCACATTGGTCTTTGACAGGACTTCAAAGAGCCTGCAGAGCTGAGATGATTTCCATCACAGAAAATCAATTTCCTGTAAATGGTGAAGAAGCAAAGATTTTAGGCCAACATCAGATAGGATTCTCGAGAGTCTATTTTCTGCTTGTTTTCTGGAAGCACTCAATGGAAATTTGAAATAGATATATTGTACCGTCATTTAATTTCTCCTTTTTCTTTCTATCATATTCAGTGATATTAGAGTTCATATTTTACGTAGATTTTTAGACGTAGTTTTCTTCCACAAGGAATGTAGTAGAGTTAAGTACATATTGAGTGTTCCCTGTTTTCACTCTAAACATAAATGCTAGTGAGAGATGGAGAAAAGATAATCGTGCAGTATTAAGTCCCAATTACTGCCTCCCCACCAATCTGCCTGTTGTCAGGAACACAAAGCCTAAATTTATACAAACCAAAAATAAGGAGATTTAGAAAACCTTACCTAAATAAGGTTCAAATCATACTTAGGGGCACCTGGGTGGCTGAGTTTGTTGGTATCTTACTTAGGCTTGGGTCAGGATCCAGGGTCCTGGGATGCAGCTCCCCCTGTCTGGCTCCTGACTCAGCAGGGAGTCTGCTTCTCCTTCTCCTGCTGTCCCTCCCTGCTCCTTGTACTCTGTCTCTCTCACTCTCTTCCTTACTTATGGTTAGGAAATATTTCTGTTTTCTGGGCTCTGGATTTCAGAAAATGAAAATCGCCCCCCTGTTAATTCCAGTGCTGCTGAGTAAGTAACAGGAAGTGCCCTGCTCTGCCAGCTCATTTCCTCTTCTTGTTCACTTTCAATGGGCCCCTCAGCTATGTTTTTGTGCCACCCTCTCCCCTCAGATGTACTGAGACTGGTAAAAGCCAGCAGTTTCCACTGGAAAGGAGCTGGGTTGGAGATACCAAGAACAGTATGCATTCCCCTTCTTTAAGAGAAGGGGTAGGGGAGTTATGGGGAAGCTAGACACTTTCATCTACCAAAGCCTAGTAGGCATTTAGATGGATACCTTAAAGGTAAACAAAAACAGATCTTTTAAAAACATTTCAGTATAATTTCATATTTGATTTCACTTAAATATTAATTTTGTATTTCTATTATTTATAGTTTTAATGTAATTCTACATTTTTTATAAAAACCCTTGATGCCTCCTTGAATAGTCATAGCAATTAGTACAGTGCCTTGCTTTTGGAGCTCAATGAAAAATTACTGAGTGAATAAAGATAAAGAGAATAAGAATTTCTGTGTTCCAAAGAATGATTGTATTTCTGAGTCAAAACTGACAGTATGTAGGAATTCCTTCCCTTGCACCTAATCAGGCTATGGCAATTTAGGATACAATTAATTGTATCGAGTATCATGAAGATATTCTGGGAATATGTGTTACCTGTATGCAAATAAGCCTATATCCAGGTATTGCTTTTTCCTGCATTCTTTTGCTGTTGGTTTCAAGCTAGCTTATCATCTATATCTCTCAATACATTTTCATTTCAGAAGCATTTGAACTCTTTGATCTAGCAAACAGATCAGTGGAAACAGTACTTTGGCAAGCTATTTTGTTTTATGTGTTATTTTCTTATGTGATGAAAGTCATATATCTGCGCGCATCACATGTTTGTGGTAAGGAACAAGTAAGATTATCAATGCATTCTGAGAGGTAGAAAGTGCTTTATATTTATAAGGCAGTATTACTCACACAATGGTGATCATAGTATTGGTTAGGTAGTAGATCTATATTAACAAACAAATTAGGATGCTCTCTTCGACATCTTCCATCTTGAGTGAATCAGTAGCTGTTTGGTCTCCTAAGTTATTTTGAGATTTGAAGTTGCCTATGGGACAGAAGGGTATGTCATTCAAATAGCTAAGTACAGTTTTGACTTGACTTTAGTTATGTATAATCTGGGTAAAGTAAATTCAAGATTATACCTTTCTAAGTATAATTCCTTTCCAAAAGAATCTGATTTAAGAATACACTTTCAGCATTATATTTTCTCTCATTCTCCCAGTGTGATAGAAAAGTAGAAATGTTGTTTGTTCCTTATCTGCCAACATTGTATTTTTTTATAGGAACACATTTATCTGCACTGGAAATCATCTTCACATTCTCCTCAAAAGAAATACAGAACAGAAATATCTCAAACACAGTTATGTATTCTTCATTAAAAGTAATCCACCTGTACCCAAGGGGATAAAAATATATGTTTATAAAAAATAAAAAATTAATAAAAAATAATCTTTGGTGACATTAGAGGCAGTATCTCATTTAGTCTGAAAGTATTTCTCACAGGGAGATAAATTACCCCAATTTTACAGATGAAGAAACTGAGACTCAGGAAGATGAAGTAAGTCACTGAAACTCACGTAGCGGTCAGGAAACTCCTTTTGGACCCCAGGTTTCTTTGACGGTTCATCCCATGCATCTTTGCTTCTCAGTTCTCTGGGAAGCCTAAAGCTTGTATCACTCAAATCAAGCGTTTTGATTTCAGCATAACAAAGTCCTGGAACCTATGTCCTCACTGACAAATCCGGGAAATAATCCTTTTATTTCATCCCTCTGGTTCTTTAACCCTGTGCTTTCACCTCAGTATTTGCCAAGTGCTTGAAAGCATGTCTACCAAAATTCTCTAATATGTTTAGACTTACCAAGATTCTGCTGTTGTGATACTACCTTCACATTCTTGCCTTTAAGTCATTCTTTGTCTCTAAGGTACTAACTTTTCTCTGACCTCATCTTCCACCTGTGTCTTGAGTCCCAACAGTCTTGGCTGTGCTGTCCTTTCTCTTCCTGTCAGAAGCTTTCTGCCATTTTGTTCTCTACCAGCAAAATTATTTCACTTTTGCACTTCCAAATTTTCTATGCTTAAATTTTGGCTTCCTTACCATGAAACCTCTGCATATCAGATCCAGAAATTTTGTTATTCATTCTCACAAGTAACAAAGAAGTATCAAATCAATCTCTCAGTATGGAAGACATTCCACATTTTTCTTATTCATTTTTGTGACTTGTGCTAGCCTTTCAGTATTTGGCTTAGACATCACTTCTACCAAAAATTCTGCATGATAGATACATTACTGATAATTATCAGTATGATTTTGACTTTTTTCACTACAGCTGTTTATTTCTGTATCCCTACAACGGGACATAGTTATTGGCATTGTATAAACATCCATTAATGAAAGAATAAGTGAACATTTGAATGAATGACTGAAATATATGTCCAAAAATGAGAGATTGCTTTAAACTTCTCTATTTCTCTGATCCAATTTATAATATCACCTCCTAAAAAACACATTGTCTGCTAATTATTTTATGGTAACCTTGAAACCCTTTAAAGATTTTCCTTCTTAACTATTTTCAATAAATAGTAAAAATGTCTATTTTCCCTTGAAATATGTTCAAGTCTTATGAAAAGTCAAAAACAAAATGTACATTCAGTGTGTTGTAATCCGGTAGAATCAATTGATATTGAATTTATGTCACAGTATTTCTTCTGGGTTGAATAGCTTCCTTTCAGAAACCATCATCCATTGCATTAATCAATCTAATCAAATAGTAAATCACAGTCAATTCTTTCTCACTTGGAAAATGTATAAAACATAGCTAATGTATTTTACTGCAACCCCCACATGGTCTATTTCTAATTTTTTCTATGGAAGGTTATGATGAAGTTCATTTCATTTTTCATACATTCATCCCCCCCCCTTTTTTGGTGTAAGGTGCATGGAGCTTCTCAAAGGCTGAGGGTAAAGAGATGAAAGATAGCATCCGCCCCCTCAGATGTTCACTATCAAGGTAGAGAAGTAGATGAGTAGATAAATACAACAGATTATATTATTGGGTCTAAGATTGATAGATACCCAGGATTTTATGACAGAGAGCAGAAGGAAAAGCCATTCAGATCAGGGAATTGGGAGGATTCCAGAGGAAGTTACATATTTGCTAAAGGTGAAATCCTGGCAGGTTATGGAAGTGAAGGATGTTGAGGAAGCATCTGAGGGAGAGAGCAGCCCATGCAGAGACAAATAGACAAGAATGGCAGAGACATAGGTTTGGGACTGAAAATATATCTGTTGGATGAGAGGGACATTGGAATTGCATATCTGAGAGAAGGGAAGGCAGTGAAGCTAGAAATATATGCAAGAACTCCTTCAAAAGGGCCACATGTGCGTTTCCCATCATTTTGGGGGGAGGGATGTGGAATTATACAGAGGATCAGTGTGATTCAGAAGAGCACTTGGATGCAAAATTTTGGTAGAAAGTTGTCAGGTAAAATATAATTACATTTCAGATAAATAATGAAAAACTGTTTAGTCTAAGCATATTCTAAGTATTGCATAGGACATACGCTAAAAAGTTCTTCATTATTGACCTGAAATTCAACTTAACTGGCTACCCTGTACTTTCACATGTGCAGTCGGACAACCTTACTCTGGTGGCAGAGTGGAGAATGAGTTGGTAAAGAAAAAACAAGGCAGGAGGGACAATTTGGGGGATAGGTCACTAAAAATCTCAATTAACCCTTTGAGACACAGTGGCAGGGGGATGCACTATGCTAGATTTCTGGATGTAGGCCAGCTTGTGATGGTTACTGAGACTCTGAGAGGTACAGATTGAAGAGAAAGCTGCCTTAAGATCTTTAGATCTTTAGGCATCATTTGGAAGTTAGTGGTTTTGGAATGAGTAACTTTACTGGCCAGGGTTGACACACAATCCACTGGGGAGAAGGTGCCATGTTTGCATGCCTGCCACAGGCATGTGTGCCAACACAGATGCTGTGGAAAGGAAACCAAGGGATGCAAAGACCCAATGTCTTTGTAATTTACCTTGGTCTTAGGGATGCATTCTCAAACAGGTGCCATATTGATGTTTGTATGATGTTTTAAACTTTTCAAGTTCCTTTCCTACTCACCATCTCACATCTATACACAGTGGTCTCACAGTCAGGGATCAGTTATTATTAAACCAAATTGACAGATAAAGAAATGTACACAGATAGAAGAACTCTGCCTTAGCTCTGCATTTGCTGTTGAAATTCCAGTTGAAATGCCACACCTCCCATGAAAATTTTCATTGTTCCAAGTTTACTCTCCCTGCCACTTGCAGTGCTAGCATTATTATTTTTTTTAATATCTTCTTGCTTTTAAGTAATCTCTACACTCAGTATAGGGTTAGAATTTAGAGTCACATGCTCTACTGACTGACTCAACCAGCCAGGCAACCCAATGTCAACAGTATTAAGTCCAACACATAGTTGCTCTCTGTGACCTTATTTGATTTCATCTTATGTATTCATATTGTCAGCCACTAGACTATAAGCTGCCAAAAAACAAGGGCAAATTCTCACATTTATCTGGAGACTTTGATAGTAGTACATGTTGGGCATTTAAAAGGCTCTTAGTAAATGTTTCATTATTAGACTAGCATTGGCACAGCCAGAAATAAAACCTTGATTTGCAGCCTTCTTTTTTTCTGTTATCCTCATACCCCTTTTTTGTTCTGTCATTTGTAGAACCAGGCAGAGATTTTTTTTTTTTTTTTTTTTTTTTTTTTTTTTTGTGAGCAGAGAGAACAGAGCAGAGCAAACAGAAAACTAAAGGCCAAAGTACTAAGACACTTCATTTGTTCCCTAGACTTAATGCAGGACTGGGTCTCAACTGCACTAAAGGGACAGTGTCTGTGTAAACTGCACCAGGGTTCAGCCTAGCAGAGCGACAAAATGAGAGGTTTGGCTGGCACATGCTTACCCTCCTAAGGTGGCTTGCTCTGGTTCTTGGCTCCTTTCTACCAGCCCTAGAGTTGTGACTTCAGTCCTCCTTGGTCGTTCCTCAGGTTCTAGGAGTTCTGAGCTGGGAGCACACTTGGATGGCTCAGTTGGTTATGTTTCTGCCTTCAAATCAGGTCATGATCCTGGAGTCTTGGAATCCAGTACCTCATCAGGCTTCCTGCTTAGCGGGGAGTCTGCTTCTCCCTCTGGCCTTCACCGTGCTCTCTTGCGCTGTCTCTCTCTCAAAAATAAAATCTTAAAAAAAAAAAAAAAAAAAGCTCTGAGCCGGTAAAAAGAGTCTGAACAGGGTCCCCCCTGCATGCCAAAGGGTTCTATGCACCGAATGGTTATCTGTCCCTAACTAAAGGGCAGTTGCTTTACATTTATGATTATATTCAAGTATTCATTTTATTATTTGTTAATGTAAGAGCATATGTATATGCACCTATAAATAAAATATGTGCAAAGTACATTTACTGTATATTATATAGGACAGTCATTTTCATTCTAAAGTGTAAATCAGAATTCCCTAGAAGACTTGTTAAAACAAACTTTCTGGATCTCAGGGTTTCTGATTCAGTTCGTCTGGGTAAGTTCTGAGAATTTGCAAGTGTAACAAGTTCCCAGGTGATGCTGATTATACTAATTCAGGATCACACCTTGAGATCAATGGGTATAGAATATATAGTCTTATATTTTTTTGTGCATGTGTCTTGTACATGTTGGTTTACGTATGCATGCATCTCTTCCATAGTAATGGATTATGATTAGAGACAAATTAGTATACACATGCTTATCTATGTATTTAAATATACACACACATATAAATATATACAAATAAAATGCATATTCATAAAGCTGTTTATATATGAATATAAATGTATATAAATGCATATGCAAATGTAAAAGCCCAAATATGTAATTTTTTTTATTTATCTGCATGCACACAGATTTTTATACCTAAAAATATGATCATAAATATGTTCATAGGTGATGCTTACACTCTATGTGTGCATGTGTATATTATGAATGTGTCTTTCCCTTTTATAACAAAACAGTCAAACATAGAACTCCATATTTTATGTTAAACTCATTACAAGAAGCATTTGTTAAGTGTTCCTACCTGAGGCAGAGATATCTTCATGCTGGTCCTATTAAACTCTATTAGTGGGATGATCTTTTCAATTTCTCTGGAGTCTCTTACACATTTGCCATATTTCACATACAAAAGTGCTGAATTAAACAAGCTCCATGTTCTTAATGGAACCACTAGGGTCTACCTGTGAAGTCAAATTTCAGTCTGGTTTTTTTTTTTTTTTTTTTTTTCCTTCCTTTCAAGAGATAATGCAGTCTTTCTGGCATTTTACTGGCAAAATGAATGAAAATGTAGTACAAACTCAGGGTGCTGTGTGATCCTGGATCATATCTCCTCCCCCTGCTGACAATGTCTGTTTTTGTCAAAGGCAAACACTGTCTCTAGAGGAGGAGGAAACGAGAACCAAGAATTTGAGACCTAATGCTTAAGACAGCAGAAGTAGAAGCAAAAGCAATGAAAGCACCAGGTTTACCAGATTGCATGGAGCACTTTCTGTAATAATACCTTTCCTCTTCACCCTTATCCTCCGTGCTCCAACATTCTTCCAATACAACGAAAGAGAGGAAGGAATAACCTGGAAGAAGAAAAGAAAATGCAGAGGGAAATATTTCTCTGTGTTTCACGAATGTGATCATGCTCTGTTTATATCTCATGACACCATATTGCAATAAATATTGTCCTTAACATAGAACTATCTGAACTGAACTTCAGAGTCTTGCAGTAGCATGCTCAAGGACTCTCAACTAAAAGTAGAAGAGTGAGAATTTGAAGGCACATCTATCTGATTTCAAAGCACAACTCCAGAAATTGTGATTAGGGCCTTCCTAAAACAATGTGCAAGAAAGACCCAGATAATAATTCATCATCCCTGGAAATTTATCAAAGTACATTTCCCTATGGGAATGAGAGGAGCAGTAGGAGACCTAGTGGAATTGTGCATTTTGAACCAGGAAAATAAGCTTGGGATGTGAGGGATGGGAGGTCAGGTATATGTGATGGGCTGTCAGCAACAGTGGTTATCAAATGCAGTGTGTGTTGTGTTGGCCGTCGGAGATCATCTTTGGTATGTGGTCTGGTGTTCATGTACTTTCATGTCCATAATTTTTATTGGGATGTTTGCCTTGTGGTAAATTCACAATAATCATTAAGTTAAGTGCCAATTTGAATTGGCCTTGTCTAAAGGTAGTCTTTCCTGACTTGTTCTCTTTTAACAAGAGATAATATTTTATTCCATAAAATGAGATAATTTGAATGTAAATAATGCAGAGAGGAAAAACACTGACTTAGCACCTGCAAGTATAATCAATGGAAGACCATCTTCTGAGCTTACGGTTTATCAAAGAAGTGGAGAAGGACACAGAATGTCCCATCAGGGAGTCAGGAGAAGCCCAAAAATGAAAGACTCTAGTGGTATGAGATAAAAATATTCTGACCTCACTAATATTTTGGGAAGGATCTAAAATTTTGAGGTGACTTTAGACAAAGGAAATGTGAGGGGTGATTTTTGGAGCAGGGATACCTTGTGAAGAAAGGCTTTCCTGGAAGTCTATCCAGGTACATTGCTTTTAGACTCTTCACTCAAGCAAAAAGGGTATCTGTCATGGAACCATGTAGAAACAAGAGATCCTGAAGGTAGAGAAAACACTGAATCAGCTAAGTCGATGCTTCCAATGATATTGGGGAAAGTTTGGAATTCAAACCCTCTAACAAAACCCAGAATAAATCCTCACTAAACAATTATTTGAAAGATCTAGCCTCACACATACACGCAAAAGGGAAATAAGAAAGAAAGAGGAGAGACACAGGATTATTTCATCACCAACAAGGATAAAAGAGTGGCATCTGCCATGCTTGGACCTTCTGCTGTCATGAAGAATAAGACTGACTGTGGCCTGAAGGATTTAACATCTGGATGTCTTAAAGTCTGGTCTGGATTATTGAACTCAAGAACATGTGTAATAGGATTTCAATATTTTGGAGATTAAGCCTTTCATGAGTTCTTCATATGTTTTCTTCCATTATCAAATTGAAATGAACCAAAATGTTTAAGAATTTCATATGCTAATAATGTACATCCTCTGATTAATTAGGAAGTGTCATTTTAAATTTTAATTGCTATTATTCATACAAAAAGTATTTGTCGATCACTTGTTTCAGGCACTCTTTTAGATGCTGGAGATATGGGGCACCTGTATGGCTCAGTTGGTTAAGCATCTGTCTTTGGCTCAGGTCATGAAACCAGGGTCCTGTAATTGGGTCTTGCATTGGGCTCTTTGCTCGACGGAGAGCCTGCTGCTCCCCCTGCTTGTGCTCTCTTTCACTCTCTCTGACAAATAAATAAAATCTTAAAAAAAAAAACCCAAAAAACAAAAAAAGAAGGTGCTGGAGATGCAGTAGTAAACAATACAGAAATCTCTGACCTTGTGGAACTTATATTCTAGTAGAAGAAAAGAAACAAAGTAAATCTGTAAAATTTATAATATTCTGGATACTTCACATCATTGAAAACCTTCACAAAATCTTCTCCAGGGTCTTTTCAGTGTGTCTCCAGGAGCCGCTGTTAACCTCAAGAGGAATGAAAGCCATGTTGTCTGGAGTAGCCCTCACACATCTGCTCTGCAATTTCCTCACCACTGGACCCTAGAGAGGTCATTGATACACCCTTAGCCTCAATTATTGCTCTCCTAGTATCATGGCTATTATATTTACCTTGAAAGTTATTGAGAGTTTTATGGGAGATACTAGATGTGGAAAAATATGAATATAACTAGTGATGAAGAGAGCTCTGGGTAATTGTCATTAACGTATTTTTATCAACATAATTAACACCAAATAACAAAGAAGAAAATTTCTTTTTATCCATTTCATTACATTTTGTTTTGTCTTGTTTGTTTGTATTTAATTGACTGGACAGAGATCTAGATCTTAAGAATTGGCAGGGCACTTGTCACTAGATTACTAATCAATTCCGAAGCACCTTTCGAGGTCACAGAATTGCTATTCTAAATATGTAAGTAATAATGAGCAGGCACCCCTTCCATACCTGGCTTTCCATCTGTGATTCATGCTCCTTTTGAACATGTATTTTAACTTCATCGTGTTCTTTTGCATCTGGAAAATTAGAAAAAATTCCAACTTGTCTATATGTGAGTCCTTAAATTGAGGCTTCTCTCCAAAGAGGGGAAAAAAAGATACAAAGACTTTATGATTGAATTAAAAATTATAACCTTCATGGGGCATCTTGGTGGCTCAGGTGGTTAAGCATCTGCCTTCACCTCAGGTCATGATCCCAGGATCCTGAGATCAAGCCCAGAGTCAGGCTCTCTGCTCTGTGGGGATCCTGCTTCTCCCTCTCCCTCTGCCTGCAGCTCCCCCTGCTTGCGCTCACTCTCTGTCAAATAAATAAATAAAAGTTTTTAAAAAAATTACAATCTTCATATGTTTTGCTAGACCACTTTTCCTAAGTGACCTTAAGGGTAAGCTTTCTCTCTCTTTGTTCCATAATGTGTATGTTTAAATAATTTATTGTTTTGGTGATCTGAATACGGATGTGATAGGAGCCACTATTAGGCTAACAATTGGTAACAATGATCTTTATGAGAAAACTTCAAGGGTAGTTGGAGAAGAAGTCTAATAGTGCCTGTTTTATGAGTTAAACATAGCGGTGATAGTAACCAACAAGAAAATCTCCCTTAAGAAGGAAGAGGGATTAATGTAGTTTCAAATAACACACTTTCCTCCATGTGTGATTAGAGAACTCAACCGACACCACACTAGCCCCATGGGACACTTCCTGGATCGAGTACCCCTAATCTTAAAGTCATATATATCCCAACTTGCAAATAACCACTTCTTAGTGTATCAATTAATCAAAAAATGTGTGTAGCTAGAGAAAAGAAAAATCTCAATTAAGGTACAACAATGCAATTCCTCATAGGATACCCATTTCTTTGAAACTGCCTCTTCGTTAAATGAGAAATGAAGGCAACGCAAAGAAGCCCATCTCATTACTAAGATCATAAGATATCTAATAATTAATTTATAACATATGTGTATAACATATATATATATATATATATATTACATGTCTGTGTGTGTGTCTGTACATGTATGTAAATTCTATGTCTGTGAGGGCTTTGTTCTAAGTATTTTCTTCATTTTTCCTCATTTATAAAAGCCACTGAGTATGTGTTATTTTCCTTAGCATCAATTTTTAAAAGATTGATTTATTGAGAGACAGAGAGTGTGTGTGAGCAAGCATATGAGTGGGGGTGAGCAGAGGGAGAGAGAGAGAGAGAATCCTTAAGCAGACTCCCCACTGAGCACAGAGCCCGAGGTAATGGGACTTGATCTGAGGACCCTGAGATCATTACCTGAGCCAATATCCAAAGTCTGATACTCACCAACTGAACCACCCATGTATCCTCTTCTCTTGCTCTGGGATGATACCACTCATCAAGATATTTATTTTTCATCCTGAAAAGGTAGATGCCTCTTCAACTATTGGATGAAAATGGTACAAACTTCATTTTTTGTAACATATTTTATTGGAACTCAAAAAGTTGAATATATACTTGTACTTTTTGTGGATTGTTTTATTTTGCTGTTGTCTTTGGAGAAATGTTGTTGTCTTTCAAGACCAAATACCTAATGCATCTGAATTTTCTGACTAAAGACTTGAAAAAGACTGAGTGACTACTTTATTCAACGCATTTCCTTAGGCCAACAGATATGCATGACACAGACCTGGTTTTATATGCATAGATATATAAACTTTTTCTGGTGTGTGGGGAAAACTTCAAAGGTTGGGATTTTATGAGCTGCCTTTGTTGTGCATTTCAGTTTGTGCTTGCCCCTTTGGGTTTTTGAACCTCCATGTTCCCACGTACGCTTCTTTCATTGAAGAAGTTTTCCTTGTGTTCTTTTTTCTCTTTCAAACAAATTTATACAAGATGCTTCCAGTGATGGGTATTAAGGAGGGCAAGTATTGCATGGAGCACTGGGTGTTATACACAAATAATGAATCCTGGAACACTACATCAAAAACTAATGATGTACTGCATAGTGACTAACACAACATAATAAAAAAAAATTTTTTTAATACTTCCAGTTCTTGGAAAAAAATTTTTTTTAGGTAGGTTCCATGCCCAGCATGGACCCCGATGCAGGACGTGAATTCATGATCCTGAGACAAGATCTGAGCTGAGATCAAGAGTCAGACACTTAAACAACTGAGCCCCCTTGGTGACCCCAGTTCTTGAAATTCTTGAAAATAATTTATAATCAGTTACAAAACTGTGGCTTTAACATTAACCAGTGTATTAAGAATGATTAAAATGTATCCCATGTCAGCAATCCTAAAATTTCTAATTTACATCACCCACTTTCACTCTCCTCATGTCAGCACAAGTCAAAGACTACATGGTTTCAGCTTTAGTCCATTCTGCATGATTTACAACCTTTTGAAGATCAGTAAGTGCATCTATTATGTGATTATTCTTCCATTTATAATAATTGAGCTCACATTAAGTTGACCTTTTAAGTTGAGTTGATTTTCCAGTTTGAAAACACAAGACTACAGATTCACAACCCAAATGTTTGTTTTGTTTTCCAAGGCATATATAGTAAAAAGGAGGGTAATGTGGCTGATATCACATGGCTTATTATACACAAAGTGAGGAATAAAATTTAGGTTTCCTTTTTCCAGCCTTAGTACCATTATACAATTTTTGGTCTTCAAGGTTTTTGTTTTTGTTTTTATTTTTTCCCCAAATACATTACTAATATTTTGTTCTTGAATCCCTTTTCTTAAAAAAAAAAAAAGAAAGTTGTATCAGTATACTGTTTAGAAAAGCCGTATTTTTCTGGCAAATGTTGATGTTGACAGAAATGGAAGTCTCAGGGGAAATCTGGTTTAACAAGTTAGTAAAGGGCAAGTGTATTTATTAATATGAATGATAATTGTATTCTGACTGAAGAACAGATGCTCTCCTTTCACTGAGGAATGCCTTGATATTATGAAAATCTAGAGGTTAGTCGCTACTGAGAAACTAGAGTTTCTGGTTTTAAAATCTGGATAATTTGAGTCAGTATTCTTAATATTAACCACCACTCTGAAGATGGTTCTTTTGCCTAGGTGGCTTTTTCAAGTTAGAAGTAGTAATGAACATAGACTATATGCCAATCTAAAGGCTAGTAAACCAGATTTCTATAAGAAAAAAAATCCCTATTTTTTTCTTTTATTTCATCTTATAACTAACAGCTCTGACTTATTTTTTCCTGAAACAAAATAAACAAGGAAGAAGGCATTAATTAGTACTTGTAAATCAATAGCTTTTGCTCACATCTTTTTCATTCAGAATAAATTTTTTTGATATATCCGGATGTATAATGGAAGGTCATATACACTGTTGAATCAATATATTTTTATAGAGTCAAAACTAGACCCATACCTTGTTCTGTTTCTTAATCTTCTCACATCTGAGTGTCCTCAAAGAATAAATTTAACTCTCCATAAATGAAATTCTCCAAGGCACATCCCACTTCTGATCCATTGTTGAGGTTTAAGAAACTTTATTTCTAGGTATGAATGCATGTATCTTGCATGTTTTGCTATATTGGAGCAAGAGTGACTTTGGTTTACAATTGAAAGTAATTATTTTTAAATAAGCACAAGAGATATGACATTTTTATATTCAGACAGTGAAATCCCTCATGTAGAGTTAACCCTTCATATTTATATGTGTAATAAAAGAAAAAAAGAGAGATAAAGAAAAAAAATCTTTTTAAAACAATTTATTTATTTATTTGTGAGAGAAAGGGAGAGAAATCACAGGGGGAACAGCAGAGGGAGAGGGAGAAGCAGGGTCCCTGCTCACTTGGGGCTTGATCCTACACCTTGGAATCATGAACTGAGCAGAAGGCAGATGCTAAATGGACTGAACTACTCAGGTGTCCCCCCGCCCCCCCCAAAAAAAGTCTTTTGCAAACATTGCATAGTTTCCTTGGATGCCTTAAATCTTGAGGAGATACCATTTGAAGTCACTTCAGATGATACTAATTGGAAGAGAGGTTTATATGTCTCTGGGTCCTTCACAGAGTAGAATAGGCAAGATAACAGAAGGGATCTATAAGGAGAACCAGAGGCAGCGCATAAGGATGCAGATGCCATTTATACTTTCACTCCACAACGAGGCATGGGTTCCCTTGATACATGAAATCCGTACTGGAGAACAAGGTGAAGAAAATGTGGATTTCATCAAAGGGATGAAAGATATGGACAGATACATTTCTAAATATGGCAGTGTTATAGATTAGATGACTCAGGCAACTATAGGAAAGAACCCCGAGAAGAACCCTCAAAACAGACACGCTTGGCACTGGAGGGTTTAAACCATTTTGGTTGGGGCAGTGGATGGAAGGAGTCCCCCTTAAACAAGAAAGCAGAGGGTGGTGAGTGCAGGCTCAACCCCCTGGGCTGTTCTCTGTCTCTACACCATTTGTGGCTCTCCGTCTCCACTCCCTCCACTGCTTCAGGCTTCTCTCCAGGGAACATGGTGACAGTGAAAGACTAAAGCAAACAGTATCAACTTGGGATATTGAGGAAATACTCAGGTGGAGAGGGTGACTAGGATTTTCAGGAAGAAGAATAGCACCCCAAGGCCAGGGAGGCAGGAAAGAACTGGCCCACTTGGATAATTAAAAGTTACTTGATGTGCCTGGTAGAAAAAAAAAAAATGGGGAGAAAATGGACAGAACAAGCGGAAGGGCCATAATTGGTGCCATAGTAGATATACTAAGGATTTGACCTGTTTTTAAAATCTGGGAGGAGGGCGCCTGGGTGGCTCAGTGGGTTAAGCCGCTGCCTTCGGCTCAGGTCATGATCTCAGGGTCCTGGGATCGAGTCCCGCATCGGGCTCTCTGCTCAGCAGGAGCCTGCTTCCTCCTCTCTCTCTCTCTGCCTGCCTCTCTGCCTACTTGTGATCTCTCTCTGTAAAATAAATAAATAAAATCTTAAAAAAAAAAAAAAAATTAAAAAAAAAAAAATCTGGGAGGAGCCATTGATGAATTTTAATGTGAGTACATGAAAAGACACAAAAAATAAACTGCTAATTTGTCACACAGGAAGATTACAAAACCCCCTCTTCCTTGCAGTGCTTTAATGAGCTGCAGTTATATCAGATTTGGACTTTGTGTACTTGGGTAGGTGACCTGTGATGGGAAATCTGTGAAGTTCTTTCACTGCTGTGAAAAATAGCTTAAGTGTTGAATGGAATGCTTTCTGCTAGCTCTGCATATCCACTCTCCATTCTTCCCTGGCTCTGGATTTGGGGACTTAACTTTATCAGTTGTTCTTTCTCTCTGACTTCTGCTAGGATCTGTCCCAAGAGGCATGAGGAGAAGGAACAAGGGCTGAAGGAGAATGTGGTTATTATTACTGCACAGTCCATTCCTATTCCATGCTACCCCAGCTGGCTGCCTGTCCTTAGAGGAGGCCCTCCCTATTGCCCTTGTTTTCACTTCCCACTGCCTTTTGCAGCCCTGCTCCTGGCCTATCCACATACACCTTCCAAGCTGACCTCCACTACTATGGATGACTCATGGTACTATGTCATCATATGTGGATTTCTCTTCACCCTCCCCACACTGCAAGGACAGTCATTTAGTTGTATTCTCGCCCATGCATTTCCAAGTGCCATCTGCTTCTTGCCAACATGCAGACTAAAGAGTGATGTGTAATAACATTTCAGATGTCTTAAATGTCAAAACAGAAATCCACAATGCTCTACCTGTAAGCATCTGCATCATCTCAGTCATCCTACCAGCTGTCAAACTGAAAACCTCTGAGCCACCCATCCTGCAACTACCCTCTTTCTCCTCTGTGCCACACACAATCTCTTAGGAAATCATATTGGCTCTATCTTCGAAATGCAAGCTTGCCTCTTCTCACCAGCCTCTTGGGTGCCATTCAGGTTGGACCCATTGTGGTGCCTTGCCTGGATTAGTACCATAGTGCCTCACATGGTCTCCTTGCAGCTATACTGGCCCCCTAATAACTTATGCCCAATATAATAATTGTACAACTAAATTGCTGTATAATATAGAACATGTCACTCCATGAAACCTCCGACTACTGGCTCCCCTCCCACTCAGAGTGGTCAACAAGGTCCTAATGATCTGGCCAGTGACTTCATGGACCACTTGTTCCACTCCCTTCTCCCTCAATGTTAGTCACGCCATGTATAACTTGCTGGACTTTGGCCATCAATCCCCATATCTACTTATCCTTCCCTTAGATATCCTCTGGGCTACCACCCTCAACTCTTGGTAGATGGTATGGTCATAATAGTCTCTACTCTGACCACACTATTCAGTACTGTACCTCATTTCTTCCTTCCCGAGCATCCTTCCTCCTCTTTGTCTTGTTCAACTTTCTCTTTGTTTTGCAGCATTTATCATTTTCAAGCATTCATGTGATATTAATTTCCCAGGGCTGCCATAACAAATTACCAAAAACTGGGTGACCTAAAACACCACCAATTTATTGGTTCACAGTTCTGGAGGCGTAAAGTTCTCAATTTACTTGTCAGCAGTGCCATGTTCCCTCTGAATTCTCTAAAGAGAGGATCTTTCATTCTCTCTGCTAGTGTCTGACAGCCTCAGGCTTTCCCTGGTATGTGGAAACGTAATTCCAATCTCTGCCTTTGTCTTCATGTAGCCATCTTCTCTCTGCGTCTATGTGTCTCTGTGTCATCATACACATTGTTCCAGTGGTCTGTGTGTCTAAATGTCCCTCCTTTTAGGAGGACACCAGTCATACTGAATTAAGGCCCATCATCCCTAATTACCTCATCTTCACTTGATTAAATTAAATCTGCAAAGACCCAATTTTGAATCAGTTTGCATTCACAGGTAGTGTGGACTCGATCTTTGCCAGGTTTTTTTTTTTTTTTTTTTTTTTTGTTTTTGTTGTTGTTTGTTTTCTTACAGGGGAGGGGACACAATTCAACCTATAATACATAGGGGGACACAATTCAACCTATAATACATAGTTTTCTTATTTACTATGTGAATTGTTTATTGTCTGTCTTCAAGGGCCAAGAGCTAGGGTTTCTCGGAGTTAGGACCTTTGTCTCTTTTATTCACTAATTCAAAGTATCAAGTCTGTGGATCAAGTATCTCAGATTGTGTGGGCACATAGTGAGTGTTCAGTAGACATGTGTTGAATGAAGGGAAAGTCTGAGTAAAGGCTGCTTTACAGATAAATGTGAATGGAATTTTATGCTACAAAAAAAAAGAAAGAAAAAGAAAGAAAGAAAGAAAGAAAGATCTCTGAAGCTCTGGTTTGGCAACGTGAAGTTTTGAAAAGTGAAACACTTTGCTTAAGATTTAAAATGACACCAAACCATGAACCTTTTCACTTGAAAAGTAGTACCTCACTGGCCATGGTGGACCCACATTTTACTCTCATGATTTATTTTCCATATTTTACAACCTGTTCATGCAACTCAGACACATATTTTTAAGCCAATCCATGTTACTCACATCTTCTGAATTTCAGACCTGGGATTTGACTCTTCAGCAGATGGTTGATATGTACCTTGGGGAGGAAGGCACAGTAGGAGAGGGGAGGTGGAGACAGGAGCTACAAACCTCTGCCGCGAGCAAGCTTCGGCAATAAAGGGAAGTGAGATGTGGCAGGACCCTATGTGCCACTAGCCTCATCGCTTTCCTCCAGCTCTGGGTCATAAGTGGTCTAATCAAGCTTAACCAGGCATCTCTGCCTATTGCACTGTGCCTGTTTGTTGCACTTGGAGCCACCTCTCACTCCTTCTGGTCCTGTGCATTAGGATCCCTTCATGGGTTCCAGGACACAGCTGTTGGAGCATCTCTTCATTTCAAATTGTTACCCAGCCACTCCCCCATTTTGTTCTCCTGGGGGCCACTGAGGCTTTCCAACACTTAATATATCACTACACTCTTCACACTGCCCCTCGATTACTCAGTCAGCTATGGAGGAGCAGAAGCAGGAACAAACAGCTGTCATATATATTAACGAAACCTGGATTGCACCTAGTACAGATATAAACCAGGTCTCTCATATATGGGTACATCATATCTTTACATAACCCAACAAGGTCTGGATCCTCTAGTCTTGAACATGTGGTCATTAGACAAAGATGCATCCTTTGGGCCTCCATATAGTTCCTACAGTAATTTCAAATATTTGAAAGTAGTTTACATCAATTATTAAACCAGAGGGAAAAAAATCTATATGATTTGCAAGTAAAAGCATACCCATCAAAACCACTTGGAATACTTGTTATAAATTTATAAAAATAGTATGATAAAAATATATAATATATAAATATATGCTATGCAACATATACAACATTATAGATAACAGTATACATAATGTAATGACATATATATGACATATAAGATTATCACATTATAATGATAGTGCCATTAATTTGTTAATCCTCCAAGAAAGGATTTCCTTTCAACATTAGACACAGAAAGAAAAATTAATAGATGAATGACAGGTGGCAGAAGTTGTTTGAAGTGTCCCAATTCAGTAAGGGATTGTTGTCAAAATATAGAAGGGTTCCTGCATACCAAAAATATGCCTGAAAGGACAACCATTCCAATAGAAACAGGCCAAATATAGATCACAGCCACTTTTAGAAGAAATAACTCAAAAAGCATAAAAAGCATCTGAAGAGGAGCTCAATCTTTTTCAAGCTCTGTAATGTAAATGTAGCCAACAACAAGACGTTACTTAATGTTGATAAACCTGGAAAGAAGCAGACACCTGAGTAAGGTCAAGGTTTAGGTGGACAAGGTGGCTCTGGCAGTGTGGGCTGGTGTAACTGTGCTGGGGGGGACAGTTGTGGGGGATGCTCACTCCACTGTGATCCCACATTCTTGTCCTGAGCATGTGTCCTGGAGAAAGTCTCACACAGGTCCATGGAGGCTTGCTCCTGACAAGTGTTTACTTTTAGTGGTTTTAAGATGTTAGGGAGCAAGAGGGGAGGCTCTGCATCCAATGCTGGAAAGTGGATGGGTAGAATATGGTCAGTGAACACCCTTGAGCAGAGGTAAGCACACTTGTTTCATAAAGTGTGTGGAAGTAAATGTATTTATTAGGCTTTTTGAGCCAGAGGGTCTCCCTTGCCATTGCTCAACACTGACACTGTAGCATGAAAACAGTCCTGTTGACAGGACCCAAAGGAATGGATATGGATGTGATCTATGAAGGAGCATTTACAGAAACAGACAGTGGGTTGGATTTGGCCTGGACTATAGTTTATCCATTCTTATATGGCAAATTCTGTTTTTAAATATAAACACATGGAAAAAAATTGGCAAGGCTCAATATAATAAAAGATCCACATTAATCATGCTCAACACTGACACTGTAGCATGAAAACAGTCCTGTTGACAGGACCCAAAGGAATGGATATGGATGTGATCTATGAAGGAGCATTTACAGAAACAGACAGTGGGTTGGATTTGGCCTGGACTATAGTTTATCCATTCTTATATGGCAAATTCTGTTTTTAAATATAAACACATGGAAAAAAATTGGCAAGGCTCAATATAATAAAAGATCCACATTAATCA
>NC_081559.1:106842571-106858640 GCF_022355385.1 Mustela nigripes
CAGATCAATGAGGCTTCTGGGGAATGGAGAGGGAAAAAGGATGATATAGAAAAGAATAAGAAGTGGGGCAGTGATGAAAAGGAACCTAGAGGGGCGCCTGGGTGGCTCAGTCATTAACCGTCTGCCTTTGGCGCAGGTCATGATCTCAGGCTTCTGGGATCGAATCCTGCCGCAGCCTCCACAGTCAGCAGGAGGCCTGCTTCTCCTCTCCCATTCCCCCTGCTTGTGCTCCCTCTCTCACTCTCTCTCCAATAAATAAATAAAATCTTAAAAAAAGAAAAGAAAATGAAGCTAGAAATAAGGAATATCATTAAGTCAAGATTTTGTACTTAACATGCAGTTTCTTTTTTTCTAAACAAGGACAAACAAGCTGCCATTTTGAATAAGGGGCTATAATTTGCTCACAACTTCCAGAGCTGAAGTACTGTGTAATGCACGGCTGAGTGCCCGCTGTGGGTTAACAGGACATGTGGGCCTCCAGTTTGATGTTGTACCTAACTACGGAGGGAATCACTGTACTTTGTGCAAAGTCATTTTTAGTGCCCTTCTTTCAAAAAATAAATGGCACTAGGTAAAAATAGAACCTTCCTTTCTTTTTTTTCCTCCTGATCAGGAAATAATAATTTGAAAAATGCCCAAGGGGAGAAGAAAATTGTCAAGCTGAATGTACAATGGCTTAAATTGCTCAAGATATTACCTCTGATAAAGAAGAAATGGAGCTCTGTCTTACAAGAAAACCCTGTTCTTACGGGAAATGTAGTAAGGGAGAAGCATGCAACAATGGTTAAAAGCAAGGGATAGGAGTCAATTTGGGATTCATATCCTGGCTCTTCCACTTTTAGCTAAATTACTTAATCTTGATCAGTCCCTGTTTCCTCATGTTAAAATAAAGATACCTTGAGAGATTGTTTTGAGTGTAAGAATCTCAATTTAAAAACTAAGATGGGCACACAAGGTAGTACTGCTATCATGGAAGATGCATTAATGGTTTGTATGAGTAGCAATTCCTCATTTCTGTTTTTCTCCAGGTTTCCATGCAAGGATTATATTTCATAACAGGGAGAAAATTGTTACCACAAAAGCATAGTATATTTTATAGAGGAACTACCAACGTATTGTCTTTAAACATCCAAGTTCCCATTGTTAAATACTCAAAAACATTTTTATTTTTTTTTAATTGTATTTATCTATTTGAGAGAGAGAAAGAGAGGGGGAGAACAGAGGAAGAGTGAGAGGGAGAAACAAGCTTCCCACTGTGCAGAGAGCCTAATGTGGGACTCGATTCCAGGACCCTAGGATCATAACCTGAACTGAAAGCAGACACTTAACCAACTGAACCACCCAGGTGTCCCACTCACAAAATATATTTTTTTAAAGATTTTATTTACTTATTTGACAGACAGAGATCACAAGTAGGCAGAGAGGCAGGCAGAGAGAGAGGGAAGCAGGCTCCCTGCTGAGCAGAGAGCCCGATGTGGGGCTCGATCCCAGGATCCCAGGATCATGACCCCAGCCAAAGGCAGAGGTTTCAACCCACTGAGCCACCCAGGCACCCCTCACAAAATATTTTTGAAGAGATTACCTCAAAAAAAAGTCCATGTTAATAAAGTAATTGATTAATTAGAAAATTAGCAAAATGCAAAGGATCGCACCAAGTTGGGCAAAGGTCATCCACGGTCATCCATGACACCTCTCTCTCAAAAACCAAATAACAAGCTGCAGACTGTCATCTGCTTTAGTCCTTTCCAAGGACTAAAGCTGGTAAGACTTGGAGACAGTGTTGGCTTTTCTTATAGATTCAGCCCCAGCCTGATTCCCAGTGTTTCTTGGCGCTGACACAGCTAGTTAGCACACCCCCACCTCCAAGCTTCCAGGTGAAATGATAGGTGGTCTGGATAAAAGCCATTAATGCAGAATCTTATGGTTTCCAAATCAGTTCTCAATAATGTATATACTCCATTCTCATGCTAAATATTTATTTCACCTCTAAAATTTGTTTTTTTTTAATTAAATTGAGAGTTCATTAAAAAAACATTTAAATTATGGTTTGTCTCCCTCCCAATCCCATCTTGTTTCATTTATTCTTCTCCTACCCACTTAAGCCCCCATGTTGCATCACCACTTCCTCATATCAGGGAGATCATATGATAGTTGTCTTTCTCCGCTTGACTTATTTCGCTAAGCATGATACGCTCTAGTTCCATCCATGTTGTCGCAAATGGCAAGATTTCATTTCTTTTGATGGCTGCATAAGTGACTCTTAATCTCACAAAACAAACTGAGGGTTGCTGGGGGGAGGGGGGTTGGGAGAAGGGGGGTGGGGTTATGGACATTGGGGAGGGTATGTGCTATGATGAGTGCTGTGAAGTGTGTAAACCTGGCGATTCATAGACCTGTACTCCTGGGGATAAAAATATATTATATGTTTATAAAAAATAAAAAATAAAAAAACTTAATAAAAATAATATGTGAAATAATAAATTATGTGAAAGATAGGAATAATAAACGGTGCATACATATCTATATACTCACCATCTCAGTTCAAGGAAAATGACATAGTCATCCTGTGAGAATTAGCCTGTGGGCCTCCTCTCTCCTGTCTTTCTGTCTTGCCTCCACCCATGCAAGTAAGTATTCCATGTCCCAAGAAGTTTTGCGTTTATTGTACTCTTGTTTTCCTTTAAGAAGATTGTACCACCTATAGTTCTCTTTTAAGCTTTTGGATTTGGAACTTCAAATCAAATAACAAAGATGTGATTGGAAAGTTCATATGAATGGATTAAATCGCCGTATCATCTTGTACGATTCCACTCTTCACTCAGTATTAACTTCTTTATACTTCCATAGATGTGTTTTGCAGGTAGCTCTGGTTTGGTGTCCATGTGGAATAACTTTCCTTTGTAACAACATACAACTGTCTCTTTATTCCTTCCACTGTTAGTTGGTATTTGTGTTGCTCTGGGTTTTCTGCTGTGCCATGATGAATAATGTGGCGCATGTGCTTGTGTGCTTGGGAAGACATTTGTTGAGAGTATGAATCAAGCAAGGGGATTTTGTGCTCATAAATTGTGATTGACTTTAACTATATTAACAGTATCAAGTCATTGTCCAAAATGTTTATACTGACTCACACGCAATTTGTAGGCCTCCCAGTTGATATCTATCCTCATCAAAACTTTGTCAAAAATTTTGTTTTGGAGAATGTGAAATGGTATTTTATTTCCATTTCCTTAAATACTAATGAGATTTTTTTTTTTTGTTAAATCTATGAGCCATTTGAGTCTTTTTTTTTTTTTAAGATTCTTTTCATATATTTTTAACTGGATCATATGCCTTTTTAAAATTTATTTGTAGGCATTATTTATATATTCTGAATTCAATTATTTAGTCAGTTAGATTATTGTCAAAATTACCTGTCAGTGTAGGGCTTGTATTTTTATTCTGTTTTTATGGAATATTTTTTAATGAACAGAAGTTACTAATTTTTTATGGGGGATTTAATCTTTCATTTCTCTGATAATTTGAATTTTCTGTATTTTGTTAAAAAATAGTTTTCTACCTCAAAGTCATAAAAATATTCTTTTATAATGCTTTCTAAAATATGTATTTTTTTTAGTTTTGTCTTCTACATTTAAACCTTTAATCTACCTGGAATGTGTTCTTTATATATGGAGTGAGAAGAGGTTTGCCCAATTTCATATATTTCCAGATGAATGTTTTTTCAGCACCATGAATTGTGAAGTCTGTTCCTTCCCTACTGACTCATATGACCAATTCTATCATAAATCAAGTCTCTGTATATTTCAGGGACTGTGTCAATTTGATTAATTGATTCTTGATTTATATTTATTTGTTTTTGGATTGGTATTATTCTGTCTCATGCCAATACTCATACCACCTTAATTACTACAGATTTTTAGATAATTCTTTATATATACCTAAATATTTTTACTCCTTATTTTATTTTTCTTGTTAGGGAATATCTCAACTCTTGGGATCTTCTAAATAAATGTTAGTATCAGCTTGTCAGAGTCATAAAAGGAAGGGAGGAAGGAAGCGAGACAGGATGGAAAGAAATTCAGACATGGCATTTAGGATTGATGTTCCAATAATTTATATATCTCTTTAGGGAGTAGTACAATTGCCAGTTTTACAATGACAAGTCTTCTTAATTTCTCTCTATTTACCTGGGTCTTTTAAAATGTCTTCCAAACATGTTTTATAAATTTCTCACTGTTTTATTAGATTTATTCCAAGCTGCTCGAGACTATCATAAACTTTGTTTTTAAAATCATATTTTCAATTATTTGCAGCTGGTGTGTATAAACACAATTGATTTTTATACATTGATTTTATGTCTAGCAACTTGAATGCTCTTATTAATGCTAATAATTTCTAGGCAGAATGTTGACAGTTTTCTTTTAACAATTTCTACATGGACTGTTTATGGTTTTTTAGGTATACATTCATCTCAAAGGCAGATGATGAGGGCTGTACCCCCTCTTTTCTAATGATCAAAAACTCTTTTCCTCTTTCTGGCCACACTATGCTGGCTAAGTTCTGTGTAGAGTTCACAATAGGCTTGTTGGTCTTTTTTTACCATTCTAGGGAAATGCTTTCAGGAGTTGATCATGGTGGATCACGTTTGCCCTAGGTTCAACATCCATACCTTTCTATTCTAGTTTGCTATAAGTTTTTGTCAGAAATAGATGTTGTGATATTTTTACTGGGTAATGAATTTTGGTATTTCCTATCTATGAACCAATCACTTTATTTCTTTTCTTTTATACCTTAATTTAATAAATCATATTAAACAATTTTCTAACATGAAAATTTTTGTTTCTTAAGAAAATTTTGTTTCTTAATTTTTGTTTTTTTTGTTTTTTTTTTGTTTCTTTAAGAGTTTATTTATTTATTTGAGGGAGAGAGAGAGAGTGCACAGACAAGAAGGAGGGGCAGAGGGAGAGGGAGAAGCAGCCCTCTTGCTGAGCAAGGAGCCAAAAAAGGGGCTTGATCTCAAGACCCTAGATCATTACCTGAGCTGAAGGCAGGTGCTTAACCGACTGAGCCACCCAGAATCCTAACATGAACATTCTTGTCCTGTTTACTATTGCTGAACCCTCTACAGGATTCACTCTACTGCATCAAGTATTGGGCTTTCCTTAGGATTTACCTGACGTGGCCATGCTGATGATCTTTAATACATGCTGGATTTGATACTACATCAAAAACTAATGGTTTTTGATGTAGTATCAAATCCAGCATGTATTAAAGATCATCAGGAAGTGGTGATGCAACATGGAGGCTTAAGTGGGTAGAAGAATAAATGAAACAAGATGGGATTGGGAGGGAGACAAACCATAAGTGACTCTTAATCTCACAAAACAAACTGAGGGTTGCCGGGGTGAGGGGGTTTGGGAGAAGGGGGTGGGATTATGGACATTGGGGAGGGTATGTGATTTGGTGAGTGCTGTGAAGTGTGTAAACCTGGTGATTCACAGACCTGTACCCCTGGGGATAAAAATATATGTTTATAAAAATAAAAAATTAAAAAAAAAAAAAAAACCAAAAAAACAAAAAAACTAATGGTGTATGTTTGGTGACTAACATAACACACATACACACACACACACACCAAAAAAAAATACATTTCTAGATCTGTTCTGGATTCTTGCCTCAGTGGTGATGAGAGTGGCCTAGAACTTTCATTCACTGTATTTATTAAGTTTCAGTAGTAATTGATTGTAGGATTACTTCCTCATTTATGCTCTGGACAGACTTACGATTTTTTTTAATGATTTCGTAAAATTTCTGTTAAATTGTCTGGTGTACACACACACACACACACACACGTTTCTTCTTAAAACACCACTGATTATGTAACATTTTCCCAAGATATGTCCCTTTAACTGGTTTTCAAATTTACTGGCATAATGTTCAGAATATCCTCCTAATAACTTGAAAATCCCTTCTGCACCTTCAGTCACACCCTGTTTTCAATTCCTAGCTTTATTCAGGGGCTGAAGACACTTCTGTCTGATCCTGAATTTCTTACCCCTCTACCTGGGACATGATCTTCTTGTCCAGAAGTTGTCCACACTCTGGCTGCTTCCAATCTGCCTGGAAGATTTAATACCTAACTGCTGACTGAAACCTGAATTCCCCACAGCTTGGGCAAGCTCTCTTAAGGAGCCCCCTCCATTCACCCTCTGGAGCAGTCTCCTCTTCAGGCTTAACTTTCTCTGAGGCCAAAAGCTCTCTGGATTCAGTGCACACAGTATCAACACTTTTCTGAGCATCTATTTTGTTCATAGACATAGATGGTAACCTGCTATGCTTCATTTTATTCCTTTCCTAGACTTCTCCTTCATGAGTGCTAAGAGTAGACAAGCATGGCTTAGAAATGAGACTCAATCTAGCTATCATTCATTTTCTGTGATTCAACTGAATGATTATTAGTACCAGTATGAGACTCTGAGGCTTATAGCACTGCCCTCCCCTGATTCCTACTGCTGCCTGGACCATTCTACTTTCTCCTAGTGCTGAGAGTGTTTTCTTATCTGGAAATTGTGGAGCAATGCCCAGGCTCCCCTACCCATACTGGCCCATAAGTCTTGAGTAGCCAAGCAAGGAACACCTAGAGGTGCCACGT
This sequence comes from Mustela nigripes, assembly GCF_022355385.1. Taxonomy (NCBI): domain Eukaryota; kingdom Metazoa; phylum Chordata; class Mammalia; order Carnivora; family Mustelidae; genus Mustela; species Mustela nigripes. Next base: position 106,849,224 of record NC_081559.1, read on the forward strand.
GACTCCTTTCCTCATTCCAAGGAGTGAGCTTCCTTCCACAGACTTCAGAGCAGTAGCATGAAATTCCAAGGTTGGAACTGACTAAGCCTTATCTCTTCTGTTTTCTGCTTCACTGTATTGTTCACAGTCACCAGGGAAGTAACTTACCTTGAAGGCCATCTTTCTGCCCATTCATCTTAATGTTTCCATTTTTCCCTCAGGATGGTCTATTTTCTACCAAATGACTGAAATCACTACACTTCTCAGGACCTCAAGCCTTCAATGGAGCCCTTCTCCTCTGTCCAGGATCTGTCTAAATGTACTAAAGCTCTGCCTATCTGGATTTTCCATCCTCACCACACTGTCTTCTTGGACTCCTCAGTCAGAGCCCAGTCTTCCAAGCTCCAAGATATCCCAAGTTCCTGTGAACACTCTCCATTCACTTTTCACTTCCCCTGATGTTTATGTTCCCATTGTCCAGGTGTACACTTCTCATGGCAGCTTAATGGAGTACCTGCAATGTGCCCAACCCTGTGTTAAGCACTAGAGATACATGGACGAAAAAGAGATTTGAAGCCTTTGGTAGATTAAGCATGTGGTTGTGCAGATAGACTAGAGCCCAGTCCCGTTTCATCCTGGGAGTAGCAGTGTGTGAGGACAGTGGAGAAGAACAGCCTTGCAGGTACAAGGCCACTCAAAAGGAGGATTTCTGCATCATTTAAGACCAGGGTGAGGTCTGAAAATGGGAGGAGCTGATTCGGAAAGAAGATGATAGACAGCAGGAAAATCAGGTAGCATTACTATCATGTTTATGGTGAGAAACTCAGGTTAGAACCAGAATTAGCCTGAAATCTAAGGGAAATTTTAGGCTAATGAAAAATTTAGTTTAAAGCAAGTAAAGACTGGGGAAAGAGGCCTTAACAATATAAGGTGCACATTCGTATCTGGAATATATGGTAGACTTCTAAAATCAATAAGAAAACAAGCAACACAATTAAATAACAACAAAGCAGCAGGCAGCAGCAACAAGTCTGCAAGGAGTACAAACAGTCACTTCATTCAACAGGAAACGTAAATGGTTAATAGAATATTAAAAAGACACCCCCCCCCATGATCTGGCAAATATTGCTTACCTGACAAAATACCCAAGACAAAAATATCTACGATATCAAAGGTTGAGAGATATGAGGAATAAATTAAAGCTATCTTATATTGTTGTGGGTGGGTACAAATTACTATAACCACTTTGAAGAATAATATGACAATTTCTTCTAAAAATGGAAATGTACCTATATTATAGGTCAGAAACTTTACCTCTAGATGCATCCACACATCTACACAGTGATGTTTATTGTATGTTATTTGAATTAGCAAAAATGCATGCATATATACATACATACATACATACATACATACAACCTAAAGTCAATGGGAAAGTGAATGACTAAAATATAGGTTATTCACGTGGTCAAAACCAAAACACATCTTTAAAAGAAAGAGTAGATCTAGATGTATGGGTTGGGAGAGAGCTAAAAATCAGGTTTGACTGAAAAAAAAGATTGCAGAATATTAACACTGACTTCCGGTATTAGAGAGTTATGTTTCATTCAGTTTAATAAAATTCCAAATGATCCTGGAATTGAGAAGGTTCTAAGAAAATGGATGTCTGGAAAATTAGGGTTGCTTTTATTTTTTTCCATACCTCCCTCCATCCATACCTCTCTCCATCCATACCTCCCTCTTTCTCTCCTTCTTTTCCTCCTTCCCTTCCTTCTTACTTTCTTTCTTTCTCTTTTTCTTCCTCTGGGAGGGGCTGTGGTTGGATATAGAGCTGGAGGCTGGGGAGTGATTTGCTGAAGGGGGGTGATCAGCAGAGGTTTGAATTAAATATAGATGCACTTACATTTTGGAATGCTTGGCTCTTTATAGCAGTCATTTTGAAATGAGTCATCGGGAGGGAGACAAACCATAAGTGACTCTTAATCTCACAAAACAAACTGAGGGTTGCCGGGGGGAGGGGGTTTGGGAGAAGGGGGTGGGATTATGGACATTGGGGAGGGTATGCGACTTGGTGAGTGCTGTGAAGTGTGTAAACCTGGTGATTCACAGACCTGTACCCCTGGGGATAAAAATATATGTTTATCAAAAATAAAAAATTTAAAAAAAAAAAGTCATTTGTATTACTACTTTTTATCTTCTTTTAAAAGCCAGTGTATGAGCATAAAACTGTTTAATGTTAGTTGCAGTGCCAAGCAAATCAAGAAATAGCTTTATCTTAAGTCTATGAGAATTGAAGAAAGAAAAGGAGAGGGATAAAATTTTGGATAAAATTTATTTTGGTCAAATTTTCAGTTTCCTCCTCTTCCAATGAATACGTAGGTCCACATATTTCTTGAAACATCTTTCAGTCCATTCTCCCTCTAGAGGGGGCTATATTGGATCTTTTTCGTTAGTCATAGAGGGAAGAGTGTAGGCATATGTGTCCCACAGGTTGGCAGCTTACAGAAATGAAGACATGTATTTCATCCTTCTATATTACATCAGAGTGCAAAACACTGTCTAGCACTGGTATAATAGTCTTTAAAGATAACTAAATTAGGATGACAGATAAAATTCTTTAGGGAGAGCCTTCCAAAGCCCTCTCTTAGGTATGTGCACTACTTATAAACCTAACCAAGAAAAATACAAACATGATTAAAGTGTTCCAATTTATAATTATGAAAATGATATTAATCAATCAAGTAATCAGGAGATATTTGACCATAATTGCCTTTGGAAAAAGAACAAGAATGAGCAATTACTAAATCCGTACAATAAATGAAGTCCTTTATATGTTACCACATTTAATTTTCCTCAAAACAATCACACTAAAAAAAGGGTAATTATCTCATTTTATGTCAAAGAAAACAAAGTTTATAAAGGTTAAATAAATTATTCAAGGGCATCCATCTGAAACCCTGTTCCTTTTATATGATACCAGTTCCCTGTGGGGCTCACCATTAGGCTAGAGTACAGAGGCATGCATAGGTCTCTTCCTGAGGCTCAATATCTAATTGGGGTGACAGTAACTATGATGTGTAGCAGTAAGTGACAGGAGCTACCCATAGCCTGGTTCCAAAAGTTCAATCCATGCATTCAGAGATGGTGTTTGAAAATGATTCAGAATATTAGGATTTTGCGTACTTGGATTTGTCCTCAAAAGTCGACTATATAGGTTTACAGAAGCACTATTTCAGGACACATTTCATATTCCATAGTACTGTCTCATCCGAGGTATCAAAACTGGCAAAGAGCTGTAGACTCTGCCCATTCATCTCATTATGGATATTGTTTTCCCTTTTCCTTTTCCTTTGCCCCCAAAACAGTGTTTGCATAATTGAGGTCTGATCCATTTATGTAAAGAAACTTCTTGAAGCATGTTTTAAAGATCTATGTTGTAACATAAAACAGTCTGATTCTAATTCAAATATTAATATAATTATGTGTATGCAGCTAGCTAATTTCTGCAGCTAGCTAATATGAAAAATATTAATATGGTCATTGAAAACTTTTTCAAATCAAGGGAGAAGAATGTATTCGATCATTTAATTAATGTCCCTATAACTCTGACTGAGGCTTCTCTGAGCTTACTATTCTCAGTAGGACTGTTATAGTGATAATTCAAATTCCATTACAGCGAGACTGGAGATGGATTGTAGGAATGTCACTGAAGACTCGGGAAAGTGATTCAATGGCCATCCTGAGAGGTTTCAGAAGAAGGGCTTGATTTTTACATGCTAGTTTCATGTTAGCATCTCTTCCGTAGTGTAAATCTAAAAAACAAAAGCTGTCATGCAGGTCTGTGAGTGGGAACTTGCTGGCCAGGTGGGGCTGGACTCGAGAAGAAATAGAAAGCCCAGTTCAGGAGCAGAGTTTGCATGTCATCCTTCTGGTTAAGCCAGAAGACAGACAGAATGAGGGTCCACAGCCAAGTTGTATAGGAAGATCCTCCAAAGCCTAGGTAAGCTTCTGTGAAGGGCAGAAAGTTCAGGATAGCGGGAGGACTTATATCTGAGATGTCACAGAAAACAAAAATTCTAAATTTCAAGAGGGTTAAACCAATCATTTGCTGTGCCAAAGCAGAGGCAGTAGAGTGCCCCTCACTCTAAATCAGTCATCACTCTCCTTTTACCTCCTTTGTGTGTTGTTGGCTCTGTAGACCCTGGAGACATATCCCTGGGTGTGCCCAGGATAACTTAAATTCCAGGTAATAGAATCTCTGAAAGGTACTTGGATGAGGTCCTCCTGAGGAAGTTTTAGTAGTGGACCTCAACCTATGCCTACTGATTTAGTTAATTTTTGATATGGACATACTCTCATATGTATTGTAATAGCACTTGGCAGAGTATATATGAAGCTCTCTTGTATTTTTTGTAAAGAGTCTAAGATTCCAAGATTGGTCAAGATATTGGGGAAAAAATGAACAGAATGAACTGAAGGATCCTGGGTTAATTCTGCAGGATGATAATAAGGTAGTTATTGTTAGCAGTCATTGGGCAGATTTAGGGCCCATCCAAGCTCTGCGACCTTGGACAAGTTACTTAAATACTCTGAAATCGCTTCCTTATTAAACCAGGAAAATAATACTTAATTCATAATTAGTATTAGGAGGAAGCAATGAGGTAATTTATGTAAATCCCCTGTCACAGAGTGCCGTTGTCTGAATTCCATAAGTGGTGTGTTCTGTTGTAATGCTGGTAGTTATAGCAACTGGAACAGTATACAGATGGCCTGTTTTGTAAGACACTTTGTAATAAGAAGGGAAACTTTATCCATATAACTTTTCCATGCTGATAATCTTCCCTTCTCTTCATCTATCATTCTTTTTTCTTCTACCATGGGGTGAGACAGCTTTTCCAAGCTCTCTCTCTCTGTGTCAGACAGATTCTGGAGGACCTAATCAGCCAGTGGATTTGGTTACATGAAATAGTAAAATGAGATCAAGCTACAAGACAGAGGCCACAAGGATCCTAGGGCTTTCTCAACCCAAGTGTGACATCCGAGATCTGGGAACTTAATCTTGAATCAGGATTTATTCCAGGGAGTGGTACCCCAGGAAATCAAAAGCAGAAAACCTTGACCATAATAGTCCACAGAACCCATGAGGATGCTAGAATGGGTTTAAGTACTACAGCTAGATGACCGAAGTAGGTCCAACTACTTTGGACCTACTTCTGAAGGACTGAAGTAGGGTCCAACTCTTTTGAAGGCACAGGCACAGCAGGGACAAAAACAAAACAAAATAAAACAAAATACTATCTAGACTTAACATCAGTACATATTAAACATGAACAAATGACTAAATTTTTTCAACTTGTCAGTGTTCATATAAATTCATTCCAAGTCTGTGTGGCAAATACAGGATTTAGTATCAAATGGCATGCATCCACATTTTCCTAAATTTACTCCCCAATTAAAATTCCATTTAAACAAACCAGAATGCCTTCCTCACACATTATACTGACTCCAAGGAACTAGAGTCTGTGACCCAGTTCATCAAAATGCACTTGAAAAATTGTCTGGAACTCTCAGACCAATGCTGTGCATTAAAGGGTTTTTTGTTTTTTGTTTTTTTTTTTTTTTTTTCATTCTGTCTTTTCTCTTCCAAAGCTTGACTCATAACCACTTGAGATAGAGCTAAAGCTGACAGAGAAAGTGAAAATCCTCTGCCTTCTTGCCTGCAGGAAATGCTTGGCAGGAGATTTCCAGGCTGTGCTGTCATCAAAGCTAAACTTAACCTTGTTCAGGAAAAGAACCCTTCACTTTCAAACCAACTCCTTGTCAGACCCATTCAACTTGCAGAGTACAATGTTGGGGGAAAAAGAGAAGGAAGAATAGCAATGAACGCATTTCAGTTTGAGGTTATTGAGTCTTGAAATGATGACTTCTCATGTTTTGCAGTGACATTAAAGTTAAATGTCTTGGTTCACAGCCACTTACCATTCCCTTCATCTCCATTAATCTTTGCTCACGGTTTTGAAATATACCACTTTCTGTCTTGAGCAATAAAATTAAAATTTCCCAGGGTTATAACTGCTTTCCAGTGTGTCTTTTCTCTTGTTATTTGATTGCTAAAGATCCCCCCAAAATGGTAGATATTTAGTGAACACAATACAATGTATTTTCCCGCTTTTTAAATTTGTTCATGCATAATTTGAGGGGTTGGGTATGGGAAAACTTGAACTCATCTGACCGTGACAGATTTGCAAACTCTGTAATACAACTCAAACTTTATTGATGCTTTTAAATTACAGCACCTAATACCTGGACATGTCCATATAACATTTATAGCATTTTATGTCTTCATAGCTACAGCCAACATTTGCTTAAGAATCACAGTTGTAATTCAGGATGAGCAAGAAGACCATTTTACAAGGAAAAGTAGAGCATGCTGAAGCATTTTGACTGGAACAAGCTTTTATTTTTAGCCTGTCCCCAAAAAATCATTATCTAGAGGCCTGAAATGTCTCAAAAAATCATTATATTTGAGTGCCTGGTAGGTCACTTCATGGAGTTCTGCAGGATCAGATAATATTTGGTATCAGATGGGTAAGTTATGGGTAAGCTCTCTGGACCACAAAAACAATTGGTAGAATGGATTGTCTGTTGGAACCTACCTCTTTCTCAGTCTTCTGATGAGCAAACATTCTCTAGAGGATGTTTTAACAAATGGCACACCATACTTTGATCCAGTAAATTATATCCAGGATTTTTATTGATTTATATAAAAGATAGCATTTCTAAAATTGAAATATGGTAATATGAGGGGATTAGAATAATTAATATCTGTCTGCATATAATAAATGAAGATCTTCTCTCTACTGCTGTAAATTGGATATATTTTGTACGGGTGATAGAGGGCAGCAAAGACAAAAGGACCAGATTTGAGACTTAGCTCTGAACTCTGCCTGGTTCCCTCTCTTGCAGTGATTAAAATTTTTTAGAAGAGGATAAGCACATTAAGGTAGAGCCATCAGTAATCAATAAAAGGGAACCAGCTGGTAAGTGGGAACCACTAAGGCCAGTTTATTCGCCACCCTTGCCTAGTTCCTATCCTTAAATTCTAAGAGCAATATTCAGAGAGGTCTAGTGATAAGTTAAAGATGATCATTGAGAACTAGAAGTGTTTTCACTTCTAAATTTTAGGATTCAAGTTTATGTACTCTCTAAACATCATTTTCTTACATCATTTCCTTCCAAAATCCATACAGGGGCTTACTGGATAATTATAATGTTATAGTTACCATTAATTGAACACTTTTATCTGCCAAGCATTATTTTCTCCATTGCTTATTCATAATAATTCTAATTTGTCACATTCTCTCTATGGAGAATAGGCATCTGCATCACCAGTTTCCAGGGAGGGAAACTGCAGCACAGAGAAATGAATGGATTAGTCTAAATGTACCAGTAAGTAAGCAGGACAACCAAATGCATGGGCAGAGTGATGCAACCCACAGCATTAATGTTTTTATTTGACTCAATACTTGCACACTCACTAGATTTACACAGTCAGGATCCCCTCTGTATTTATTGGTCTGCTTTCTTTGCCAGCAGAACTGGGATGGGGGAGATGTTTGAGGCTAGAGCAAGTACTTTGGAGAGAAGGTATCTTTGTCTTTCCAGGTAACACTTGTGTGTCACTGGTAACTGCTTCTCACCTGTTAGATGACCACCATTATGGCCGTCCTACTCACCTGAGACATTTTTTCCCCCAAAGATCAATTAAAGAAGGTATTTGGAAATCACACACATACAAAAATAGTATTGATGAGCTCATCAAAATTCTCTTCAGGCATTCAGTTTTTGATTTAACTCCCCTATGTGACTTGGATGGAGTTTTTACAGTTGCAGTCAAATGCTCTTCCACTGAGCTGTAACCCCCAAAGTTTTGATTGTTGCCTAGACATTTCCCATTTTAGAAAGCTGCCCAGTTCCTACTCAGATTTTTAATTTGGATTAAAGACTTTCCTTCATTTATCTAAGATTCTACTCAACAAATAATTATTAAACAGCTTATCTGTGATCATCACTGGGAAAGGCAAGGAGGCTAGGAAGTAAGACATGGTTCCAGCTCTCAAAGAGCTTGATGCCTCAGGTGCAACAATATCATTGAAATAAAAGCTTATTGTTGTGGTAAGTCTTCCTACTGACCTACTGACCCCCCCCCCCAAAGAAGAAGCACTTCTCTCTGCATGAGGAGATCAAGGCATGCTCTGGGAGCATTTTTATCCTGTGCAGGAAATAGGAGTTGATGAGTGGGCAAGCGGAAGGTGATATGGAGGGCTTTCAGGACAAAGTCACAGATGGAGGGGCATAGAAGTATGGCACAGAATGGTCCAGAAAGCTGTCAAAATATTATCCAGCTGTGAGCACAGACTGAGAAATAAGGAGTGCTAGGAAATAAAATAACAAACAGTGTGATTATGAATGGATCTAGAGAGGCAAGGGACTAGAATTATATTCTTTTGTTGTTGGTGGTGGTGTTGTTTGTTACATAAATTAACCCATTTGTTATAGGCCAGCAAATGGTGGGGCTTCTCCTGGTCTTTCAACTCCTTCAGTCATCTGATGGCTGACTTTACTGTGACAGCAGAAGGGTGTTGTAGATCCAGGCACCATCAACGATAGTTTTCATGCAGGAGGCTCAATGCCAGATCCCCACAGCTAGTCTTTTCATCTTGTTTTTACTGCAGAAGGACCAAGTGTACTTGGCATGCTGGCTCATTTCAATCTTTTTCACCGTTTTCCTGAGGAAGGCACTATAACTGGTCCCATATTTACCCAGGATTCCGATCTTCTTGGTGTGTTTAGCCATGTCACTGCAAACCAGGTCTGAGCCCAGAGAGGAAGAGACTAGAATTGTGTTCTGAAAGCATGGGGAACTACATACTTCAGGTCAATGTGATGTTTCTTTTTTACTGAATATAGTACTTACTGCTCACTTTTCTCTTTGGACAATTAAGGACGTGCCGCTTTACAACATGATATGACTTACCATGTGATATATGTGTGTGTGTGGGTGTGTAGTATTCTCATGACACTATTTATTCTATTTATCTAAAAGGAAGATGAGAAGTATTAACTATACTTTGGAAATCATTCTAATGTGTGGTCATTCATCTCTGTTTTGCTTGATTTAAATTTGTTAATTTTATTTTTTATTTTTATTTTTTTTTCTTTCTCTCTTTCTTTCTTAATTTTTTATTTTTTTATTTTTATAAACATATATTTTTATCCCCAGGGGTACAGGTCTGTGAATCACCAGGTTTACACACTTCACAGCACTCACCAAAGCACATACCCTCCCCAATGTCCATAATCCCACCCCCTTCTCCCAAACCCCCTCCCGGCCCAGCAACCCTCAGTTTGTTTTGTGAGATTAAGAGTCACTTATGG